>NW_005370042.1:1767360-1785361 GCF_000412655.1 Myotis brandtii
CCGGCTGAGGGACCCCCCCCAAGTGCACAAATTTTTGTGCACTGGGCCTCTAGTGATTCATATAAAATGAAATTGTGTGCACTTTGATGAGCTCAGACAAATGCATATGATTGCAAATCCACCTCCAGTAGAGTAAAAATTTTTAAGACTCTCAAAATTACACATTCTCATTAAACGAGGCCTTTCTCCCGCCCTCCCCCAGGCTCTCAGCTCCTGATAACAAGTTGTCTGCTTTCTGTCACTCTAGGGCAGTGGTTCTCAACCTGTGGGTCGCGCCCCCTTTGGGGGTCGAACGACCCTTTCACAGGGGTCGTCTAAGACCATCGGAAAACACATATATAATTACATATTGTTTTTGTGATTAATCACTATGCTTTAATTATGTTCAATTTGTAACAATGAAATTGGGGTCACCACAACATGAGGAACTGTATTAAAGGGTCGCGGCATTAGGAAGGTTGAGAACCACTGCTCTAGGGCTTCTCTTTACAGACATAGCAACGACATCACCCCACATGTAGACTTTTCACCTGGATTTTTCACTCAATATAATAATTTTAAGATTAATCTGTGATAGCGGATATATCTGTGGAGTTTTTTATTGGTATGCATATTTCATTGTATGAACATGCTACAATTTGTTTATCCACTCACCAACTCCAAACATTTCCTCCTTTTAATTATATGTATGGGGGTGACATTGGTTAATAACATCATATAGGTTTCAGGGGTATAATCCTATGATACATCGTCTGTGTATTGCACTGTATGCTCACCACCCAAAGTCTAGTCTCCCTCCATCACCATGCATCTGACACCCTTTGCCCTCTTCATCCTCCCTGGCCACCTCTCCTTTGGTAACGTTTGTGCTACTGTCTGTATCTGTGGGTTTGTTTGTTTGTTTGTTTGTTTGTCAAACATTTTCTTATTTTTACTTTTCAGCCAGTTTCAGTGAAGTTGCTGGGGACATTGGAATACAGGCCTGTGAGAGCGTATTTTTGTCTTGGGGAAATTTGGGCAGCGAGATGGCCGGCCACCTGGTAAACGCCTGTGTAACTTTTTAGGGCCGGGCCGCAGCTTAGGGATGTGGAAGAGCAGGTAGCTCTTCATTCTAACCCACGGGGCTGGAATGTCTGAGGCAGGGCCTCTCCCATACGGCGGGGCGGAGCCCAGGCCTCACCTCTGGCCAGTTGGCTGTTTACTGTGCTTTGTGTCTCCTTCCCAGATTGTGAGAAGTTTCCCAGACTTTCATCTGAGCCTGAGAAGATAAAGCCGCCGAGCGCTGCTCCCCTCACGGTCTCAGCCCAGGAGCCCAGGCCGCTGGCTCTCCTGTGCGTTACCCGCAGCTCTGCCTGGGCCCCCGGAGCCGGGACCGCTCAGAAGAAGGCTGTCCGGGGCTTCCCTCTGCCAGTGCTTTGCCCAAGGGAACGTCAAGGTAGAAGAAATACTCATGGAACCGGATCCCCTCGCCACGTGTTCCCAAGGGCACCCCTGAGACCTCAGCGGCCACCTGTCTGGACCAGTGTGGGTGCCTACATGTTGGGTGCACGCGAGGACTGTTGTACTGTAGTTCCAGAAAGCAGGATCTGCAATACCTCAGACTGAGTTCAGAATTTGGAATATCTGGGACTGAGAAGAGAAACTAACAATAAAATAGGAAGCTATGGGCTCGATGACATTAAATACGAATTTCCTAGCGTCCACTCGGTGATTCTGAGAACCGCTCCCGCACAGGTGTGCAGCTGTGACAGTACAGACACAGCTTGTTTTCACAGAGCGTCTTTTTTAGGGGAATAGGCGATGACCAGTTCCTCCATCCATAAATGGACCCCCCACCAAGAAAAATATTGTCAGGCAAAGACTAAAACCAGGATGCTGCGCAGGCAGGGAGTTGGGGAGGCCTCTCTGAAGAAGCCGCCACAGAGAAGGTGCCTTCCTAGGGCAGCTGGGGCACAGGCTCAAGGTCAAAGGAGCCCAGGAACAGAGAAACAGCTGTGCAGGCCCTGGGCTGGGAGGAGCGTGTGTGAGGTACGACGGCAAGATCGCCTGCACCAGGGCAATGCACACTCTACGCGCTGCCTCCAAGGCCGGCTTCTTGCCCTTTGAGACCTTAGAAGAAAACTGAAGTGAAAGGGATTGAGACTGAGAATGAATTTATGAAAGTCTAATGAATATTTTTATGTTCGATGAGCAAAACAATAAAACTGAGAACGTTGTCTGGACTTCTGGACACATCACTGTCCTTGCCCCTTCCTCTCACCACTCTGCGATTCTATTCTCTAGCCCTTTCCTCAGCTTTTCAGAGCTCTTCCGTCAGGTTTAGTTTATTTTATTCTATTCTATTCTCATTACTGATGGAGTAGTTCATGAACTTTTATCTGTGTTCCAATGTTATGCTAATTTATGCAAATGAATAATTATGTTTTTGAGAAGTTGCATCCTGAGTGACACACAATATCAACATGTGAAATTTGAGACTAAATCACAACATAAACAGCATCGCGATGATTGATTTTCACACGGTAGCATGACTACAGATCTCGCTGAGTAGAGTAAGCCAAAGGGCGTGTCCAGCTCCTGGAGACAGTGGGTGGGGCCACAAGCTCAGATGGTGCTGATTTTATTTTGCAAGTTGGCCCTCCTAGCAATTATCACATATTTAATATAAATCATCATGGCTCACATGTGGCCCACAGAAGTTAATCTGCAAATATTAAACTGTAGTAGGAAATGTCCTGCTTAGAAGGGCTTACTTGATTGAAATTCCTAGTACAGAAATGTTATAATAGACTAGAGGCCCAGTGCACAGATTCATGCACCTGTGGGGTCCCTCGGCCTGGCCTGTGCCCTTTCACAATCCGGAACCCCTCAGGGAATGTTGGAGGCCCAGTGCACGGATTCAGCCCAATCCTCACAGGCCAGGTTGAGGGACCCCACCGGTGCACGAATCCATGCACTGGGCCTCTAGTATACATATAACATCTTTGGTTAATCTCTTCCCACCCTCCGCCTCCCCCTGCCCTCTGAGATTCATCAGTCTGTTCCATGTTTCCAGGCCTGTGTGTTGAGTGTCTGCCCCCTGGTGGTCAGTGCATCTCATAGCTACTGGCTGAACAGTCGAATGGTTGCTTAGGCTTTTATATGTATATATAGATGGATCTCATTTCAAAGGAATATAAAATTACAAGATAATTGAGTCTGTAAAATTTTAGTTTATTCTCAATTAATCCCAACTAATTATAATTTTATTATAATAGTGATTTACTATAAACTGACATAGTCAAACACTAGACTAGGAATATTCCTACTATACATATATTATACATATTAGTAAATATCAATTATATGTTATGTAATTATGTTATATAATCCTATGTTATATAATATATGATATGTATTTAATTATATATTACTAAATAATTACATAATAATATATAATTTAATCCTCCCAACAATCTTACGCAAAAATTGAGGCTTAGGAATGTTAACTAACATGTCTAATACCACACTTTCCAGCAAATCCATGGCCAGGGTTTAACCCAGGTTGTCAAAGTTCAGAGCTTCAGTTCTTAGGCTCCACACACTAGTGTCTCACAGTGAGGACCCACCAGAGAAGGTTCTCTGGGCAGACGATTGCACACAGACTTGTAAAGCTACTCAGGAAGGAAATTCCATCTTCTGAGTGGGCTAGAGTTCCAGGTCCCTGTCTCTACTGTCTGTTACCCAACATGTGTTTGTTGAGCGCTCACTACAGGCTAGGCACAGAAAACTACAGCCACAAACAAGACAGTCTCTGCTCTCCAGAGTTCACAGTAGGGAGACATGTTCGTTTCCAGGGCTGTCAGAACAAAAGACCACAAACTGGATGGTTGACACCAATAGAAATTTATTGCTTCACAGTCTGGAGGCCAGACGTCCAAAATCAAGGTGTCATTAGGCTCTAGGGGAGGATCCGTGGCTGTGGCTGCCAGCTCCAGGCTCTGCCTCCTCCTTCCAGGGCTTGTCCCCGTGTCTCCTCCCTTCTCTCCCCTGTGAGGACACATCCCTGGAATCAGGACCCACCCGGTAATCCAGATCCTCAACTCCCTGATGACAGGCTGGGTGTTGTACTGCATAATGACTGGAAGGCGACACTGGGGAGGTGATATTTAAGAAGAGACCTAGAGAAAGTGGCAGAGAAATCCGTGTGGGCCCTAGGGTGTGGCGAGGAGCTTAGCTGCCTCCCAGAACTTTCTGCTCCCTTGGCCCGCACTGCACCTCATTTGCATGCAACCTGATGGAGGTGAGGGCAGGCGCAGCCTGTCCCACTCTGCGCTCCCACGGGAGCTCTTCTCCCCTTTGGCTTGTGGTGAAGGTGCACAGCCACCTTGGAAGCTGCAGGCTGAGCGTGGCAGACCTCCCTTGGCTGGGCTCCAGAGTGCCAGCGTAGGCCAGCTCCTGCGCTGCTCGCCTGCCCCACAGCTCAGAGGAGGAGGACGCTGGCCACTTGGGGCATCATAGAATTTGGGGTTAATTCATTACAGCGGTTCTCATTCCTCCTGGTACAACACCTGATGCAAGGGCGCTCGGTGATGTGGAAGAGCAGCAGGACAGCCGGTGTGGTCGGAATGGAGAGGGCAATGAGGAAAGTGCTAGAAGATGGGGTCAGGGAGGCCCAGGAGCCACACCCTGTACCATAACAGGTGGACTGCCGCAGGTTTGGAAGGCGTTGCAGAATTTACTGAGGGGTGACGTAAGTTGCAAGAGTTGCACTGGAAAGAAAACCAGAGTGTAGAGGAGCGTGGGCTGGAGCAGGGAGACCAGGGAGGAAGGGTGTGCAGGAACCGAGCCAGAGCTGAGGGTGGCGTGGCCAGGCCCGCAGTCAGGTGATGGATTCAGTTTCAAGGTGGAACCTCCTGGACCTCCTGAGAGATTGGGCATGGGGTCCGAGAGGATGAGAGAATTTGGGGGAACTCTAGGGTTTGGGGCCTGATTAGCTGGAAGAACCGAGTTGCCACATACTCTGTCCAGTGAAGGCCACCCTGATGCCAGCATCTCATGTGCACGGGCAGTGGTAACGACACAGGCATCAGGGCCAGGGCAGCATCTGGCTTAAGAGTCCTGCAGGACCGAGAGCCAGAAGGCCATCTGCTCTGGAATGTCCCATGAGTGCGTGTTCGTTTTCCTTTAAGTCAGTGGTTCTCAACTTTCCTAATGCCGCGACCCTTTAATACAGTTCCTCATGTTGTGGTAACCCCCAATTTCATTGTTACAAATTGAACATAATTAAAGCATAGTGATTAATCACAAAAAAATATGTAATTATATATGTGTTTTCCGATAGTCTTAGGCGACCCCTGTGAAAGGGTCGTTCGACCCCCAAAGGGGGCGGGACCCACAGGTTGAGAACCACTGCTTTAAGTGGTGGCGCATCTGGTCTATGTCGACACAGAGGGTTTTACTCCGTTGTTCTAAGTGCAAGTAGTAGCTCCTGTCGGTCTAAAGAACAGGTCGGCAAGAGGCGGGAACCATTGCTACCTAAGTACCCGCGTGCTGTCTACTTAGGTATCCATGCCATTAATTAGGAACTTCAATATTTTTGGGAAACTATTTGATGTCTAAAAAATGTCTTCGAAGAAAAAGGCCAGTGGTAGGAAGCCCACCCAGCCCGGAGCGTGGTCCCCAGGAAACAGAGAAATTGCAGGTTGCCATGACTTTTTTTAGTATAAACAACAGATTTTAGAAATAACTATAGGAGATGATTCCCAGAAAGTGAAAATTCCTTGCAGATAAACACTGAACCCAATGTATGTTTTATCAGGAATTCTTTTCTCCAGATTCCTAGCCAGGAAAGGGACATTATTCGCAAATAAGTGATGTTAGCCTTTTCTTACTGAGAAATTAAAATGCCCTTTAATATGTTTTTTTTAATTTTATTTCAGAGAGAAAGGAAAGGAGAGAAAGGGAGAGAAACACCAATGTGAGAAACCTGGATTGGCTGCCTCCTGCACGCCCCCCACTGGGGCAAGCCCACAACCTGGGCATGTGCCCCAGCCGGGAATTGAACCTTTCAGTGCACGGGACGATGCTCAACCAACGGAGCCACACTGGCCAGGGCTAACAGTGCCCTTTAGATTTCAACACAAGATGATTAAGAAGTACATATATTGACAGGCGAATTCATTCAAAGCCCTGATTTACAAAGGTTCTTTGCAGCAGGTACAGGCAAAGAGTTTTAAAAATGGAATTGCGCCCTAACCGGTTTGGCTCAGTGGATAGAGCATCAGCCTGCAGACTCAAGGGTCCCAGGTTCGATTCCAGTCAAGGGCATGTACCTTGGTTTCGGGCACATCCCCAGTAGGGAGTGTGCAGGAGGCAGCTGATCGATGTTTCTCTCTCATCGATGTTTCTAACTCTCTATCCCTCTCCCTTCCTCTCTGTGAAAAATCAATAAAATATATTTTAAAAAAAGGAATTGCGCCCGGGATTTCTGAGCACAGGGCTGAGCAGGAAGTGGGCTCTTGGGCCGTCGTCCTCTGCGTCGCTGTCTCAGGAAAAGGAGCAGGACCTGGCGAGCAGCACCAACTTCAACTCCTTCCAGCCAACGTTTACGCCGCAGCTAATAGCACAAGGCAATCTGCCAGCCACGCCACGATGAGGACCAGTCCCGTCCGCAGTGGAGAGAGTGGGCGTCAGGCCCGGGTTAAGGTCCTACTCCCGCCCGTGTTATTTAGGGTGGGCCTAGCGCATTACAAACAAGCCCCAAGTGCAGAATGCGTGCCTCCCAACCACGGAGGTCTCGTTTTCTCTGACTTGACAGCCAGAGTTGAGTTTCCTTACCAGATCACGTTCTCCGTGGTCATTTGTGGAACAAGGTTCTTCCCAACTGTGGCTTCTCCTCTCAGTCTCTTGTCCTTTCCAGTTGGCCATCAGAGGGGACCGAGCTCCGGTAGACTGGCTGGGAGTTTTTTGTGACAGCCTTAGAAACGGAACACAGGCACATTTGTCCCCACGTTCCATTAGCTAGGACTCAGTCCCACGGCCACACCTCCCAGCGCGTCGGCCATCAGAGGGGACCGAGCTCGGGTAGACTGGCTGGGAGTTTTTCGTGACAGCCTTAGAAATGGAACACAGGACACATTTGTCCCCACGTTCCGTTAGCTAGGACTCAGTCCCACGGCCACACCTCCCAGCGGGGGTGAGACAAGCAGAATTGGGTGCCTCGGACGAAAAGGAAATGGGTTATCGACAACCCATCCCAGACTGAAACATGGGAATCTCTGATGTGGGTGGGACCTTGGCGATCACCCTTTGCACGTACTGTTTTGTTTATAAGGAAACATCACCCAGGTGCAGATAATAAAAAGAAACAGAAAAGTATCTTGAAGCACTCGTAAGAGTGTTTGCGATGGAGTCTTTGAGTTCTTTCGTCAGCCCCTCATCATTCATTATGTTCAGGAAATGTGAAACATCCCTCCAATTCTGTTTTCAGATACTAACCTTCGGGGCCCCGCAGGTCTGGATTTTGTAGTTCACCATCCTGTCTTTCCTGGCTCCCTGCTCTCCCTGGGAAATCAGTCATCTGGAGAACAAAGCAGAGGAGACCTGAGTGTGGGGAACCAGACGCCGGGTTCCTCAGCCACAGCAGCTTAGCTAAGTCTCTGAAACCAGGGCTGCTGGGGCCCTGGCCGGGTAGTCAGGTGGTTAGAGCATCGTCCCTGTACTCCAAGGTTTCGGGCTCGATCCCTGGTGAGGGCGCACACAAGAATCAACCAGAGAATGCATAGATAAGTGGAACAACAAATGGATGCATCTGTCTTTCTTCCTCTTTCTCTAAAATCAACAAATTAAAAATAAAAAAAACACATGGCTGCTGAGAAAACTATCGTCTTGAACCAATACTCTGTCTCTCACAGGTATACTGGTTTCATTTTGTTGCTTTACCCACCCACCCCCAATTTATGTAGATACTTTTAAGATTAAACGAGGACAAATCCAATGTAAAGGTTTTGATTATGAGTTTTCAGTAGGAAAATAAAATTCTTTCATTTCATTGTGCTACAAAGGAGAATTTTGCAGTCAATGAGATTGGAAATGAAAGCTTCAGTCCATGGTCTAGAGAAAAAATGGAAGAAGCCCCCGCAATATGATTCCAGTCATCACAGGGTGGAAGTCCACACGAGGGCACTCACGTGAGCACACACGTGGGCACACACACACATAAAGAGCCTAGCGCAGCACCTACCCCCTCACCCCTGTGTGAATCGCCCTCTCTGACTGCGTCTGCAGCACGTCGAGGCCCAGGCATTCCGCTGTCACCATCACCCAACAATGCATTTCAGGGTGAAATCAGCACTAGACGTTCTTCCTGAGCTCAATCCAGGACAGTTCCGGCGGCGGAATATGAGGGAGAGAGGCAACCTGGTAGAGTTTAGCCCAGAAGGCATATCCTGTACCCGGGGCATTGCTCCCATTTCCTTGGGTTCAACTAAAGGAGGCAGCTCCGCTCTGAGAGCTGTCGGGGAATGATGTGCCAACCCACAGAACTGACACAAAGAGCAAGCGTGATGTATTGATGCTATAAACCTCTGTTCAAAGCTTGGCCCTCACACCAGCAGCACGCGAGTCTCCTGAGAGCTGGTGGAAATGATCAACCTCAGGCCCCTCACAAGAGCAACAGAATCCAGGTTTCACCAAGTCATCCAGCTGGTTTGCACACACTAACCTGAGGATCACTGTTCTGTGTGGCTCTGTCTTCCTCACCACCACTTCATCTATTCATTTCTGACCATGATCATCATGGGAAAACTCAGTTGCGTTATGTTGCTGTCCCTTTATTAGCATCACTAAGAGGAGCACGTCGCTTGCCATGTGATCCAACTTAATTAAATAGATCTATTAATTAGGACGCAAATGCTCCAGCTAGGATTGATCTGGTTGATTTCGTGGGTGGAGAGAACCAAGGTGATTTTCGAAGGATAAAAAAGTGGGGAGGAGGGCAGAGCTCATAATCCTGATTTTTTTTTTCAAAATCCACTTGTGCTAAATATTTTCGAATATTTTCCTAGTCAATAATTGCATCCAGCAAAATGAAATATTATCTTGTTGCTAAAAATTCACAGTTTTGAAGTTATGAAAGCAAAATTATAAATGAATACAGCATGCATAGTTACTTATTTGATTGGAAAATCCTACAGCATACGTAGTAAGTATGTTTCCTAGAGGAATTAATACAAACTCTCCCAGGTACCTATGCATTTGTGTAAACCAACTTATTAATGCCAAGAATTATCAAATATTTTAAAAATATTTTTGTTGTGATTTTCATGGAGAGCAGTATTCAAAAATTATAGACATACTTTCATTGGCAAAGAGTACAACCCCAACCATTATCCGGAGAACTCTTTCAGGTCCCTCGCACCGGCCTGAGGCAATGCTACAATTAGCAGGAGTAGACGCTACTCCTTGGAAAATGGGAGGCCAATTATTCTCCTGACTGATGAAATCCCAAATGACCTTCAGTGTTCCCACAGCACATCAAGGACGTTTCCTCTGCGCAAGTGCCAAGTACTTCCCCAAGAACGTCTCAGGAAAAAGAGAACGTTCCCACAGTGGAACAGAGGAAAGGCTTGCTGAAGGCCAAGTCCTCATGTGCACGCTGAGGCATGTGACCCACTTAATTCTGCGCCCCGGGGACATGCAACGCACCCGCAAAGGCCTTACAGGTCATATTTGAGGAGCACAGATGGGATGAAAGGAGGAGGACGAAGGAATCCTGGCTGCGTGGCATCTTAACAAGATGAAACATCCTGTCACATCCTTACAGTTTATGGCTGTTGACGAGGTCCACAGCCCCCGAGGGAGGAGGCAGAAATGCTTATTAGAACAGCAGAGGCAACTGCATTTCCAAATGAAACCTGCTGCCAGTGGAGGCTAGTAACAAAGAACCAGACTGGCTTCCCCTCTCTTCGATTATAAAATGTATAAATGAAGTCAAAGGACATTTTTCTAATCTAATCATTTTATGAGCATAATCTTCAGGCACCTTTGTGGGTCAAGAGGCAAGGATCAGAGTTCCTTGGAAATTATAGCTTCTACAGAACTGTCCAAAGATAAAATCCTTAAAAGTCTCTCTCAGGTGAACAACCTGGGCAGAGTCTGAGCACCTGGGGGACAGAAGGCACCCCCTCCCTGAGCCCCGAGGGCGCTGATCCGCTCCGTGCCTCTGACGGCACACGTGATTGCCCAAATTAGTTGCCTTCTCTGATGTGGGCGGGACCTCGGCGATTACCCTTTGCAGGTACTGTTTGATTTATTTATAAGGAAACGTGGGAGTCCCATGCCCATGTCTCTGAAGTGGCACTTCCCAAAACGAGTGTGTTTCTAAGGGATGACGAACGCACACACAGAAGATGCGCTTTGTGGAGGCCATCCCAGGAGTTATAAACGGCACAGCCCTAATGGCTGTGGAAGGCAGCCCAGTGCTCATGAAAGAATAATACCAGGCACTTAGCATTGTTCTCTGAGGAGCTCCACACACTTTACAAGCAGGGAAATGCTTCTCTTTTTAGCAAAAGAGCCCCTTAAAAGTCTACTCCTGAATGCTGAGCGAGATAAATTGCACTCATTTCAGCAACTACTGCGTAATGCTCTACATCCCATTCACTGCGCATCAAGCTGTTTATCTGAGCGCATTTCTTTAAGGAAGATGGTGAGAATGTTTCCAGTTTTGCTTTCAGGGTATCTTAACTCATCCCTTAATTCTTATATCTAATTAAAATATCCTGTTTGCCCGTGTTTCACGGATTAAATAGACCACCCGAGGAAACACGCTACCGCTGAATTTTAGTGCGTGAGCAGTAATTGCAAGTGGGCACCTGCGCGGGTTTCTGCCCTTGTGTCTCCCTGTATCTTCCTGAGAGAGTGCATTTGGGAGGCTGGTCAGTCCCTCATTTCCTATGTACTTATTTTCTTTTGGGGGAGGGAGGAGTTTAATCAAGTTTGCGAAGGAAACTTCATATACAAGAAATTTTTCCCTTTTAACTGTACAGATCAGTGAGCCTTTATAAGTGTTATAAAGTTATAGAGTTATGTTACCACCGACAAGATATATGATGTTTTTATCATCCCCCAAAGTTCCCTCATGTCCCTTCGCAATCACCTCCCCCACCCCCAGGGCCTGGCAGCCACCCTCTGCTCTCCATCATTACAGTTTCGCCTTTTCTAGAATGTCATATGGAATCGGACGGTACGTGGTCATTTGAATCTAGGCTTCTTTCGCTCACCATAATGTTCTTGAGATTCACCCATATCGTTGCATGTATCCATTCGTTTCTTTTGATTACTGACTGGTGTTGCATTGCATGGGTGCCCCAGACTGTCTATCCAGGCACCCATGGATGGGTTGTCTGTCTCCAGTTCCGGCAATTATGAATAAGTCGCTATAACCATTCACATCCAGATCTTACTTTAGACATAAATCTTTTTCTTGGTTAAGCAGGAGTGGAATTCCTTGGCTAAGTGGTATTTGTTCAACTGACAAGAAATTGAGAAACCATAGTCTAAAGTGGTCATACCATTTTGTTTTGCACCAGCAACAAATGCGAATCACAGTTGCTCAACATCCTCGCTCCCACTTACCATTATCACTTGTTTTCATTTTAGCCGTTCTAGGTACACAGTAGCATCCCACTGTGGCTTTAACGTGCATCTCTCTAGTGACAATGATGTTAGGCACACTTCATGTGCTTATTGCTCATTTGTATACCTTCTTCGCTAAAGTATCTCTTGAATTTTTCCCACTTTAAGTGTATTGTCTTACTATCACTTCTGAGAGTTCTCTAGAGTCTGGGTACAAGTTCTGCATCAGATGTATGTTTGCACAAATTTGTCCCAGTCCGAGACTTTTTCATTTTCTTAAATTTTTTATTAGAACGAAAACTTGTAATTTGATGAAGCTTATCAATGTTTTCTCTTATGACGTACGCTGTTTGCACTCGTTTTCTTTTCCCTGTGCTCTCGTTGTTTAAAGACTGTCTGTCTCTTGACTATTCGCTAACACAAACCAACACTACTGCGCTCTCCCTCTCTACCCCATGTTCATTTGCCGCATGTCAGGGAAATCAGGCCCTGTCCTAGCTCCCTCTTGCAGCTATAACATAGCCCCATGAATTGGTTGGCTTAGAGCCACGCAAACTTTTTATTCTCTAATTCTGAAGGTCAGAAGTCCAAACACAATGGGCTAACCTCATGGTGTGGGCAGGGCCTGGGGCCTTTCTGGAGACTCGGAGGAGGAGTCCGTTTTGTTGCCATTTCCAGCTTCCAGTTGCCCCCACCTCCATCATCAGGGCCGGCAATGACCTGTCGAGTCCTTTTCACACGGAGTCACTCTGACCTCTTCCACTGCTCGCTTCACTTTTAAGGGTCCTGTGAATAATTGGTTCCACCTGGGTGATCCCAATTCCCTCCCTGTCTTCAGGTCTGCTGATTCGTGACCTTAACTCCATCCACAATCTTTTTTTTTTAATTGATTTCAGTGAGGAAGGGAGAGGAAGAGAGAGATAGAAACATCAATGATGAGAGGGAATCATTGATTGGCTGCCTCCTGCACCCCCCCCACTGGGGACTGAGCCCACAACCCGGGCATGTGCCCTTGACTGGAATCAAACCTGGGACCCTTCAGTCCGCAGGCCAACACTCTATCCACTGAGCCAAACCAGCCAGGGCTCCATCCACATTCTTAATGTTTCCTTGCCACATCACACAATATATTCTCAACAAGGACATTGTTGGGGTTGCTGTCCTGCCTACCACCGGCAACTATAAGCATCTGTTTCGCCATAACCTACTCTCTCTTTACAGCACTTAAGAGACGAGCACTTCCTGACCCACTTGCTTGTCTGCCCCCAACCCTTACGTTGTGAGCTCTTTGAGATAAGGGAGTACTTAAAAAAACAAACAAACACCAAAAGCTCTTTGTAGCCCCAACAGAGATAAACATGCCCCAAAAAGGTAGTCAAAAAATATTTGGTAGTTGAATGAATGAATGAAATTTCTTCAGATCATCCTGGTCTTGCTCACATGTATTTGCATCACACTATTTTATGCTGAATGGATTAAATCTAAGGTCCATTGCTTGTTTTCTCTAGGACTGAGTTTCTGCATCAGATTTCCATTTCTGCTGTAACAAATTGCCCAAACTCAGCAACTTCAAAGGACACCCATTTATTATCTCTCAGCTCTGTCGTTCAGAAGTCGGGGCCGTCTGCTCAGGGTCTCACAGGGTCAAAAATGCAGGTGTGGGCCAGGCGGGCTCTCCCCTGTGAGGCCAGGGAGAATTCATTTCTGAGTTGCAGGACTGAGGTCCCTGTTTACTTGCTGGCTCTCAGCCAGGATCTGCCTCTTCTCAGAGGGGCTGCCTGCACTCACATGGCCCCTCCATCTTCAAAGCTGCAAGAGCAAGTCTGGGTCCTTCTCACATTTAATTCTCTCGAGATTTCTGAACCTGCCTTTTAAAGGCTCATGTGATTAAATCAGGCCCATCTGGATAATCTCTCTGTCTTAAGGTCAACTGACTTGGGACTTTAATTACAACTGTGTCATCCCATCCCTGAACTGCCTAGATTAGCATCTGATTAAATCACCAGGCTTTGGGCGGGTGGGGGAAGCTTTAGAATCTGCCTACCCTGGTTTCTCACTTAACCTCGCTGTACTTCATTTCCCTTATAAAAAGTGAGGGTGGGGATTCCCCTACCTCATTCACTGCTATGGAATTGTGAGCTTAGAATAAAGGGTCCCAGGCACAATCTAAAAAAACCAAATAGTCTTATGTGCTTTATCACCAGTAAGATTTTCCAATTAATTTTTATTATTTCCTTCCCTCATCATAGGGAAACCAGGGCCATGGTATGCATTCTCTTTATACCGGGATCTAATCTCCTTCCTAATTTACTAAGGAATCTTTCTGGGTCTTGAGACCGAGGACTGCAGATGCTCCCACCAGTCGCTGACCTCAGACGCGTGGGAGCGAGCTAATCTACAAGACAGTTGACCTGCTGATGGCGAGGTTGGGGCTTTAATAGGTAAAAACCTTATAAAAGAATGCGTTGGATAGTTATGCCTCCAGAAACTACCTCATTGTCTCATAGGCCTCTGGTTTCCTAATTCTGTTTTTCATGCAAAATGAGAAGACATTTCTAACCAAATAACTGTGGTTTTCCCAGTAGTCACCTTACATTCTGTTTTATGAAAGGAGCTTTTAAATCATAAATAATTCATCCACTTATATATTAACAGTGATGAATTTATTTGGTAATTCTATATTTATGTAAAAATATTCAGGTTGTTTAAAAATGTTAATAACTCACCTGGAAACTCTTTATTTTTTGTTCATTTATTTATTTATTATTTATTCACTAGAGGCTCAATGCACGAAATCATGCAAGAGTAGGCCTTCCTTCCCCCGGCTGCCGGCACTGGCTTCCCTCTGACACCCGGGACCCAGGCTTCCCTTGCAGCCCCAGCTTCGTCCAGAAGGTCATCCGGAAGGACATCCGGTCTAATTAGCATATTATGCCTTTTTTATTGTTATAGATTGCTTCTGTTTTGTTTTCAGAAAGGACAGTTGGTATACCTCCATTTGTACAGGTTTTAAAAGGATTTTCCATTATTTCCTCTGGTCCTCACCACAACTCTCTGAGAGGTCTGATGACTACTATTATCCCCTCCTACCAGTAAGGAAGTGGGCTTAAAGATCTCTGGACAATTAAATTGGTTATTTCCCAGTAAGCTGCCCTGTGTTCTTTACTCTATGCCATGCAGCAATTATATTTTAAATATCTCTAAGTTGGCAGACTCCTCTTTAAGTATAAATTATTTAGCCATGTGTTAAGCTATGCTAATTTGTTAATGCACTCTATTCTAAAAACATAAAAAGGTAGAAGCCATACTATGGTAAACCTAAGATTTCATGTCTCAGTGTAAAATTTTAAATTTCTATTTGTGATATATGTTATGATTTAAAATGCCATTATTATTCTTAATATCTTCTTGTGGTGACTTGCAATATCTATTTTTTAATCCCCTCCTATGTTTTAATTCTAATTCTGAAAGCCTAATTTCCCTCCCAAAGCCCGGAAAGCTATCTCAGCCACACTAAGTAGTAGCATGCTGTTTTTGCAAGTTAATGAAAACTAGAGTGATTATATAATTTATCATGCAAACCAGGACACTTTTGTGAGTGAGTGAAATCCTATTAATAATTACCCTGGAACAGCAGGCACAGCCCAGGATGCCCAAGAAAGCCAGGGTGTATGATCACTGTAAAATAACCAGTCAGCCCCTGGCCGCAAAGATTTTCAACCTTCTCTTCTTCACACTCCCCTTAAACTACCTACATTTAAGACTGGGAATTGTTCCTTCTCAGCAGCCTAAACGGCCTCATCTCCAAAACTCTGAGCTCCATAATTTTCCTTCTCCCTCTCTTCCCACTGCCTCCTGGGAGACTCATTGGCCCCCTAGGATCTGTTGAGCTGCCATCACTTTGTCCTCCAGCTCCTGGGCCACCTCCGTAGGCACAGCCCACGTGGCAGACTGCAGGCGCCTTCCTCTGCCACACAGACTACGCCCCATGGGTCACCATTTCAGCAAATCTCTCATGAGAGCCTTGACCTCGTTCTTCTACACGGTGCCCTTCCAGTAGACTAACCTTTTTGTCCTTCACCTGAATCCTTCCTATTATCTCTTCCCCTTCTATTACGAGGCTGTTGAGCATCCATGAAAAAAGTCACAAAACCAAGTTTGTTTTGTTTTTTAGATTCAAACTGTTAACCACTGACTCCTCCTTCTATTTCCCAATCTTCCTTTCATCATTAATTAATGTGCTTTTCTTCCAGTCTCCTCAGAAATAAATCAGACACAATCTCTGCCTTCCAGGAGAATACGGAAGCAGGGCAGGTAGTCCCGGTACAAAACGTGCAATTGGGAATTACAGGAAGCTGGGCCGGTGGGGTCATGGTAAAGAACAGGACGAATCGAGAGGGATGAGCAAGCCGGAAAGACCTGAAAGATGAATAGGCAGCTCCAGTGGCAAGGGAGTGAGATGGAGGAGAGTTCCTAGAGGCAGTTCCAGGCAGCAGGAGCATCACCCGCAGGGAGGTAGGAAACAGCTGACACCCGTGGAGGCCTGCAAGCATTTCTTGGCTGAACTGCAGGCTCCGGAGGAGGCTGGAGAAATTTCATGCCTTGATAAGAAATTTAATCATCACACAGATGACCGTGGGGAGCCAACGACAGCACGGAAGACCCATGTGGTTAGCATAGCCTCCTAGAAATATCACTTTGGAGGTGAATTGGAGGACAGACAGGAGGGAGGCAAGACAGGAGCCTGCGGTAGGAATTAAGAGACTATTGCAGATGTTTACTGACAGGGTATGTCTGCACTAGGCCCCTACCAACAAGGTGGGGCAGAGGAACGGAGCAGTGAAAACTTCAGCAGAGAAGACGGGGAGATTGGGTTTTGAATTAGCTGTGAGGGAGGACGAAGTGGGAGACTCATTGGCCCCCTAGGATCTGACATGGTTTACTGGATAGGAGAGCAATCCAACAAATGTAGGAACACAAGAGAAGTAACACATTTATGGGAGGTGGGGGGAATAAGGGATACAGTTGTATAGACACATTAGGTGCCTGTCCTAGGCACGGTGCTAGGATGTTCAGATTCCTCTGCAGGGCTCTCACCCAAGTCCAGCCGCCTTTCCAGGGGCAGCCTGCACCCAATGTTGGTTAGTTGAGGTGTATCAACTTTTAAATAAGTTGTTTAGAGGAAAACAAGCTAACAAAGAAGCCTGAAAACAATGCTTAGAGGGGTGATGGAATAAAGACAGGGTGCTATTCAGGAGGCCAAGGAGGAAAGAAATGGCCAACAACATCTCAAGAGAGAGACAGAGATCCAATGAAATCAAGACTTGAAAAGCTTTTGGTGATGGTAACAATTAGGGGACCAGGTGGCACCTGGATGGAGCCATTCATACAGAGGTGAGGGCAAACCTGGCTGCAGCAGGGTCATGGTTTGAAAGCATCAGCTTGGTTATGGGGAGGAGAGCATTAGGGTAGTAGCTAAGAGGAATGAAGTACTGTGATTTCTGTGTGAATCTGTGGACATGCAGTTTGTTTTAGTGTGGGACACTAAACCAAACCTTGACCATCCCTACCTCCTTTGCTGAGTTGCTCCCTCCTCTGGCTCTTAAGATTTCATCTGTCCCTGTCTAATGTCCCTGTCATTTTCTTGCTTGTATAATATGCATGGACATGGTTTTTATATGCTGTATTAGTGTCTAACTCTTCTTGGGAAGATTTCATGAAGAAATTACCTTTGAATCGTTGAAACTATCTTGAATCCCCTACACAGGTGGTACCCAAGAGTGGGTGCCCAATGAATACTTATAAGAAAAGATCATGAGTGACTCAACCAAGAAGAGATGTGGATGTGTTGAGTCACTGAGGCGCCCTCCACTCTCACTAAGATCTTAATTTGAGGAAAAATTGGAGAAACAGAAAAAGGAATTGTTACCCACAGGGAAAAAAGCTTATGAGACCAAGAGTCAGTAATGTTGAGAAGCAGCTAGGTGTGAGAAGAGTGCTTCTAAACTAAACTAGCTCTTTGGAGCTGAAATAAGGCACCTAATTAGTCCCCTTAAACTACCAAAGGATGCAATAACATAATATACACTGAAGTGTTTCATAACTTGTACCCAACAGTATGCAGAGTTTTGAAAATGTTTGTTTGATCAGTAAATATATTTCCCAATGAACTACCATTTGAGAATTCATGCAAGTGGGTTCAATTTATCCTATATAATAAAGAGGTAATATGAAAATTAACCCCCATGCTCTAACAAGATGGCTGCCTACAATCAGGCCGGTAGTGGGGTTAGTGAGGGACGACCAAATGACTGAACAAGCAGGCTGCGTGGGGTGACCAGGCTGGTGGGGGGGGCAGTTAGGGGTGAACAGGCCAGCGGGG
>NW_005370042.1:1785411-1789137 GCF_000412655.1 Myotis brandtii
AGTTAGGGGCGACCAGGCAGGCAGGCAGGTGAATGATTAGGAGCCAGCGGTCCAGGATTGTGAGAGGGATGTCTGATTGCCGGTTTAGGCCCGATCCCTGGGATCAGACCTAAACTGGCAGTCGGACAATCCCTGAGGGGTCCCAGATTGGAGAGGGTGCAGGTTGGACTGAGGGGAACCCCCCATGAATCAATTTCGTGCACCAGGCCTCTAATTTTTTATAATTTTCCTAAACCATATTAAATTTCTAATACACTTTTTTTGGTTAAAAAATGATGGGGTGGAACTCAGAAAATAATTGCAACTTTAGCATTCAACACAGCCTCTTAATATTTTCTTCCAAAAGCAAATTCCAAATGGCCAGCGATAGTAGAAGAAAAAGAAAACTTTTATATTCAGTTTCTAAAATCAATGGTTCAATTAACCAGAAGCAGTACCTCCACTGTTTTACTAAAGAGTCTTTTCAATCATTTCATAAAACACACACACACACACTCACACACACACTCTTTAGGGAAATTAAAGTTACCTGTAGGTGGGTTCTCTTATTCACTTTTCTTCTAGGGAGAATAAATTTAGGATGATCTTGCAAAATTTGGGGTATTTCACACTGAGTTATTTTATTAGAGTTCAAGTTCTCTTCTGTATTTGGGCCTTCTGAGGAAACAAAATTTATGAACCTAATTAAGTGTACATGTCTCCCAGACATAGTGGAAAATACCAACTTTTTTTTATTTTGTGATTCTCTTATTTGTACTTTTCCCTTGGCTTCAGGATCAAAACATGCATTTCTAATGGGTAAAACAAGAGTGATATTCAAAGTGATTAGTCGTGACAAGGCTCAGCTGATAAATTAGGCAGTTAGGATATGTAAAGAATATCAGGTAGATAGATTAGTTAGAGATACACGCTTGTACATGTAATTTTTAGATAAAATGAACAATTTTTCCAAATATTTTCAGACAATTTAAAAAGTTCCTCATGCCCTAACAGGTTTGGCTCAATGGATAGAGCATCAGCCTGCGGACTGAAAGGTCCCAGGTTTGATTCCGGTCAAGGGCATGTACATTGGTTGTGGGCACATCCCCAGTAGGAGGTGTACAGGAGGCAGCTGATTGATGTTTCTCTCTCATTGATGTTTTTAACTCTATCCCTCTCCCTTCCTCTCTGTAAAACATCAATAAAATATATTTAAAATAAATAAATAAATAAAAAGTTCCTCATCAAATATAATCTAGAGCCATTTTAAAAATTAACAACCTAAGCCAAGATTTATAATATTAATTTTTCTTTGTGATATTTAGAGAACACTAATAAAGTCAGAAATGATTAATAGTTATATTTTTGGTCTTGGGAAAAAACATAAAACACCAAAATCTACTCTATTTAAATTAAAATATTTATGAAGAGTATGAAGTTTTGAAGGCATAAAATCTGGCTGTAAGATATAGCTGCATATCATAAAGCACGAAATATATAAAAGCATTTAGAATCTTTCAGAGGGAAGATAAATTTGAGAGATGTTGCGTTGACTTTGCCGAAACAAATCAGAGGAGCGATGGTTATTTGAAAACATGTTAACAGCCTATCTTTCAAATCACCCGTTTACGTTGGTTGGGTTCAAATTTAGGCTGAAGAAAGGCACCCATCACCCCCCTTTTTTCTCTCCCCAAATGCTGAACACCTTGCACTGGCCCGACATGGCCATCAGTGACCTGCAACCCCTCTAAAGCTCAAGACCTAGCTGATTTGGGGACACGAGTCTGTCACAAACGAAAGCAACCTGTACACAGGCATGGCAACATGCCTTACTACCAACTGCAAGGCCCACGGCCCCATTTCTATGGCGGAGTCAGTGGGCACTCTGACGGGGCGGGTGAAGAGTGTGGGTGTGGGGAGGCAGGAGGCTCTTCCTCTGGGTGCAGAACTTCTATGTGAGCACATGAATGGGAATCAAGAATGCAATACTCCTCCAAAAGGGTTGGGGGCACAGCAACTGGCGCTTGACCCCCAGCAGATCCATGTCCACTTGTACCTGAGGAATTGCTCTCACTCTGGCTCCCACTACACGATCGACAACCCCCACCCCCTCTGAAAACGAGACTTTGGTTTATTTTCCTGAAACAAACAAACAAACAGAAAGAGTCAGAGGTGCGGTGGAGCCTGGGGGACACTCAGATTATGAGGTCTCAGTGGGCCAGAGCCCTTTTCTATCCCAAGTAGCAACAAGCAGCATTTTAGAGCCCAGGAGGCCTTCCAAGGTCATGTCAGCTGTGCCCGTCAGCTGGAGTAACTTAGCTCTGAAGAAGCCATCGGCACAAGGATATTTTAATTAACAAGCTGTAACAATTTTCCCGTCCTTACGGTCATTTCCATTTTCCTGGCTTTTTTTCATTGAATTTTTTTTCCTTATTCAAAATTTCTGTACCTCAAAATAGCAGGCCTAGGCAAATCAATGTTTTAATCCATTCACGCTATCTTCCAGTTTGCGTATATATTTAATTTTTAGAGTGTGAACCAACAGTGCAGATTGAATTTCATGTTCCCTAAATCATATCTACTTTTCCAATGTGCTGTAGACTCTTACTTCTCATCTTCCCTTCCTTCTTCTCATTCCACTGGAACCCGGTCCTCGGTCCTCGGGCAGCTGTAAAGACCCCCTCCCCCTCCCCTTTATCAGTGCTCACACAATCGTGGCAAATATCTATCTACACACCCAAGGGCTCAGATGGGAGCTTTGTACCCACTTGGTCCTACAGAAGTGGAGTCATTCTGTAAGCATGTCCCTGCATCTTAATTTTCTCACTGAATAATGAAAATTTTACCTCGGAGGGTATAGGTTTAACTAATTCTTTCTCACGTTGCATAAAATCCACGCACAAGTGTTCCACACTATATTCAACTAATTCCTATTGATGAGCAGTCACTGGCTTTGCTGACCTTCTTCTACAAAACGTCCCCCAGGAAAGACTTTTCTGAGAGGCATCCTAAGGTATGAAGGTTTTGTTCTATACGCTATGTTCACAGAAATAGAATTTCTAGGTTGAAGGGTAGTATCTGGGATTAGACTTTACCCGATTGCTTCCTCTAAAAAGGGTTAGAATTCACATTCCTGCCAGAAGTCTATGCCAATGCTATTTCACCCAAATCCTTGCAGGCACTGGATGCCGTCCCTTTCAAACTTTACTAAAAGAATGACCAAGAATTAGTATTTCATGGCTAAAACTGATCATTTTTACACATGCACGTTGTTCAAGTCACTTGTATTTCCTTTCCTATGACTTGTTCATTTATAACTTGTTTTGCCTATTTGTAAACTTGGTTATTTTTTCTTATAAATGCTCTCTGTATATTATAAATATTAATCCTTTATCAATATGCATTGTAAAAATTATTTTTGTTTTAAAGACATAATTTGCCATAAAATATTATAAACTTTTTGTGGTAAAAATATTTTATCCTTTCTTTATGACTTTTCTAGATTTCCTACCTTATTTGAAAGACCTCCCATCTTTTCCCCAAATTTTTAATTGGTTTATTATTTTATATAATGAACTAATCCCTAAGTGCCCCTGGTCAGGCTCAGAGCAGGGCCGATCAGGGAGCTGGGGCGCCGCCCCGTCATGCACAGAGCAGGGCGGATCGGGAGGAGGCGATGCCACCCTCAGTCACGCTCAGGGTGGGGCCGATTGGGGGGTTGGGGCACCGCCCCCTGTCACACTCAAG
>NW_005370042.1:1790335-1832047 GCF_000412655.1 Myotis brandtii
TGAAGCCCGGCTGAATGAAAGCCGGTTTCTGGGGTTTTGTTTAGCTTCTTATTTGCAACATAGTACATAGTTGCTTAGAGTTGCAGCTGAGAGGCCGGCAAGTTAGGCTGGGAACGTTGGAGTCAGCAGTCACTGAAGCAAGCAAACCTCCCTGTTCGCTTCAGTGCATGGCTGCCGGCCGCCATCTTGGCTAACAGTTAATTTTGCATATATCACTGATTAGCCAATGGGAAGGGTAGCGGTCGTATGCTAATTACCATGTTTCTCTTTTATTAGTGTAGATCCATCCAGACTTAATTCTTCCAGATAGATCTAAAAATTGGCCATATTGTAATTGGATTAGCATAGATTTATACCAATAATTTGCTGAAATTAACAAACTATAACATTGTTTGTCTTATTATCCAGGATTATGGTATATGCCTTCATTTATTCAATCTCCTCTTATGCTTTTAAGGAAAGAAATACATAACTTTACTAATATAAGCCCTTCTTTTTGGTTAGATTTATGCCAAGATGATTTATAATTTTGTTTGCTATTGTAATTGAGATTTCCCCCCCATTATGTTTTCAAACTTGCTATTACAGGTAAATAGAAAAATGAATGATTTGGTATATTTATCTTATAATCAATCAACTAAATGAGCTCTTTCACTATACCTAATGATTTTTTGTTATTGCTTTCTTGCATTGTCAAAGTAAACAGCCATGTCCTTAGCATAGAATTATGATCTTACCTCCTCGAATCTCACAATTGTATCTCTTCTTTATTCCTTTACTTTTTTGTCTTACTAGATTGGCAGACCAGTGAAAATACGAATGATAATGGCCATCCTTGTTTTGCTGTTTACTTGAATGGGAATGCTAATTGCTTAGGCACCAAGCACCTTTGCTAAGAATGAGGTTGGCTACTGCTTGAGCAGAGCCAGATAAAGATGAAGAGCGGCGTTAAGTATGAAAAAATTATAATGCTGCTATTCGATAAGTTCTTCAGGACAGAAATAGCATAAACTGTAGAAATACTGTCAAGAAGTGCAACCATTCTGTTTTCTACAGATGACTGCTGCAGTGGGTGTTTTGGAAATACTAAGTGCACTATCAAATTCTTTGGTTCTCCACATACATATTTAGGTGGCCTCTTGAAAAATCCTGCTCGGAACTTGATAAAATTCTGTGTCAGGTTAAGGAAGAGTTCCTCTATTCCAAAATAACTAAGTGCTGTTGTTCAGAAATTGATTTTGAATCCTTTTAAATGCCTCTTTAGCATCTATCAAGTTTATCCCCCTTTTTATCTTTGATATTGGTAAATTATGCTAATGTATTTCTTAGTAGTCAACAATGCTTACACACCTTAATAAACTCCATGTAAATGTCATCATTGCTCACAGTAATTTCAAGGTCAGTTACTTAATGACTTTACATTCCAAGGAGAAATGGGAGACTCTAGGTTGAATGCCCTTCCCCAGACAAATGGGGAGCACAGCTGGGAGCCCATGGCTGGGGTTGCTCCAGGACCCTTCAGAAGGTATAACGTAGTATTCCGGTTGTGGGCTGAATTTAATTATAATAAATGGTCATGCTTGTCCTTTCTAGGTGACCCTTCGTCGGGGCTGGGTCTTCTGACTTGGCTCCACACTAAGATTCCCACCAGGATAGAATCTAGGGCAGGGGTGGGCAAACTTTTTGACTCGAGGGCCACAATGGGTTCTTAAACTGGACCGGAGGGCCGGAACAAAAGCATGGATGGAGTGTTTGTGTGAACTAATATAAATTCAAAGTAAACATCATTACATAAAAGGGTACGGTCTTTTTTTTTTAGTTTTATTCATTTCAAACGGGCCGGATCCGGCCCGCGGGCCGTAGTTTGCCTACGGCTGATCTAGGGCATTGCCTGGGACTACAATGGTAAGAGCCAATCTGTTTGGAAGCTTTCAATCATCATTAATATGAAAAACTCAAAAAGAACACTTCTTGCCACATTGGAGCAGAGTTAATGAATATGGAGCCTGTCGCACTGGCACGTGAGCACTGTTGCCCATAGTCCCAACAAATCTCAGTGACCCTCCAAGGTCAAGTTTTGTCAACTCATGGATGGAAGTCATCCAAAGGAAGCCCAGGTGTGGGCAGAGCCTTACGGCTGAGTCGGTAGTTGACATTCACCCTTCTGAGTCAATAATGAACCCCAGCGTGCTGTTATTGGCATTCTAAGACTTCTGCAATCTGCATAGCTTGCAAATTAGACTCAGTCCCAATGACCGGTTGTGGTGAAGAGAAAACACTGAGCCCAGTTGTGACTATATTTCAGAATTAATCGGCGACATAAGTTCTGTCAAGTTCTCAGGATTTTCTTTAGAAAAGATTTTTTGGCTTTAATTTCTCCATAAAATTATATCTCCTTAATGTTATATTTTAACAACTGCTATTCATGCTTTAACCCAATACTTTTTTACTTAAAAAATAAAAATAATTGTTTTTTATTACTCCCGTCTCCTTGGCAGCACAGAGGAAGAGAGAACAGGCCATGTAGTGATCACATTGTGGGCTCACATTTTACTTCTATGCTTTTGAAAAAGTGAATGGAAAAAACCATAGGTTATTCATTTAAAATAAGCTTCCTTAAAAGCCACCGTACATTAGTTAGTCTTACAAGCTTTTTATTTAAGCAAGAAAGTAAGGATGTGGGGAGTATGGCTGGGAAGGAGTAAGAAGCATTAGAAGGAAAAGGAAGTGTTGAATAAGAACCAGGAACAACGCCATAAGGAAAGGACAACATAATTACATGTAGTGAAGCAGAGCACTGTTCTTCTAAAGAGAAGACACATTCCAGTACTTGCCTGAAATTAAGAAACCCAGTAGTTAAAATTAGTAAAATATTCTTGAGAAAAAGTCACCACCCCCAAAATTATGCTGGCAATTTAGTGTTATTTTGTGTTATCCATGGTGACCTAGAAAAAGAATTTGGGGCGAGGGAGGGAGATTTTTTAAGTGATTAACGTAAGTCCCTTACTTTACAGACGTGGCAAGTGAAGCAGAGAATGTAAGTGGCTTGCTGCTGGTCCACCAGCCAGGGGCTGACAGGGGCCACCACCCTGACCGGAGGCTCGGTGGCGGCAGAGTGAGGGCCACCTGAGGACGCCCACGTGACAGTCCCAGGAGGCTGGGAACGTGCTACCTTCAATGTTGAAAGGGACTGCAGACGGGATGAAGGGAGGGACTGAGTGGGGAGAGCAACCTGCAGGTCTGGGCCGCTGCAGTGTAACCGCAGGGGCCCTGATGAGAGGAAGACAGAGGGTCGGGAGCTGAAGAGAGATTGCATGATGAGGAAGCTGAGCTGGAGCCTCACGCATCGAAGGTGAGGGAGGGGCACCACCATGGACATGGGGGCCTGGGAATCTAGAAAAGGCAAGGAAACCACTCTCTCCTGGAGCTTCCAGAGGAATAAGCCCTGGCCAGCACCTCGCTTTGAATCCATAAAGCTCACTTCCGATTAGTGACCTCAGCCACCAGCGTCCTGTCAACTTGTCACAGCACCAATAGGAAACCAGTGCGTGGTCTTTCCATCTACACAGCGTACGTCCTTTCCGCAAAATAATCAGGAGTGTTATCAAAAGCAGCGCAGAAATCCGAGAACTTCACTAAAAATTCAAGTTGCTGTTACCTGTGACCAGGTAAACTGTGGTGTGGACAGATGAACCAACTGGCTAGTTTTCCCACAGCTAACATATGAACTAAACTCACAATTTTAAATAAAAAAAAACACAGCCGAGTTTAAAATAACATCAAAAACACAATGAAGGCGTTTAAAAATGAAATGAAAGGACTTCTGTGATAGAAATCATTTTGTTGCAGGAGAGCAAGCTCACGCTGCGGCTTCAGTGAAATGGACACCAGAGGCTAGAAGACAAGCCGAAGCGTCAAAGGGAAAGGAACTCGCGCCAGAACCAAGAGGACACTTTCTCCACACGGTCCTGCTGCCCGTGCACAGGCGTCCCTGCGGCCTCACGTCCATTCCAGGCGCTCATGGCTCAGCGGCACCAGGTCTGACTTCCTCTTGGAGTCCAGCTGACACAGACTGAAGCCACTTTTTCCAAATCTGATCTTCAAGGAGTGAAAAACCGGATTGGTCCAGTTGAATCAGATGTCCACTCCTGTCCAATCAGTTGGGACTTTAGAGTCCCATGTTGCTGCTCCTTAAAGGCCGTGCAGGGGACTGTGCAGTAAAGAACAAGTGACCAACATGCCATTTCTACATCTAAACATGTAGGATGGAGCTGGATTCAGACATTAACTGATATTATTGTTTTAAAAAGGGGAAATCTATGCATTAACCCTCTCATTAGAGAGGTAAAAGAATTCACAGTCACACAGAGTAACGTAAAACAAAACACATCAGGTTCAAGGAAAGCAAACAGAATTCTTTTTTTTTTTTTAAACTCGTTAGTCGGGACACTCATAAGTCAAGGCTCCACTGTACATTTTATTGATTTTTTACAGAGAGAAAGGGAGAGGGATAGAGAGTTAGAAACATCAATGGGAGAGAAACATTGATCAGCTGCCTCTTGCACACCTCCTACTGGGGATGTGCCCGCAACCAAGGTACATGCCCTTGGCAGGAATCGAACCTGGGACCTTTCAGTCCGCAGGCTGATGCTCTATCCACTGAGCCAAACCGGTTAGGGCGCAAACAGGATTCTTAATGGGAAAAGCAAAAACTGGCACAATTTAGAGTCTATCATTTAACGTAGGTGCTCAAAATATTTATGAAATGAAGTGAATGAAAAAGATAAAACCCCAGTAAGCCAAATCAAGTCAAAGTGGACAGGCAGCAGAAGTACAGAGCATTATAACTAAGAAATGAAGAAAAACCACAGACACCTGAACGAATCAGAAAGGCAAGAGAGAATCTTGGACAACATATGAAAAAAGGTGAATGACATTCATTTAGAAAATGACAAATATTACTCCAGTTCAAATAGGACACCAGTAACTCAGGTTCTATGTAAATAATAGCTCTCTGACCAGACTTTCCCCTGTCTATTACCCAGTAGACAGGAAATACCGTGAAATACCTCTGACGGAAGCCCACTATGATTTCACAGTGCTGACCCATATTACCACTAACCGTTACCTATTCCTCACCTACTTCCATCTTGCAAAATAATAAGCCTTCCTTAAGCCGATGATCTGTTTAAGCCTTCTAATAAATGCTGTGTTCATAGAATAACTACTGTGGACAATGTGGGAATTTGCATCCACATTTTTCCTTTTCTTGAAGTTAGTGCTCATCCAAAATGTAATGTCTTAACCCAGATAAGGTCCTTTGGTGCCTCAACAGTATTGGAAGTGGGACTGGATAGAAACCCTTGATGAAATACAAGGAAGATGGAGGAAATGAGCCTGGTTCCAAGATGAACCTCTGCCAAGTCACGTAACAGAGGAAAAGGAGTGGAGATCTCAGATGAGACCCGGACATCCTCGGGGGTTAGAGCCCTTGGGAGGGGCCTAATATCCAAGTGCTAGAGAGCAGGCAGGGGGAGAAGTCGGGCACCAGGGGACACTGCTCTCCTGGGACATCCATTCCTTGCAATAGCCACACAGGTGTGGTTAGCAAATGAAACTGTCTAACGCTTTCCTCCCCTCGCGGTAACCTGTGGAGGCTGGGACGTAGTGCCTGCTTTTCAGGATTGATTCAGGAAGTGAAAGAAGGCGTGGAAGAGCAAAAACTGGCCTTCCTTTTAGAAATGGGGAGTCCTCCCTCTGGGACAGTCCTTTCAACTCCAGACAGTGCATGTCACAGCATCTGGAGACACCAGAGTCTTAAAAGACGTGTCGGAGGTTAAATAAAAGATCAGGGTGGCAATCTCACGGAGGAGAGAGAACAAGCTTATTTTAAGTGGATATTTTTAAAAATTCAGCTACTGGTTCCACTCTTTTGCTAGTACATACCACCTGCATCAGCAGGAATTAACTCAGCTATGCCCAAATTAGCAGAGCCAAGGTTAACACATTTCTATGGCTCTCTCCAGTACCTACTCACTATGCTTCCACCATCTGAATTTGGTCTGAAAACATCTTACAACTAAGGTCTAACACAATGCAGCTTATGATGTGGTTGTAGATCCCTGGGGAACAGAATAAAAGCATCAAACCCATTTTCTAAGTCTAGGGTGAAAGGTTAATGGATTTACTAACATGCTACACAAATTCGAGTAGTACGGCTTGGACAGAGAGATGAGGAAAGGCCTCAAGCACCTGTCAAATCCTTTCTCCAGAATGTTCTAAATGGTGTCAAGGAACTGCAGGATCGCGCCTGCCTTCCGCTGAGGGTTTCCTAGCAAACACAAGTTTCACGTCGCTTCGTGGAAGGCGGAAGAGTAAGCCAACAGCATACGCTATCTGCATGCAGCAGATGGTGGAGCTGAGATTCTGCAGAGAAGTGATGGGCCCAGGCTCTGACACCGGCGGGAGAAAGGGAGTCACATTCACAGCCGGGAAGGGGATCCAGCCACACTGCTCGTTACCTGCACTGCTTTCTCTCTCTGAGAATGAAAAGTATGACATTGTAGTGGAATACAGAAAAGTTGAATTTCTTCGGGAAATCTGGGCGCCACTCTAGACAGTGTGGTGAACCCCGTCAGTGTTCGTGAGAATGTCCACGGCCTCCTGTCTCCGTTGGAGCACTCTGCCAGCTCCAGACGGTGGGCTGTGACCAAGGGGCCAATGGCAGCTATGCCACCTGCAAGAGCCCGCAATGTGCTCGGCCATTGTTTCCCCAGGCCTCTGCCGTGAAAACCAATTCCTCGCCGACCTGTTCCCCACAGTGAAGACAGGTGAGCCCGCCGAGCCGGGCCTGCGCCAAAGCAGAGCACCCGGCTGCATCTGTCCGGATCGGCCAACCCCGCTGACCAGCTGACTGTCCGCTGTTGGACAGCACTAAGATCTGGTGCTTGCGCAGTCAGAATTAACCAGACAGGAGAATTCTGTGGTCTAGTCTTGGGTCTGCAGATGGCTGACTCCCTTCCAGATCTGTTTCCTGAGGTGCTTTTGCTATGTTTAACTCTCGAGCCTTAATTCCCCCAGGCCATGTGGATTTGTGCCATCCCCATCCATTTCTCTAATTTTTCACTCGGTTTAGTTGTCTTTACCACGGCTCCTGTATTTGCAGCTTCCATTACCATAACGGCTGGGTCCCGCGTGGTCGGTTCCTGCAATCGCCAGGAGCAACCCACGAGGCTCCAGGAGAGTGACCGGGAGGCGTTTACAGACTTGCTGTCTGCACATTTTCTCCTTCTGCCGCACGCAGAGAAAGACAGTGCTCAGCCGCTGTTCGCTGAGGACAGAGTTATCCCTGTGAGAATCTAAGTTTCATGTAACATTGAGCAAAGCAACTGTTTTTTAAATGATGGACTCTGAGTAGAACCCTATATGAACGAAGCTGATAGGGTATAGAAATTGCTTTATTACGCTGCAACTTACAGAGATATGTCAATGGAGGAAATGTACTTCAGGGGGTGTGATTCAGACTTCCAACTGCAGGCCTCCGTCTCGGCACTACTGACGTTTGGGGACAGAACATGCTTTGTCGAGAGGGGCCGTCCTGCGTGTCGCAGGGTCGTTGGCACCATCCCTGGCTTCTTCTACCCACAGGTGCCAACAGCACCTGTCCCTGAGCTGTGTCAACCGAAAGTACCTCCCACATTGCCAAATGCCATGGGCAGAAGTACCCCCGCCCGGGCACGGCGGTCCAGGCTGTTCATTTTCATGTATCAACCGAAGATCCCTAACTCAGAGACTTCTGCCTGTCCCTTTCTCCCTAGTGACTTTGCCACTCCACCTGATCATCATACCCTCTCCAGACCAAAGGGTGTCATCTTTCCTCATCTCCGCCAAAGTCTAGGGAGATGTTCCATTGCATTGAAGTCCAGTCACAACGCAGTGGTAAACGTCACAGGAAGACTTCGGGAAATGAACTCTTCTACAGACCGGGCCTGGTAAATGTAGCATCGATTATGCTAACGGTTTGGGTCAACAGTAGATATTGATGCCAAATCTACACAATGTAGTGCCGATGGGTCAGGTGTCTGAACCTGCACCTAGTCTCATTACATAGATCTGGGCATCACCATGGCATTCATTAAAGTGATCTTTACCTGTATTTCATTTTCCCCAATTGTAGAGAGTCAAGATGAGGGAGTTTCTCCACTGGCTTTCGGAAGCTTGCACACCGAAGCAGCGACCACAAGAATGATGCCTGTCGACCGTTTAGGGTTTCTCGCCTGCAAACACCGCCATCATGTTTCGTTTTCCACAAAGACCCATCTGTCTTCTAAAGGACGCCTCCCAGGCACGTGGCATTTCACACAGACATCACGGTGCTGCTGCATTTCTCTCCCACGGGAAGCATGGTCCTTGCTTGCGTAAAGCCCCAGGCCCTGTAAGGCCATGAGGCCCTCTCCTTTCGCAATGCCAGCTCTGAGGCATGTGTCAATATCTTATGCACAGAGCGACACTGCAGTTAAAACAGTTCGTCGGGAGCCACCTATCCCAGCAGAGGGTGGGCCCTCCTTGCCAGCAATCTTCAAGCCGGCGGCCAAGTCAAGGATGTTTACTGGAGAGCCTATTGGCGAGCCGGTCTCCACTATTCCCTCCAAGTCTAATTTTCTATTATTCTTATTTTTAAACACTCATTTTATTCAATTAAACATTGAACTGTTCTTGTAAAGTGAGTGGTATGAGAGCAATGCCTAACATTTATCACATACATTATCTCAATTTACCCTCCTGAAGGTCTTATAAAGTGGGTATCACCCATTTTACAGATGAAGAAACTGAGCTTAGGAAGGTAAAGGTGCTCCTCCGACTTAGTGTCAAGGCAGAAATGTAAGGCCAGGTTGGATCTGCCGGCACCATCCCTGCCCTGAGTGGTGGAGTGTGCCGAGCCAGCTCAGCCAAGGGTTTGAAAGCCTGAGTGAGGGCGGTGAAGGGATGAAGAAATGACACACAAAGAGAATAAGCTGGGTCTAGGTGGATCTTCCTGTGCCTGGCTGAGGCCACAAAGAAAGATCCAGAAGCAAGCTGAGCCTTTATTTCATAGCCAGAGGTAAACAAAGTAGTGGTCACCATAGTTACAATGTTCTTATGAGTTTCACTTGTTTTAGCAGCACTTGCTGCACCTCCCACAGCCCATTAGCTACCCAGATAAGATCTAGGGAGCATCATAAGGTCAAGCCTAATTATGCTAAGAGGACTGTGCCCTCTAAGCTGGGACTTGTTTGTGGCTTTGCCAACAGGTCAGTCTGAGGTTTAACCCTATAGCCGTGCCCTACAGTGGAGCAGAGCTCAGAGGCACGGACATATGCTGAGGCTGCAGCCAAATCAGAATATACAGCCACACAGTTTGCCACACAACAAACACTCCATCCTTCTCAAAACCCTGTGCCTGTACCATTTACGATAAAGTTCTATATTAGACAAAAAACCTGATAGGCAATGAAGAGCACCATGTCAATACCTTGCTACATACAATGAAATGACACGATGGAATACTGTGCTGCTGTAAAAAAGAAGGAACTCTTACCATTTGCAATGGCATGGATGGAACTGGAGAGCATTATGCTAAGTGAAATAAGCCAGTCAATGAAGGAAAAATCCCACATGATCTCACTCATCTATGGATAATAAAGACCATTATAAACTTATGAACAATAATAGATACAGAGGCAGAGCTGCCTCAAACTGATTGTCAAACTGCAGCGGGAAGGCCAGGGAGGGTTGGGGGGCAGGAGGAAGGGGGGTAAGAGATCAACCGAAGGACTTGTATGCATGCATATAAGCATAACCAATGGACATAAGATACTGGGGGGTAGGGGAGGCCAGGGGATTGTCAAGGGCGGGGGGAAAAAAGGACACATATGTAATACCCTTTGTAATACTTTAAGCAATAAAAAAATAAACAAAAACAAAAACAAAACAAACAAACAAAAAAAAAACAATGAAATGTCATGATCCAGAGGAATTCCATAAATCACCATCATTCACTCTGTGTCTTAGTGTACTGCATGAAATGCATGCAGCTATAGATTTGAGACCTTTCCTCCTATTAAACCTACAATGGACTCAACTAGCCACAAGTCCTCTTTCCCATAAAAAAAAACAACACCAAAAAAAAACAAAATAATAAGCCACCCTGTCCCAATTACATGTGTTAGCTTTCTCCATTCTTTGACCTCTCCTTAGCTCCTATTTCCTGTTTAGTTTCAAGCTTTTGAAAGCAGCTTGACTGAGACAAGCACGTTCCTTATGGAGAACACATAAAGCAGCCAATTCCCTCTGAGTATTTACTGTATTTAAATCCTGTCCTGCTCCCAAAGAGATTGGAGACAACTTACAGAGTGATGTGCAGCATGACAGCTATGTTACAAGAGATACAGCGTCCGAGCCACAGAAATAGCAGCAAGAGGGGACTGTGTAGTGTGAGTTATGGGGAAAGTGAAGCTCGTCAACCCTAATAATGAAGACTGTCAACAAGAGAACCACCTGCGGACCAGGCTCTGCTGCGGGGCTGGCTTTCCCTGCTGCAGCCCCTCCCACAGGCCCCCTCCAGTCCTTCCTGAGGAGCATGGGGAGGAGCCACACAGGTGACCAGGTTCTGTGTGGAGCTCCGCCTCCGGGCCCACCCAGGGCACTCAGCCCTGCAGTCACACCTTGAGCTGAGGTCCCTGGACCAGCGGACCTCTGGGAGGTGTCGCTCTATTTCTCTCCCCGAGTTTGCCCCTGGGGGCCCTGTGGCTGCAGCTCTCCAGTGCAAAGATGAGATTCTTCACTGCCAATGCCAACAACCACCCCCCTCACCTCCGCCCCCCAAGTAAACAAACTTTATTACAAAATCAGTCTGTGGGAAGAGTAGTCTTCGGCTGTCTTTGCTGTGTGTGTGTGTGTGTGTGTGTGTGTGTGTGTGTGTGTCCTATTCTAAGCCTACTCATTGGAAACCCACAATCCCAATCCCAAAACCTGTAAATAAAACGAGGGTGACTTTGGGAAAGAGGTTGTTATGGGTGAAACCGTTTCCCTCCCAACATCCATGTGCTGAAGTCCTAACGCCCAGTCCTTAAACCTCATTGAGAGGCTGTGTTAACTTGCAGCATCCAAGGACCTTTTGAGGCTGTCTGGACTCAGTGGGATAAGAGTTGTATATATTTACTCTCAGTTCAGTGTGTAGCAAACTATGAAAACTATAAACAGAGGAGGCTCTGAGGTCAGTACTGAGTTCCTCTCACAGGCTCTGTAGCGGGTTTCCAAGGCAGCAATGTAAGTCCCGGTCCGTGTGAATGATAAAATGTACAGTCTCATGATCATCAGCAGCGTGGCATGAAGGTTCCACTCTGTGGCTGTTACTGTCCTAAGCACTTCATGTTAAACACGTTAATCCTCACAATTGCACTCAGAGACAGAGGTCGTCTCCATCCCTTCTGCTTTGCTCACCGCCCCTTCCTTCCTCCGCCCTTGGCCCTTCGCTAGCAACCACAGGAAGGCCGAGGCTGCCTCGTGCATCTGCCTGAATTGCATTCTTTTAAGAGCTATTTTCTCAGAAGCCTCTCATTCTCTCCAGTTTCTTCCGCAAAACACTGGATGTTAAGATGACACATTCATGGAAGTTTTTCATGCATGCAGGCCTGTATCTTTCTAGGAGTCACGTATTTCAGAATCACCATCACCGATCTTTTAAAATTCTGATGCCAGAGCCCGATTCCAGACCTGGTGAGTTAGTCTCTGCTGTTGGCCCTGGGATCTGCATTTATAAACAAGCTTCCGGAGAATTCTGCTACATGTTCAAATCTGAGAACCAGGGCCTATTTTGAAAATGCCATCTGATTTTCCTAAGTAGTAATTTAATTGATTCATTCGTTAATTAATGGAGACCTTGTGTGTTTATCATATTGGGAGAGCCTTTAAAACGACAAAGGAAAAACATAAAACTACAATAAATGTTTAAAAACCTAGGCAGCTTTACGCTGACCACATGTGCACTGTCAGGAAAACAAGGAAGCAAGTGTCAGCACGCAACCCGGCCGGGACCGCCGCCGACCACCCTACCGCTCGCCCTTCCCACTCAGCGTCTCATCATGGAGGGTAATTCTGGCGCGTGACTACTGACCCTGTGGGTTTCCCCAATTGTTTCACAACGCTGCAGCCCAAGCTACACCTTCAGTGCATGTACTGACAAGGAGGTCTAATGGGCCAGGAAGAAGAAAAGACTTCATTAGAAAAGACAGCTTACTCCCATTATTTCAGAAAATCTCTCATCTATTTGATTTCTTATAGCTAGTGGTTCATAGGAAAGGCTAAATAATGGTGAGCTCCCGATTGGCAACCGGAGGAGGCATGGAGTGGCCCCCACCTCTAAGCAGCCTCCGGGAGCCTCACCCCCTGGTGTTCACACCTGTGTCTAGTCCTCTCCGGCACTGGCCAGGCTGGCATGGCTGAGCAGTCGGACAGGCAGGAAGGAGGGGTGGGACTTCTGAGGTCATAAAGGACTGGTTTTCTCTTGCTGCCACCTGGGGTCCCTCCTCTGGAGGAGGCCCTGCTACAGGATGCTGAAGGAGCCCCTGAAGCACCAGGTGGGCAGAACTGAGGCCTCCTGCCCACAGCCAGTGCCACCTTCCCACTCCTGGGAGCGAGCCATCTTAGCAGCAAGGCCTCCAGCCCCGCCAGGCTTCCAGATACTGCACCTTAGCCAGCGTGTCTGCAAGCCCGTGAGACCTCACACCAGGACACCGCGGCTCAGGGGCCCCGAATTCCTGGCCCACAGAAATGGCAAATAAAGTGAAATGCATATTATTGCTTTCGGATATTTTGATACATGGCAACAGATAATTAACTCAGACATAAATGCAATGATCCCAGCGTCTGCAAAATGCTGCCATAGCACTTGACACTATTCATCTATCCTCGCTCAGCCCTCCAAGTCCAGGTTCCACTTTCTCTTTTCCACCCTTTTTTCAGACAGCCCCTTCTCGGTCCCCCTTCCTTTCTTCTTCCTCCTGTGGCTCAGCCATGTCCACTCCCCAGAGACCTACGTTCCATCCTCATTGTTCATTCTTTTCATATCCAACCATCTGCTCTGTGAGGATGGTTTTCAGATCTTCTCCGTCCCTGAAAGCACCGCATGTGCCATCTTGTCTGTAAACGCGACACGCGTGGGCGCTCTTCTCTCTGCTAGTAAACCATCAGACTACTGGTGCTCTAACTCTTCATCCACTTTTCTCCTAACTCCCCTGTCCAACCTCTAAATTTTGTGAATTTGTGCTTCATAATATCTTCAAAATTCCCTGCTTCTTCCCATTCGTCTTACCTTGTGAGCTGGCAATTGCAGTGGCCCCGTGAGGTGATGCCTGTGGTCACCTCCACCTGCTCTTTGCCAGGAGCCCTTACCCTCCACTCCTCATGCACGTGGCTGTCAAGTAAGCTTTCCAGGCTCCATAGCCGCTCCTCCTCCACTCATTGTCGATGGCAGTCCCTCCTCCCCAACCCTTACTCCATTCCTCCTCCTCTCACTGTCGACGGCAGTCCCTCCTCCCCAACCCTTACTCCATTCCTCCTCCACTCATTGCTGATGCAAGTCCCTCCTCCCCAACCCTTATTCCATTCCTCCTCTACTCATTGTTGATGGCAGTTCTTCCTCCCCAACCCTTACTCCATTCCTCCTCCACTCATTGTCGATGGCAAACCCTTCTCCCCAGCCCTTGTTCTCCCCAATCCCTTCTCCAGTTACTGTATTATCTTAATACTCCTCAATGGGCTGGAATTTCACTGGCACCCTAATGTGGCAAATACAGATGCTCTTCCACATTCCTTGGCCAGTCCATCATTAATGACCTCTCTCTGTGTAGGCACATTGCCTAAATCTCCTTCATGGGTCATAACACACCCCAAATCTCACATTTCTAGATTTTCCCTCATCTCTCCGGTTCACAAAATGTTGTCAGCATATGTATTTAAAGGTACAATGAATAGAAAGGTAATATTTGTCTGGAATTAAAAGAGAATGATACCAGGCCCTGGTCATGTAGCTCAGCTGGTTAGAGCGTGGTCCCTGTAGGCAAAGGTTGTGTGTGTGTGTGGTCAGGGCACATACAAGAATCAACCAATCAATACATAAATAAGTGGAACAACAAATTGATGTTTCTCCCTCTTTCCCCCTTCCTCTCTCTATAAAATCAATTGGTAAATTTTATTTTAAATTATCTTTAAAAAAGGGAATGATATAATCTATAACAGTTCCATTATACTTGCTACTTGATGCATTCATTTAGCAATAAATAACATATACCTTTGTATTTTCAACCATGAAGATCTAGCTCAGCAGCAATCAGCTGCAGTAGAATGGCATCACCAGAGACCACTGGACAGTCCATAATTCTATCTGCAATTGTGACTGAATGATGGTCGTTAATAAACCGGTCTGACCAGATCAAGCCAAGATAACTGGGTCAGAGTAAAACTGTTATAATTTAAAATAGAAAGGCAGTGGCAGGTGTGTGTGTGTTTCTTGCTTAATTAATTTATATTTTCTACACAACATTTTATCAATAAGAAGGAGCACTGTTATCCTTTTCTTACAATTAAAATAATGTCACATGTCTCTGCAATCCCTAAGTGCTAGCTCTAAGGGCCAAACCCACATTACAGTATTTCTCTGACAACACAACACAGGACATCAATCGAAGTGCAGAGAGCACCTCAAAAAGTCATTTATAATTCATCCAACCCCAAAGGACTTTGTCACATTTACGAGTCTCTTCTCTCTCCATAGATAGTGTGCCCCTGGAAGTCAGAAACCAGGGTCAATAATTCATTCGATACAAGTTTACTCAACATTCGTTCATAAATGATTCATTGAAAGATGTGAAGCCAAAGTGTTCTGAGTTGCAAGCAGTAGAAATCAACCCTGACCAATTTAAAGCAGAAACAAAGACATTATATTGAAAAGCCATTGTTTTTAAATGCACTTTATATAGATCTCATGCTTGTTACTCAATATTTTATCTTTCTTGTTGAATAGAATATTTTTCTTCCCTTTTATCAAGTATATAAAATTCATTTCTGTAGACTGTTTACCCCAAACCTAACTATGTTATCTTATTTTGGTCGGTCTCTGAGCTTCTGTCCTGAAACCTGACCTGTGTCTGTGTTGAATCTTAACTTTGATGGATCCGTTGTTCCTTAAAGTCAAGAGCGACAGCAGGCCTTCGCGTTTCATACCCCATGCTACCTGGACCCAGACCACATCTGCTATGAAAGCACCTTCCATCCCAGTCAGGGGGTATAAAGCAGTGTTATGATTGTTGTTGATTTGTCCAAATCTTCTCCAAAATTGCAAACAATATTCAGCTGTTATTTTTATTATCATCATCAAGCAATCCGTGGGTATCCTAGGAGCAGATTTACTACAATTTCATGAAAGGAAATACGTGGTTTTTAAAAAGTTTCAGTTATTCTGGGGTGTGATCGCCACACATACCTCACACTCTATCGGGTCTTTGAGCAGCTGGGATCAGAAGCACTAGCTACAGGGAGCCAGGAATGTACGTATCGGAGAGAGGCTGGAAGACTCAGACAAGAATCATTGATCCGAGCTAAGGCAGATGGGTGAATTGATGGCAGCATGCACTTATAAATCACCGTTGTCTGAAACCAAGCAAATAGGCAATAATCCAAGGGCAGTGGGGGCAGTATTTAATAGAGGATGAAAATAACACACATCCATGGCAGAAGGACTAGGCTTCAAAAACATCATAGATAACTCATGAACGATGAGAAAAAATCTGCCCACTCAAAGAGGAAGGACCAGCAGGAAGTTCGATGGGCCATTGTGCAGCTGTTAAAATGATAACTGAGAGTTAGGTAGAAACAGAGGAATGTATGTATGAAACGGTTCTAAGTGAATAAAATATATGACAAGAACTACATAGTCAATATTATCCTATATAATAAAACCCTAATATGCAAATTAACCAGATGGGGGAATGACCGGTTGCTATGATGTGCACTGACCACAAGGGGACAGATGCTCAATGCAGGAGCTTCCCCCTGGTGGTCAGTACATTCCCACAGGGAGAGCGCCGCTCTGCCAGAAGCCAGGCTCATGGCTGGTGAGCACAAGGGCGGCGGCAGGAGCCTCTTCCACCTCTGCAGCAGCGCTAAGGACCCCTCTGGGGATGTCCGCCTGCCAGTTTAGGCTCGCTCCCTGTGGGGAACCCCCCCCACCCCCCCACCCCCAGTGCACATGAATGTCGCACTGGGCCATTAGTTTTTCATAAAAATCAACTACACATGAACAAAATACTTAAGAGGTTGTGAGGAAATAAATATTAGAGAGTTGGGATTGAGTTAAGATGAAGAAAATAAATGTTTCATTTGACAGTATCTTAAAATTCTATTAAGATGTGAGATTAAGAGAAGGGCACAGTGACGGCGGCTGTAGCCTTGCTAACTGAGGGTGGGCTTCACTTCATGGCATTGACACGCCTCCTGGCGTCACAAGTGAGGGGAGCTAGGACTTACTTACTCCTACACATGCTAAGTCCTCAAGCACACCCAGCCCTCGGCCATGATTCTTTATGTGCATGTGTGTGATTTTATGTGTCATTTCTTACCTCCAGGAGGAAATGGATGAAATGAGAGTCAGTGCTGTCTATGGAGGGAGAGAGACAGAGAGAGGTGTATTTGCGCCATTCTCTCTGGGAGGATGTGAAGGAAATACCATGGCAACACCTGCCCTCAGGCACCGAGACCCTCCTGAGATGACGCTGGGGCGTTCCTGGACTTGGGGGGCGATTCGCTCTCCTGAGCCACGTGGGCTGCCTGCCTGGCGGGGGCTTGGCTGGGGGCTAACCAAGGAGGCAGCGAGGAATGGCCCAGGGCCTGGGGGAAGCAGCAGAGCTGGGAACAGAAGTGTGGATGTCACCCATGAGAGGTGCACGGGTCACCCCTAGGGCAAGAGTAGGAAAGGACGGGGCATTAGGCTTGTCCTGGATGGAAGGAGGAGGAACAAGAGGTGCCAGGGGCTGAAACAGTGAACAACTATCGTAGTGTTGCCTGGAAGTGCAGCTGGAGAGGGGCCCGCCGCCCCGGGCGCTCAGGAAGGACTGTCCCCCTCGGCGGCTCTGCACCTGGTCTGGTCACTGGCTTTGCAGTGGGACAGAGCAGCCGGGCCAGCGCGGGGCTCCGCTCAGCTTCCAGCAACACAGCTCTCAGCAAGACTGGGGGCAGCTCATTCCGGAAGCACGTGAGGAAGAAGAGAGTGTGAGGGCTCAGAGGGGGAGTGACAGCTGTCCCCACAGCTGTCCCCACCACTGTCCCCACCGCTGTCCCCACTGCTGTCCCCATGGCTGTCCCCACCACTGTCCCCACCGCTGTCCCCATCACTATCCCCACCGCTGTCCCCACCGCTGTCCCCACCGCTGTCTCCATCACTATCCCCACCGCTGTCCCCATCGCTGACCCCACAGTTGTCCCCACCACTGTCTCCCACAGCTGACCCCACCACTGCTATGGAATCCATCCCCCGAGGTGCTGTGATGAGGGCACCGCATGCAGCTGCTGCCTGGGCATCTGAACCGCAGCCCCTGTGACATTGGGAACCAGGGAGTCTGTATTTCGGGGCTGCGCTGTGTGTGGTGGGTGGTCAGCCTTCTGCACTACAGGCCGTTGCCTTCTGCCCGGCCGTCACCCTGAGGAATGCCTGCCAGCACCGCCACCTGCTCTTGGGGCAAACCTGCCGCGGACACCAGTTCAGCCTTACATGCGAGCGGCACTTCACTTCCCTCCATCAGCTTCTCACCATAAACCGAGGACAGCACCACCCCGCAGTGGGCTCTTGGGTTACATGAGATGGGCAACACCACACGCGGAGCAGTGCCTGACACCAGCATGTTTACTAAAGACACCAGGCCCTGGCCGGTTTGGCTCAGTGGATAGAGCATCAGCCTGCAGATGGAAGGGTCCCAGGTTTGATTCCTGTCAAGGGCACCTACCTCAGTTGCAGGCTCTTCCCCGGCCCGGGCCCTGATCAGGGCCCACGCAGGAGGCAATTCTATTTTTCCCTCTCTCTTCCACTCTCTCTAAAAAACCAATGGAAAAATATCCTAGAGTGAGGATTAAAAAAAATAATAATAATAACTACACCAGCACTAAGAATAATGGCGAAAACTTTGTACTTTACAGTGAGTCTTTTTATGGCTCAAATTCAAGGTTTATTTTCCCCTCCTCTGATGAAAAATAATGATAATAAGGTACTTATCCCTAATATTTATTCCAGCAAATGGATCCGAGGTTGCGTCTCAGTGTGATTAATCTAAATGAAAAGGGCTGCTATTCATCACTTTGATCTTCTTCCATCACCAAACACCAATCAACGCTCTGAAGTTTGCCTGACTGCGTGTCATTTCGTTGTAGCTACGTGAACGCAGGGTGTGAGGGGATCAAAGAACTCTGCTGTAAAAGTGAGTGGGAAGGCAGGATGCTGCATTCGAGAGGGATCTTGAGGGATTCACCCTTCAGTGTCCTGCAAAATGTGGGTTTCAAGTGCACATTTACTGGAACAAGTTCCTCAGCATAGTCTGCTGTCGCGTCCTTAAAGGCACCAATGCGTTAGGTTTATCAGCATACACTGAACGCCAGCAGGCAAACACTGAGATGATTTAAGGAGATTGGTAATGACTCATCATGTAGAGTAATTAGATCTCTGTATGATCACAGCAACTGCATTAGCAAAAAGAATTAGGCACCGATACCGGCAAACCACTCTCAGAGAGAGTCACTGGTGCAGAAAAAGGACGTTTTGCAGGCTCTTCCTGGCCTTCCTTAGACTCGGGCCAGCAGCTGCTGCCACCTGCCCGGGAGGGTGGTTGGCAGACACCGGACACAGCCCTGCCAAGCCCTCATCTGTTTGCAATGTCTTGCCCGGAACTCCCAGACACTGAGCCTCTTTGAAATGTGCTTATCTCTCCCTTAAGGGATTGTAAGACAAAAGTAAAACAAGATAAGCACGAAAAGTATGTTCATGAGAAATTGTTTTGTGGCTTCTGCTTCTGTGGGTTTGAAACTTCTACAGGGTGTGTCCTTCTGCCCACAATGGAGTCATTGTTCAAGTGACTGACGACTGTTTAATGTGTCTTCCGACTCTTCAAGTGCTGGTGCCCAGATGTGGCCCCTCTCCATCCCCGGGGCCCGGCACAGAGCAAGCCCTGCAGAATGACCGGCGAGTGCGTGAGTGCGTGCGTGAGTGAGAACAGCAGCCACTCCAGCCCCCAGCACTGGAGGCCGGGCCCCAAATCAGTTAAAAGCTTAAAACACCAGCCTCAGTGTGACAGGCTGTCTCAGTTACTGCCACGCCTCAGAACCACTGAGCCTTCCAGCGTGGCGTAGCCGCTCTAGAATAGGCTCACCCAGAAGCAGCAGGAAGTGAGGCGATCAGTGTAGACCCTGCGATGCTCACAGCCACCAGGCATGGACCAGGTCTGCATCCAGAGAGGCCGGGCAGGCATCCAGGCCCCGAAGCACAGATGCTGCCAGAAATTTCCAGATAACTAGGACACTGGGCTGTTGTGTTGTTTTTCCGCTTAAATTAATCGTGTAATTGCCCCAGTTCTCCATTTGTCTCTTCACGCTCAGATGGAGCTTCGGGTAACATGATGGAAGGTGGAGGCCCGAAAGGAGAGAAGTGCCAGGCACACAGAGCAGCCTGTGCCAGAGCCCCGGGCGGCGGGCCTTATTTACCAACTACAGGCCTGGTGAACGAAATTCATGCACGGGGGGGGGGGGCCCCCCCATCCTGCACCCTATCCAATCCGGAACCCTTTGGGGGATGTCCGACTGCCCGTTTAGGCCCAAGAGTTCAGGCCTAAACCAGCAGTCAGACATCCCTCTCACAATCCTGGACCACTGGCTTCTAATCGCTCACCTGCCTGCCTACTTGGTTGCCCTTAACTGCCCGCCCCCCCGCTCCCGCCGGCCTGTGCCAGCCTGGTCACCCCATGCAGTCTGCTTGTTCAGTCGTTTGGTCGTCCCTCACTAAACCCCCTGCCGGCCTGGTCGTAGGCAGCCATCTTGTGAGGATGTATGGGTTAATTTGCATATTACCTCTTTATTATATAGGATATTTCAAAAGCAAATCCTTATAGATCAGCAATTTCAACTTTTTTCATCTCATGGCACACATGAACTAACTACTAAAATTCCATGACACACCCAAAATATATTTTTTGCCAACCTGACCAAGAAGAAAAAAAGGTATAATTTTGATTCATTCACACTGGATGGCTATTGTTGTGTTGGCTGTTGTCATTATTTTATTTGACTATCTAAGGGCAGAGGTCGACGCCCTCACTAAATGGTCAGGAGTTGCGTGTTTAACAACCCCGGAGGCGGCCATCGGGAATGCCGATGCAGACCCCGGCTCCGTGGCATCTCTGCGGTGTGGCTGCAGAGAGGCTTTGCTGCAAGAACGCACTCTGGGAGCTGACGGGAAACAGCAGTGAGGGTGAACTGCTTTTAAAAGTTAAGCTTACGTAAGACGACTGCCTCCCAGGGAATGGTTTTGCATAATAAGAAATCAAATTAAGGACAGCAGAGTCCCACGCGGGCCCCTCTGCTCTGAGCTGCGCCGGAGGTGGGGAGGCTGGAGCCTCGCGGCTTCCACTGCGTCTGTCATCCATCATCCCGCCGCCTCACCGCTGGCCTGGGCGCGGCAGCCAGCGTGCGCTCCAGATCACAGCGGAGCACAGCAGACACCTAAACCCGACAGAAAAATATCAGGCGCCAAACAAATTAAACGGAAACCATCTGTGGGGAAGGTTTGTAAAGCCCAGCAACCCCGCCAATCCGAGTGTCCCAGCACCTGAGGCTCACTGGAGCCTCCATCTTTCCTTTTCACAGAACGATGTGGCTGAGTATGAAGATCAAACCTCATTAAATCTTTAACCTGATTTTCCTTTTTAATCACTAGAAGCCTGTCTACTTTCTACGCGTGCTTTTCTTTTCTGGAGCGAGACCTGTCCCTACTGTGAGGCGATGTCAGAGACCAACGGGGAACATCGCTTCTTGAAGTGCTTGAGCCAAAGGAAGATGGGCTTGGTCTGGTCTACCTGCCTTGGAAGAATTCACCATGGAAGCCAGAGAGCAGGAAAGAAATGAGTGAGAGAAACCAAATCAGGTTCATGGTGGGCGCCTGGCCACAGGCAGGACCGCTGGCTCACTCGGGCCTAGGAAAGCATTCCCAGACTGAGTCGGATGAGGGGCAAGCATAAAACGGCTGTTACATTAGCTAATGACCTGCCACATGTTATTTCCCCTGCATACTTAGTCTCTCCCCCCCCGACCTGAGTTCAAAAACTGTTTGTAAAGCTGATGTGAAAAGCTCATGCATTAAAAAAGTAGTCTTCAGGGGTTGGATCAGTAAGACGGTATGAGTGACATTATACACCAAATTGCCAATGCTCCTTTTCATTGCCCAGGAAACCCTTTTTTCCTTTAAAGTTTGCTGTTATGGGAAAGGGAAAAGTGTGGAATAATTTCATCAGGTGGGATAATTTTCTGTTAAATTCTGTTGAAGAACTGGTATCAGAACTGTTTAACTGACTCCCATCAGTTAAAAATTTTGTTGAGCATGCCCCCACTAGCTCTATATAAAAACATTTATAAACATAGACCTTTTAAAGATGGTTTCATAAAAGAAGCGGTATTTCTTCCTAGGAAGAGATAACCCGTATCTAGGAGCTGTTGTTTATGGTTACCGCTGATGGACTTGAGCCATAGCTCCATCACTTGCCTCTCCCTCTGGGTGCCTTGGGGCTCTCATGCCCGCGTCCGCCTGGCAGATGCTCACACTTGGGCCACGAGATGCTGTGTCTGTGTAATTCCATCGCAGGGGGGCTCGCTGTTCCCCACTAGGGCCTGGTCACGTATTGAAATTAAGGGGGTTCATCTACTTCTTGACTAAAACTTTGCAGAACTAAGTGTTTTATAAAATGAGTGGTCTATTTTTACACATTTGAACTTCTTTATTTGGGAATTTGGGTCACAGTATTGCTCCAATAAGCATCATCTTGGGAATATCTCTTTCCATTCTTGCCAGTTTCTCTTTCTCTTTGATTTTTTAAATAAACGAGCAGATTAAAGGACTCACTGTGGTATTGCAACTGCTGCTACAGTTCCCCAAATTTCCTTAAGATGGGGATTATGGTGAGCTAAAATTGAAAACCTATTATCTTTTTAGTTATTGTCTTCATTTCAAACACTTTAAACCGTACTCCCTAAAATAAATCCACTGGGAAAATGTTTACATATGTAGATGCTCTCTGTTCCTGTGTGGGGAAAATGATTTTTCAGAATGATTCTGAATGGTCACCACACACACACACACACACACACACACACACACACACAGAGGCCTTTTTCCGCAGCCTAAGTGCCTGTAGTAGGCTGTCTGCCCTATAACTGAGAGTTATCTTAAGTGCAAAGGATTGGAATGCGATCTTCCAGTCACATCTCATTTAACTCCAAGCACGTCCAACAGCACCCATTCCGCTCTTGCAATGAAAGATCTGTGTGATATATTTAAAAACCAGATAAGAACAACTTACAGAATCGTGTAGTCATGCAACGTGACCCACCGTATTTCTGATTAGGTTTAGTTCATCCTGTTAGAGGGTGATTCAATCCATGCTTGTCACGGAATAGCTTCTTTTCCCTTCACGTTTTGGAAACTGCTGTGTGGGGTTGGGGGAGGGGTGGTGTTCAGAGGCTACTCCCCTAACGAGAGAAAGTACATTCTATCAGATGTTCAAAGGTGCCTATTCTAGGGTTTCATTCTAACTAATTTAACAATGTTAAGATTAATCTCCTCCACTCTTTAGAATAGTGAACATCGCAGATGAGGGAAGACAGATGTGTGAGCGCATTTATGGAGCTGTGAATCGGGCAGTGAAGACGCTGGACACTGGGGAATGTGCAATGCGTGGCCGTTAAGCCTGGGATTACCCAACAGCTTTGTCATAAGCCATTTCCCAGGGGAAGGGAACCCTCCTTTCTAAGGGTGGAGGGTGGATGTCACAGGCCTTCTGTTCCCGACAGTCTGCTAACTATGACACAGCGTTGTTACGCAAGCATTGCCTTCCTCATTGCTAACCCACCTCTGCAGATTGAAGAAGAAATCATCAGGGGAGATCATCTCTCTTCTTCAACGTTTCCTGCCTCTCACCTCCTGTCCTACCAACTTCCCCCTTTCCGCAGGCACCTGCGGCTGCCACCTCCTTGCCGGTCCCCCGCTGACCGCAGAGAGCTGCCGTGGCAAAGCCTGATGCCCTCAGAGGTGCCTCAGATGTGGCTTCATTTCCCAACTCCATAGTCACCCCCAAGCTCAGATCCCAGAATGACCGGACATTCCCCAGAGGCAAGTGAAGGAAGCTGGATTGGGGTCGCCACCTGGGCATTAGAAGCAGGTCTGGCTTAGGAGGGATTTTAGCCACTGACAGCAGCTTGACTTCCCAACTGTGTGAGTCAATCATGAAGAGAAAAGTCATAAAGATTAATCATTCCTGACCATAAAGCAGGCGCTCTGTTCATTGGCAGCCGGATCTTTGCCAGTTCTCTCCCCGCCTGGCCTCCTTCACAGGCCTGCCTGCGGGAGCGTGACCGCATCAGAGGGGAAAGAGGGTGGAGGGGCTGGGACTCTGAAAAGGCTAGCTTCACATTCTCATCCCCAGATGTCGACTTCCTGTTCCGCTGTCTTCCACCAAACACTTTCCTATTTTTACTGAATGAACTGGTTCTTGAAGGATCTTTTGCCTATTAAATAGGCCCTATTTCATAGTATTTCTCTATTAATAGAAAACTGCATCATCATTTTAAAAAAGAAGCAGTAAAATGATCAGGCTGTGCACTCTTCTTAATTTGAATTTGGTCACTTTTAGAGGTTTTGCAACACCTCCTCCAGTGGCCTCCCCAGATTGCATCTGATTTTTGTTGTTGTGCATCAAAACAGAAGGAGATAGTTCTCCATATTCATTATCCAGACAAAAAAAAAAATAATGAGTGGCCTACTCATGGCTGAAAATGGTGGCCCTGGAGGGGAAGGAGAGAAGGGGCTCATCGCCCCAGGGTCCTGCATCCTGGCAGGAGGAGACGGGGTGACCCCGGGCTGCGAGAAGGCCCACCCTCCATCTCGAAGCACCCGACTCGGGCGCTAACTGTGGAGGATTTTGGACAGGCACCAGCACAGCAGGGACAAGCAGCACGCTCATTCTGGCCTTTAAGCCGCACACAGGGCCGCAGCAGCGGCAGAAAGCACATGTGATCATACCATCCTGGCTGCTAGTCAGTGGCTCTGGACGGTTCTCTGTGCTGAGCGCTGCGTGCTGATCTGGGGAAAAGCAAGCAAGAGCCTGCATGCAGGCCTTTCTGGTGCACTCAGAACTCTTCACTTCCCCTTTGTTCTTTTCTGGTTTATTTTTTCAACTTCAAAAGTCACGTGACTCGCTTATTTTTAACTTTTTTTTACATAATATTTTAGGCAGGATATTTGATGGGGTAAGCACACACACACACACACACGCACATGCACATACACATTTAAATTAAGTTAGAAATGAATTTCTTCTTTATAGAGCCCGATTCAAACACTCACAGTGCAATGCTCCACTGGGGTGCAGGTATTGGTGGAAATGGCCCTACTCAGGCCCCAGCAAACACAAGGGCAGGGACTTTGCTAAAAGGCAGCACTTTGATTCAAACTGAGGCTCTTCCATGGCGGAACCTCAATGTTCTCTGACAAGAAACTTGGGTTGTAGATGTGCCTGAGACACCCAATGTCATGCTCACGGCCACTCCCAGGCCCCTGGTGTTTCTGTTTCTGGCTGCAGCCACCAGGGAAGTCTGTGCTATGATGAGGGCCACCGGGGGGCTCCTGCACCATGGACAGGGCTGGAGAGGCGGGCACCCGTCTTGGGGACACTCTTACATCCGTGTCCCCTGCCCTCTGCCAGCTAGCTGCAGCAGGGCCACCCTACACTCTGAGCAGATAGGAGGAGCTGGTGGATGTGACCAGGCACCCTGCATTCCCCCACATTTACTGAGTGCCAAGTATGCCTGGCGTGATGCTGGGGACTTGATATAGAAGCTTCTTTCATTCTTCAGCAACCCTGCGAGGTAGGCTTTATGACTATTCCCATTTTAGAGATCCAGAGACTGAGGCTGAAGGAAGTAAGCTACTGGCCCAAGCTCACGCAGCCAGAACAAAAGCGACCTGAGATTCTAACTCGTGCTCTTAGCCTGGGTAGCCATCTCTGCTCGGGCCTGGTCCAGGCTGCCCCACCAGGCGGCCACGATGCTGAGCAGGCAGTGGTGTCTCTGGAGGCGGCCAGGGCCTGTCGTCAGAAGGCCTGCATTCACACCACCGCTCCAGTTCTCTGTAGTGTGTCCGCTGTTCCCTCATCCTTTCGGGTAAAATGGGGAAAGTTAGATTTAGGGCAAAGGGCCCTGTAGGAATTAGATTAGCCGAGCGCGTGGTATGTAATAGGCGCTCAATTAGTCTGATTCTTGGGTGACTGAATTCTACAAAGAAGGCATATTTGTTCATTTTATACACCTCGTTTCTCAGGAGAGAGCACGTGGGGAACATCTCAGCTCGTCTGTCATTGCAGCTCGGCCACCTCTCCGTCTGTCTGCCTTTGAGAGCCGTTCTCCACTTTACTCTGATCTTAGCTTCGGCCCCCACCCTGCCAGCTCTCACTCTCAGCCAAACAGCTGCCCACATGGCAGGAAGACGGGCGCTGCGCCCAGCGCCCCGGCAGGAACTCAGGCGGGTGGTTGGTGTGCCCTCGCTCGCTCGTCAGGGAACCGTGCCCACGCTTACATTGCCGGCACCCATTTCCTGGGCCAGGCCCCGGGCCCACGCTGGGCTCCTGAGCAGGGCGGTTTGCGGCTCCTCCCAACTCGCAGCGCCCATCTCAAGAGGGAGGAGGCGGTGCAGCTGGAGTGCAAAGAGAAGCTGCACATAACGGTGCAGAGAGGTGGGGTGAGGAAGGGAGAGACGGGATGCAGCATGCCCGGGTGACCTGGGCTTCCCCGAATGACGGGCAGCAGGAGGCCTGCGGGCCTGCTGTGGGGCAGAGGGGCCGCGAGGCCGCCCAGCCTTGGTGACGCCTGGGAAAGCTGCACGGACCCTCCGAGCAGGACCTTTGCACATGCTCTCTTGAAATGCTCTCACTGGGCTGTGCCGCTGCTGTCTGCCCCAGCGCCTTCTCTGACTTCCCTATTCAAAGCCTCGTTATCACCCCCATGCTATTGTGACATCTTGTAGCACCTTATCAGACGGACTCAGATTGCTTATTGGGCCACTCTTCTCTGATTTGTCTTCTCCCTCCCAGTGCAGGCTATGCTGCTGTCCCCCCAGGTCCTGGGTGGCCCAGGGCATCTTTGTGAACTAAGTGAGCATTACCAGTGAGCCTCACTCCCGCTTATTCTAGATCTCCACTCAGATATCTCATCTTTATTCAAAACCAAATCTCAAAACTTCAGTTACAAACCTTCCCTTCAGTTCCCAAAAGAACCAGATGGTTCCCACCTCAAGGTGTTTGCAGACAGTTCCCTCTGCCCGGAACAGAAAACCACCCCACAGCCCTCCTTCCCGCACTCAATTCCTTGTCAAAGGACTTCCCTCCCACCCCAATCAACCCACCTCTCATTATCTTCTATCAGGACAATCTGGACTTTTTCTTTTTCATGTGACACTATATTCGTTTCAGGTGCACAGCACAATAATTGGATATATGCATCTCCTATGAAAGGACCACCACAATAAGTCTAGGTAACATCTGTCAATGTACATAGTTACAAACTTTTTGTAACAAAAGGTACACACTTCCAGTTCTAAGTACATCCTGGGGGTGTGATGTACAGCATGGTGACTACAGTTGACAATACTGTATTATATACTTAAAGGTTGCCCAAAGCATAGATCTTAAAAGTTCTCATTGCAAGAAAAAATTAGACTCCTTTTGTTTGTTTTTCTTTCTTGACTCAGCTGTTTGTTTCTTATTTATCTCTCCTCACTGGATTCTAAGTTTCATTAGGGTGGAGACTAAATATTTTATGTTGTAACACATGTTTAGGATATGGCACAATGCCTAGAACAGAGTGGGTTCTAAATCAGTTATTGGATGGATGGATGCATGCATGCATGCATGGATGTATGCGGGGAGAGATGGATGGATGAATGAGTGGATGGATGAATGGGTGGATGTATGTATGGATGTATGGATGGATGGATGGATGGATGGATGGATGCAGGGAGAGATGGATGGGAATGGGTGGATGAATGAGTGGGTGGATAAATGGGTGGATGGATGGCTGGCTGGCTGGATGGATGGATGGGAGAATGGATGGGTGGATGGATGGATGAATGGATGAATGGATAAATGGATGGATGGATGGATGGATGGATGGATGGATGGATGGATGGATGGATGGATGGATGGATGGATGGATGGATGGATGGATGGATGGATGGATGGATGGATGGATGGATGGGTGGGCAGATGGGTGGGTGGGTGGATGGATGGATGGATGAATCAATGGTCTAAGTCAATCTGTCCACATTTGGATTAGGAAACAAATCTTACTTCCAAACTTATTAACAGCTATAACTCCTCACCTCTTTTAATTTCTAGATAGACTATCCCTCTGTTCAAGGACCAGTTAAAATTCTCCTTTCCCCCTGAGGCTTCTCTAAACCCTCCAACCTCCAACCATAGTCATCATTGCCAGACTCATTTAACTCACTAACGGGTGCTAAGTGCTCTGAGGGACAGAAAGACAGATGCAGTCACTGACCTCAGGGAGTTCTGAGTGTTTGTGGCATGCTTCTGGACTGGAGTGTGATTTGCATGTGTGAAGTGAATCAATGAATGAGCCTCATCAGAGCTTTGCTGACCTCTCAACTCCTCTTTTGTCATGATATCAACCTCAACACGTAGCCTTTTCCCATAATCTTACTGGGAAGGCTCGAGAAAGATCGTTTTTCCAGAGGAACCCAAAGAGTGATTTCTTCCCAGAACAGAATTGATGCTGGGAAGTGAAGTAGCTGGATTTGCCCTCTATTGATTCATTATATTTAAATAAACTTCCCTTTTATGGAAACATAACAACATTTTCTAAGCCAAAGGTAGTGTTTTTAATTAACCACATGTGCAATGACATCCTTTCATTGGCTCAAATAACTACGTGAGTCTGTGTCCCTTTTCTCCCCTGGTTAGGGTCTCCTGGTCATACATGGCCAACTGCATTGGTGTCCCCACTAATTTGAAACCAACTTTGAAATCAAATCTAGATTCCTCCCTGCCTCTTTGCTGCAGCCATTACACCTAATCCTTGAAAAATAGTTCCGTGTCTGTAGTACACAAACAAACAGCTAAAATGTGGGAAATGCAGTCAACGCGTGGACGATTCGTCCGCATGATGCTCCCGCCAGGCTTAGACGCCTTCCCCCTGGGTTAGAGTCAAGGCGCAGTTGCGCTGGCGGCGTTTGGCATAATTGGTAAGCTACCAACTTTCTGTAATGTCTCCCAGCGGCTTTCTTTCCAACGCTATTTTTTGTCACCTCTGTTTCAGGCTCCTCGTTCCAGCTTCTCCTCCTCTGCTCCACCCTGCCCATCCCGACACAGGGACCAAAGGACTTCATCTGCGGAGGCTGCCCACCCATCCACCTGCAGAGAGCAGACTTCAGGGAGCTCCCCTTCCATCCTCAGCCCCTGTAAACGCTCTTCCGTTTCCCACCGAGCTGAAACCAGCCTGCTGGTCACTCTCCGCCGTCCACTCTGACTCAGGAGGCCAGTGTCCTCGTGAAATCCTCCATCGAGCCGTATGCGGCCCCCCTCCGTCACCTGCCCCAGCCCCACGCCTTCTCGCCGCCCCCCTGCCCCCCGACAGTCGAGTGAAGGCGCAGCCGCGTCTCCCCTGCACTTCCGTCCACGGTGACTGCGCCGCTCTCCCAGGTCAGCAGACAGAGGCCTCCTGCTGCAGCGCTTCAGTGTATTTCAACACGGGAGCAATAAGAGGCTGCAGGCCTTTTTTATTTTAAAGAATTGGTTCCCGGATTGCATCTTTGATATGACTCGGGAAGCTAAATAAAGGAAATAATGAAATCTGACTCTATATCCACAGGAAGGATATTAAAAGGAAAATGCAGTTTTTCTCAAAGAATGTGAATGTTGGGAGAGCATGTCAGGAGGGCATGTGCTCGGTCCATTTCCCTCTAAAGCTGCCTCGTGTCCCCCACCAACGAGAGGAGAGAGAGCCCACGTCTCTAGTGAACGGACATAATGACTATAGTTACAGGACCAGGGCAGGAGGGAGGGTTTGGTTGCATGTTGGACCAGATCTCAAAGTGCATGTGGTTTCCTGCTAGAAACTTAATTTCTAGTCTCAGCACCATGAGGGCTGGGCTGCCTAGACTTCCGTGCCCCTCTCTGAGAGCATGCATGTGAAAGCAGAAGGAAGAGACACGTCTCAGCCGAAATAGTCACATTGTGTTTCAGGTGTCAGGGAAGAGAGAAAGGAGGCTGGCAGATTCTCTCGCTGTCACGCTGGTGTGGCCAGCGGCGCTTTGAGATGAGCACCTGCTTGGCAGTGCGATCTAAGCATCTGGAGAAGATTGATGTCCTGCAAACGGCCAGGGAAACATCCACGCACTGCACGGCCCACATGGACAGGGATGGAACCCTGTGTTTCAGGCAGTTCGAGGACAGCCATCCTGCTGTCCTGGACATGGGGTCCTTGCACCAGGCTGTCGCTGCTGTGGGGACCGGGGGTGGGGGTGGGGGTCCCGTGTAGCATGATGGCTGGCTCATCAATGGGTCCTTTGTAACGCTGAGCAAATAAAGCTTCTGCTATCATCCAGCCTGGACCAGCCACGGCACATGGCCCAGCCCTTGTTTGCTCTGCCTACGCAAAGACGTTCGCAAGGATGAGCAGGACGGTTAAGAATTTCCTGTTGGCTGGGAGTTTTAATTATCGCAGGTATGTGGAGAGAGGGCTCAGAGGTGGTCCATGCTTTCTCTATTCTGTAGGTTACAGAGAGGTGCCCACGTGTGGAATGAAGTTGCATCAATTCGAATAGCAATGTTTTGACAGCGAGATAAGCAAAAGGTTATGACACAGAGAACATCACAAGCGATTTATGATGGCAGCAGAGGCATGACCTTGAATTACAATGAATAGAGCCAGTTGGCTATTAAACATGGATAGTGGTTAGTAAAACTGCATTTGGTTAGACAAAGATTTGGGGATCATTTCTAATGGTCACAGATAACAGTTCGAATACAGCCCGGTGCATTTTTAAAACCTGGTTTATAATATCCTCTCTCTGACAGGCCCTCCGGGCACATGGAGGGCAGCCCACAGGATGGGAATAGGTCAGTTGTCAAGAGAACCCACGTGGATGTTAATCGGGAAAACCCTGATTTGATGCAAGTGCTTGTGTCATGCCCTGAAGGATAGCAGGTTTAGGTTTCTCTGCATCAAAAGAAAGCAACATTCCAGAGCTTTCCATTTCTTTTCTTTTCTTTTTTTTAAAATAGATGTTCTTTTTTAAAACATATATATTTTGTTGATTTTTTACAGAGAGGAAGGGAGAGGGATAGAGAGTTAGAAACATTGATTCAGCTGCCTCCTGCACACCCCCTACTGGGAATGTGCCCGCAACCAAGGTACATGCCCTTGACCAGAATCGGTCCTTAACTACAAGACAGCTCCACAATTCCCAATCTTGACCTTGGAGTAAGACATCCCTCCTTCTGCCTGAAAGGCAATCAATGGCAATCCCAGAGAATGGAGAGATGTTATTGTCACCCTCTTTAAAGTGTTTTTATAAGAGTGTGTGGGTGGATTTGAAATGGGTTACCTCAGATCTGAGAGACGTCATGGGGATCAAACAAAAGAAAATAAAAGTAATTATCATACTGAGGAGAAACGATGTTTTCAAAGCGTCCTCATGTCTTTTTTTTCTCAATGTTCAAGATATCCTTTTAAAAGAAAAGGAAATTTCATCCCCATTTTAAAAATTAGGAATCAGATATCTAGATGTGGAAAAAACTTCATAATAAGAGAGTATGAATGAGCAGAGATTAAACATGGTGCTTTGAAACATTCTTTTGTTACCATTTCAGACGAGCATTCTCTCCAAAGGCCTTGATCATGAAATATTTAAGGGACAGCTCTATGAAATAGTCGAGTACAGCCCCAAGCTCCCCTTCCCCCGGTACCAACACCCACCTCCACGTTCATTCTTCCCCAACACTATCCACCCTACTTCCCATGTTACATAGTAGGCACCAGTGTCGACCAAAGAAAAGGTATATTTATGTGACATATTGAGGAAACATATTTATGGTAAGGTCATTAAATATGCAAGAAATGTTCCTCAAAGACAACCAAAAAATTGCAAACAAATGAGATAGTTCCCCACTATCAGAATCACAACATTGTTTAAAATTAGTAACAATCAGTCTTCACAAAGTTGTGAGTAAAGGGAGATCTTACACCATATGCTGGTAAAAATATAAATCAGTATAACTCCCTATTGGCAGTGTCCATTTAAAAATGTAAATATGCTGTGTGTATGTGTGTACATATATAGGCATATGTCACCTATACGAATAAAAGGGTAATATGCTAATTAGGGCAGACGTCTTCTGGACAAAGCCACAGCGGCTGCAAGGCCGGGGCTCAGGCCTCGCGGTCACTGCAGCTGGCAGTGGCAGCAGCAGCAGCAGGGTGATGGGGGCAACGCCTTCCCCTGATTAGCTGGTCTCCTCCCACAGAGGCCAGACTGTGGCTTAGGCCCGCTCCCCATGGGACATCCCTTGAGGGCTCCCAGACTGTGAGAGGGGGCAGGCTGGGCTGAAGGACCCCCTCACGCCTCTAGTATGTATATATTTAGGCATATATGTACACAAACATACATACTCTGTAGTACTGTTTTCCTCAGGGGGAAAAGATGCACAAATAGGGAAGGTATTGCTTTCTGAAAGGATTTGCTGTAATATATTTTTAATTTAAAAAGTTGCAGAACACTATATATGAGATTATATATTTAGTAAAAAGCTATGTATGCTAAACTAATAACTTCACATATGCAGGACCTGTACAAACTACAGTGCAATAGCAGCTACGTTCAGGAGGGTAGTTATCTGAAGGGTTATGACATATTATTTACATGGTAAAAGTAAGGTTAATTTTAACTTCTTTGTGTGTGCTTCTCTATGTTTCTCAAGTTGAATACATATCCCAAACCATATTATGCCTTTGAGAAATACGTGGATAGGGAGTGTTGGAGTCAAACAGGCATGTTTGGGCCCTGGGTCCTCACTTGACACTCTTTCGGTTTCCTAAGCCTTGGTTTCTGCTACAAAATAATGATAAGCTTAGTCCTTATGCCGAGAAATTGTAAGGGTTAATGAGATAATGCAGGATAACTCCTGAAAATGCTTAGTGCAGTAACGGCTGCATAGAAAGCTCACGAGATATTAGTTTTTGTTCTTATGTTGCCTTCCACGTCCAAGTTCCGTCGTTAAGCCAGTGGCACCCTGACCCCCTAGTTCTCTTAAAGTTTGCATTTGCTCCTTTGTCTTCCTTCTTCAGGGGAAAACTCTTGTCTGGGTCCCTATTCGATGGCTCCGCCCCCTGCGCCACCGGAGCTCACCCAGTACAGCCCATTGCCCTGGAAGTCTAGCCACAACTCAGAACCACGCCCTCCTTGCCATCCATCGTCCTTTGCCCCCTGAATGCTGAATGCAGGCTGAGTCTCTCTGTCCCTCCCTCCTCCCTTTACTGGAGATGGACCAAGGAACGCCTGTATCTCCTGGAACTTCTATGAAATGGACATTACCATTTTTTAATTGCACAGAGAGCATCAGTGTGACCACAGAAATATGCCCAGGAGCCACGATTAGCTGTTTTGGGCTGACACAGGGAGATGGATGCCATTTCGGAAAGCACTGTCCTGTTTTGAATATGTTCCTTAAAATAGGGAAAGGAAGAGTCTCGCCCTTAGTTGGAGCCCAGAATGGAAGAAACCCCCCCCCCCCCACCCCAGCCATCGCCACTGCCGCCTCAGGCGCCCAGAAATTGCTCTTGGTCTGCCTCTGTGGAGACCGTCCATGCTGATGCGAGAGGGGCACTCGGGGCACGGGGGGAATAAGTGCTCTTTGAATGACAGGATTTAATTCTCGTGTCTTCTGGGCAAACAATACGCTGTGTGACTGACTGCTCAGCTACCATTCCTCTCAGCAGCACGTGGGCTTTGAGCATTTCACGTGAGGAGCTGGGCGATGTGCGGACAAGCATGTTTGCTTCCTGGCGGCAGCGGGAAATGATCTCTGGGACCAGAAAACAGTGCATCTCATCGCAGAAAAGGGCCAGGAGCCCGGCTGTGTGTCAGGGTCATGGCCCCAGGAGCTGTAGAGGTCATGGTGGCCCCACCCCGCTGGGAGGCGCCTGATGGCAGCCAAGTATTTTCACACAAACGACTCCATGCAAGGAAAAGGAAGGCAGTCCACCAGGCCCTTCCTGCGAGAAATGAAGTGTCACAACATGAAAGCCATCCCCAGACGGTCCCTGGGGCGCGGGAGGCAGGCAAGGAACCAGCATCAGTGCAAATGCCAAGCGTGGGCATCCTCAAACTTTCATTATGCGCCTGACTCGGGACTGTCGTTTGGCCCATATTTGTTGAAATTGGAAGAAGATGATAAATAGACATTCTAGCTCTCAGGTGCCCTGTGCAATTTCAACGCTTTGCCACCTGAGGCAAAATGCTTATTACTATTCGGGGCGTAATGACTTCCCTTTGCCTCCGATTCCACTCATCCCGCTGCGAATGTGGTTCTACCCTCCCTCCTTCCTCCCTCTCTCTGTCCCTCCCTGCTTCCCTCCCTCCCTCCTTCCTCCCTCTCTCTGTCCCTCCCTGCTTCCCTCCCTCCCTCCTTCCTCCCTCTCTCTGTCCCTCCCTGCTGAATGACATATCCTTGCCCTCAAGTTGCCTGCAAGCTCCTCTCTCCCTCCCTCCCTCCCTCCCTTCCACAACTTCATGAGAGTTGACTAGGCAGGAGGCCTTGTGCCGGGCACTGATGTGGGGTGATGAGAAGACAAGTATGCTCTCTGCTCTCAAGGAGCCTCCATGTCTGGGAGAAGGGCAGACAATAGGCTCATGAACAGCAAAAGGCTATTTCCGATGCTGCTAAGTGCCATGAAGCTCTATAACGGGTGACATGAGAAGTGGGTGGGTGAACGGGGTGGGGGGTGGGGTGGTCACAACTTTGATTGCAAGTCCTGGAGGGCTCCAGTGAGGAGGCGGCACCTGAGCTGAGACCCGAATGAAGAGAAGGGGCTGTCCATGGGGAGGCGGGCTGCAAAGTGTCCCAGGCAGAAGGGACCACGTCTGCAAAGGCCCTGAGGAGGGACCAGGCAGGCAGTCTCCAGGGACAGGGGGGAGTGTGGTGCGACCGCGAGCAGGGGCCTTGGAGAGAAGGAACCCAGAGGTAGGCTGGGCTCGATGCGGCAGGACTCAGTTCTCACTCCGAGTGCCTGCAGAGCCGGGGAGGGTTTCAGGCAGGAGAAGCCGGGTACGATTCGGACGGTGGACCACGAGGGTCCAAGAGGGGAGTGAGGGGGCCAGTCAGGAGGTTGCTGCAGGCCCAGGGGCACAGGTGAGGTTTGGACAAAGGTTATGCGGTAATGATGGGGAGAAGTTGACAGATTTGGGATATATTTTGCGAGTTAAGCCATCAGGAGTTATAGAAAAATTCAGTGCAGAGGGAAAGGAAGCTCAATGCTTATTCTATCCACCTGCCATAACTAAGCCACTTGTTGTGTGTGCACAAGGAAGACTCGCCTACTGGAATCCAGGCAGGAGACTTACTTCTCTTGCGGGGCCACAACAGTCCAGTCCATCTGGCGGCAGAGCCAGGAGCCTCCCTGCGGCTTCCCTCAGGCGGTCTCCCCCCTCCACCCCTCCATCTCCGCTCCCTGCCTGGGCCCTGGAATGTCTCTGTGACTTCCTGGCGTTACCTTCTGCCTCAGTGGGGCACCCACCTCTTTGCTCACTGTGCCCATTTTCTCTCTCTCCCTGGCCCTCTGCTGGGTGATGGGGACCCCAAGGAGGACGCAGGAGAAACCTTGGCATCTAGTCTTCACCTGGGAACCAGGAGGGAGCCCTGGATACAAATGAGAAACACAGGGGAGACTTGTTACACGGGGCACACGGATTCACCGCTCCTTCCGGGCTGAGCGCTGAAGATGCCTCACAGGACGCTGCACCTGCTTCTCCTCCTCCTCTCCTTCTCCTTTGCCTCCACCTCCTCCTGCTCCTCCTCCCCTTTCTCCTCCTCCTCCGCCTCCCATTAGCCTCTGCAGGCAGGCGCACGGGCTGAGGGACACGTGTGCAGACAGCCTCTGCGGCTGCATAGATGATCCCATCTGAGTCCCCAGTCCACTCCCCTGACCATGTCTTTGCCCACATGTGGTTCATTTCTTTTCAATGAAGTGTTTCTCCAATGACGAGGACTAGGCCCGAGAGCCCAGAAAGGTTCTGGGGGTACGGTTCCTGTCCTCTCGATCTTTGAAGAAAAGACACAAAGCAAAGTAGAGTGAAATCCAGGCCAGAAGCCACGTGCACCATGCCAGGTGGGAGCACGTGCTATGTAGACGGCTCCAGACAGGTGCTTCGGGGAGTCTGCGTGGAGACGAGGAGGTGGGGAGCATGCTGAGAGCCAAAGGAGGGGGCCGGTGGGCAGGACCCGCTGGGCGGAGCCCAGGCCACAGCTGGGCCTCGGGGACGGACGCTCTCTGGCTGGACGGCGGGAGCCGGGAGGCCCACAGGGCGGCAGTGTGAGGACACCCATGTCCAGGTTTCTGCAGCCGGCAGTTCAGGCGGGACACCCTTCTGTAGCCCTGGGGGCTGTGGCAGGCCTCCAGGCAGGAGCGACAGGGCCGGGCCGGGCGAGGAAGGAAGACCATCTGGTGTGGTGGCCCCAGGGGAGGAGCCCCTCGGAGCAGAGATGGTTGACAGCCTCCAGCGGTCATGCCTGGGCTCACCCCGTGGTGAACCCCCCGCCACCCTTCCTGCCTCAGGGAGCCCTGCACGGGGAACTGCGTCCGTCCGGGGATTCCCATGGGGCTGAGAGGGCCTCTCGCTTCTCATTCTCCTCCCAGGTGTCAGGCCTGCCAGCAGCGGGAAGCGCCCCCAGCCCCTGCTCCCCCTCCTGTGCTCTCCCTGGACAGCACCCCAAATCCACGCTGCTTCCCAGAGGACAGGAAGGGGAGCAGCCTGACATTTAGGGGCAATGCCCACATTGGCACATCCGGGCAGAAGGGGGAAGGGGAAGGGGAGGGACGACTCTTTACAACAAAAAAAAGAACAGAGTTGCTTCATCTCCCGCAGCATCACGTCGGAGCAGGCATTGTGCAGGGCCTTGAAACCACTCACAGCGTCTCTGCACCCATGGGGGAGTGGGGGTGGGTGCCGGTGGTTTGTCCCCGCCAAGCGTGGAGGTGCCTCCCCCCCTGTGTGCCTGTGGCCCTGCTCACAGTGACTTAGTGCGGGGTTCACCTGGTAACTCAGGTCAAGTCAGTGCTGCTGAAAGTGGGAAACATTTCGGCCCTTTCGTTGATCTGAATCGCAACGGGAAACAACATTTCACATGGTGAAAGGTCTCTAAGAGAAGAACGCCAAACCACTTCTTCCCAGGCTGTGGCATGACCCTGAAGAGTGAGTGCCACAGGAGTGCAGCTAGACTTCCAGTTCTAATATTCACACACGAAATCGTAGCTTAAAAAGCCATCGCTTTATAAGAGCGTTTAGTAAAAATGAGAAGCAATAGTTTAAGAAAATAATCATCTTCTTATCCCAGAATACTGTTGATGTTTGACAAGAGAATAGTAACTAATAAGGCCAGTTCAGTAATTTCAAACACTCTCTTTAATTTTTTGACAGGTTACTTTTAATATCTGACTTGAGTAGCGTTCATAGCGGACTTCCTCTTCTGATATCCTATGTTCCATTTGTTTCCCTACTAAACACACACACATATCCACAATCAGAGTGAAATAATATCTATAATAATAAAAGCGTAATATGCTCTTTAGACCGGACGTCCTTCCGGACGACCTTCCGGACGAAGCTGGGGCTGGGAGGGCAGCCCGGGTCCCGGGTGCCAGCAGCCAGGGGAAGGAAGGCCTACTCTTGCACGAATGTCATGCATCAGGCCTCTAGTGAATTTATAAACAAACAACATGGGGTGTTGAGCAAATCTCAACTACTCTGATTTGATGAGGACAAAAATAATTGTACATTTAAGAAAAACTGTGCGGAACCACAAAAACTAGGCACATCCGAGCTGACTGTGTGACAACGTAACTAAATGTTTGAAATCCACAAGAACTTGACAGTCATCACACATTCCTGTTTAAATGTGGCCTTTTTTTAACTAAAGAAGGGGGCTTTCTGCTCCCCCTTAGGATTCTTCCTCACCCGTGGCACTCACATGGGCTTCCCCTGGTTTTCGTCCTCACATCCTGCGAAGCGCTCCTGTTTATCGTATTCCTTTTGAAGTGAGGGAGGCTTTGCAGATGAGAGAGAGGGCATGGCCTGCCCTTCCTGCTGTAGAGTAAACACGGGGTGCTCAGTGATCAGCCTGTCCCCTGAAACAGCCCCCCGCCCCACGCCCCGGATCCCGGGTTCTCTGGGAAAGAGCAGGCCTCCCAGCCGCCTTCGTAAAGAGGTGGGAAGAGGAATGGCTAGCTGCCAAGTCCACATTCCAGCAGAAAGGAGGCCCTTCAGAATCCCCCGGGAGGGGTGCTGCTGTCTCCTGCTGTCTGTTTCCTGTCTTGGTGACGAGGTCTGGTTCCCAGCCACAGTGTCACCACTGGCTCAGCCCATGACGGTCTGTCCTGCTCGCTCCAGCGGCTCTGGCAGCAGCGAGGGCTGCCGTCCTCCTGAGCAGGGGACGGATGTGGATGTGGGATCAGAGGTGCGGGCAGCCGTTTTGTCACCACGAGACAAAGGCGGGGAGAACTGCAGGACCATGGCCTTGACACCATTTCACCTCGGAGCTCATCCCGCAGCCGCCCACAGTCAGTGAGGAGACATGCGTTCCTGTGTATGCCCCCCATGGCTCCCCTTCCTGTCGCCCTCAGTGAAAGGTGCTCCTCACGGGAGCAGACCGAGAGCCCTGCTTCCCAGCCTCGCTGCCTGGACCTTACACCTCAAGTGACAAAACCTACTTACCGCCCTGCACGCCCACTGCGCCATTTCATGATGGACACAAAACTCTTCCCTCCCCAATCCTGCTCGTCAAAACGACAGCTCATATGAAAATCCTTCCCCAAACTCCCCCCCAGCCCCCACGTTCCCTTAATGCTCTATGTGAGCTCATCCTTCCAGCTGGGCCCAGGGTCCTTGAGAAAGTGGCTCAGTTCCTATTCTCTGAATTACCCAGGACCGTCACTCTGCTCCCAGAGCCTAACTCGGGCGGGAAGCACAGGGCACGTGTTTCCTTGTGAAATCTTACATTTTCCAGACTGCTCTGACAGACAGACAGATTGCTCTGACAGACAGATTGCTCTGACAGACAGACAGACTGCTCTGACAGACAGACTGCTCTGACAGACAGACAGACTGCTCTGACAGACGGCCTCGGGCCATCTCAGGTCGCCCCCAACCCCCCCAGGGCTTCCTTTGATTCTCTCTGAAGTCATGTCCTCCCTGGACCGGGTGGGGAAAGACACACACTGCTACAGTGATTCCAAAGAAGAGATTTATAATAACAACTAGAGGCCCGATGCACGAAATTTGTGCAAGAGTAGGCCTTCTTTCCACCGGCTGCCCTCTGACACCTGCCAGCACCGGCTTCCCTCTGACACCTGGGACCTGGGCTTCCCTCCAGCTGCCAGCAGGCACCCGGCACCTGAGCTTCCCTAGCAGCCCTGGCTTCGTCCGGAAGGTCATCCGGAAGGATGTCTGGTCTAATTAGCATATTACACTTTTGTTATTATAGATTACAATTTTAAATGTGTGTGAATTTTGATCCGGCAATTCCATGTGTGGAGAGTTGTCCCAGAGACATATCATTCCAGTGGGTTAGAGCATTGCTTTTAACAGCAAAACCTGAAGACAGCTATGCAGCACTAGCAAGAGGTTAAATGAACCATGGCCTCCCATTTAAAAAGCGGATACTGTACCACTGCTCAAAGAGCTGGGAAAATCCATGCATGGTGGCCTGTAAAAAATCAAAATAAACTCCAGGCTATGAGCACTGGTTAGTTCTGAGGCTGGGCCTCCTCCTCTCAGACTCAGATACCAATTGGTATGGATTTCTATAGCCCGTTCAGATGGATTTCATGGTCAGGAGCAAGCCGCCTGACACACAGACCTTCGCTGCTGTGCGTCCCGGTGGTGGGACGCCAGACGCCTCCACAGGGGCAGCCTCCGCGCAGAAACAGTAGAAACAAGAGGCAGAGTTGGCGTGAAATGCGGGACAGAGGCTGGGAATGGCGCTGAGACGGGAGGTTCAGGGGAAAGACATGATGAGAACTGTCCAGAACCGGGGCCAGCGCCTCGTGAGAGTGAGCGCCCCATTCGTCTGCCTGTGCGAGTGAGAGACCTCCCTGTCCCCTTACAGTCTCCTCCCTCATCCCAGAGGCTCTTCCTCTGCCTCCTCCAGCACCTCTCTGGTCCAGGTAACCAGCTCTCCTGCTTGGCCTAGTACAGTGATGGCGAACCTTTTGAGCTCGGCGTGTCAGCATTTTGAAAAACCCTAACTTCACTCTGGTGCCATGTCACATATAGAAATTTTTTGATATTTGCAACCATAGTAAAACAAAGACTTATATTTTTGATATTTATTTTATATATTTAAATGCCATTTAACAAAGAAAAATCAACCAAAAAAATGAGTTCGCCTGTCACCTCTGACACGCGTGTCATAGGTTCGCCATCACTGGCCTAGTAGCTGCACCCCCTGTCACCTGGCAGGCAGAATTTCGGCCCCCGGGACCTTTGCCCTGATAGCACACCTGTGAATAACTTAGGTTACACAGGAAAAGGGCCTTTGCAGATGTACTGAAGGTTATCGATGCATTGGATTTAAAACAGTGAGGTTATCCTGGACTGTCCAGGGAAGCCCGTGCCATCACATGAACCCTCAGAGGCAGAGCTGTTGGCCCGCTGAAGGCAGACGAGGGGCTGAGAGAAAGGGGCAGAGATTAGAGGGAGAGAAGGACTGGACCTGGCGGCAGGGGAGACCGGAGAGGAAGGGGATCCTGCCGGCGGCCCATTAGCCTGCGGAGACCCTCCGCTCCAGGGCTGCCACGGTTCCTACCTCGTGAGACCCACACAGAGAGCCCCGGGGAGCCATGCTGTGCCCGGGCCTCTCAGCTATGGAAGCTGTGACATTGTTTTAGCTGCTTAATTTATGCTCATTTGTTTCAGCAGTAATAAAAGAAATAGCACAGCCACCCCGGCCGCCTCTCGCCGCTTCTTCCAAACTCAATGAGAATAGCATCTTTTCTCCAAAATACCAATCTGGTCAAGATGCACCCATTAATTAGCAACCTCTGGCTCACTGGAAACTCCGCAAACTCCTTACTGCAGCCTTCAGGTCTGGCCTGGTTTCAGCTCCCATGGGCCTCTCAGACCCAGCCCCGAGCCGCGCAATTCAGCCACTTGGCCTCCCTTCACTTTCTCACGCTGTCGAGCCCCCTTGCTGCAGGGCCTTTGCACAAGCTGCCGCCTCTGCCTGGAATGACACCCTGGCCAGAAGTCTCTCCTGACCCTTCCGGCTAAATCAGACATAGACAGTACAGGTTCCTGTGGGATTACATGTCTCTCTTTCCAAGCAATTGTCATGGTGACAATGGTTGGTGTGATCGCTGGCTCCTACACGCTGCTGTGACTCCACAGTGCCGGGCGTGTGTATGCATTTCTCACCATGGTATCAGCACACACTGATAGCTTCCTGCGTGTCTAAAACATAATCCATTCTCGGTAATTGTTCTCATAACCAGTTCTAAGTGACTGAATCAACGGGTCACACTGAACCGTTGAGCTGGTGCTGCAGGACAGAGCAGATGAGGAACCACAGCCCAGCAGAAGCTGGGTCACGTGACCACACGGTATTCTACCTGTCACAGGACGGCATGAGGTTAAGTGCTCTGAGCCTATGCAAAGTGTGACAACTGTCTTCTGATTTTACATCACCCAGGGAGCCTGGGCTTTTCAACGAAAATGCCTGCCAGAACGAATGCATCATTTCATCATAAATATGTCCTGTCTCACAAATAATTTTAATAACTATTTAATAGATGATAACCAAGTGGAAGACACTGTACTATGTGTCCCAAAGAATATAAGCATGTCCTTGATTATTAATACATCCAATCTATGTTCTGAGCATCACACTTTATAAAATACTAGAGGCCCGGTGCACAAAAATTTGTGCACTTGGTGGGGGGGGAGGGGGGTACCCCAGCCCAGCCTGTGCCCTCTCGCAGTCTGGGACCCCTTGGGAGATAATGACCTGCTGGCTTAGGCCTGCTCCTGGGTGGCAGAGGGCACGCCCAATCCCTAGGTGCAGCCCCTGGTCAGGCTCAGAGCAGGGCCGA
>NW_005370042.1:1833327-1836088 GCF_000412655.1 Myotis brandtii
TCGCTTCAGTGCATGGCTGCCGGCCGCCATCTTGGCTGACAGTTAATTTGCATAAGGATATGCTGATTAGCTAATGGGAAGGGTAGCGGTCGTACACTAATTACCATGTTTCTCTTTTATTAGTGTAGATACTTTTGTGTACGTTACCTCCTCTAATCCTCACAATAACTTTGTAGAGCACGTGCATACTTTTTATTGCTTTTTTCAGTTCAGCACAGATCAAATCAGAGATTCACTGCTCGGAGGTGAACTGACATGTGAAAGTTCGAGAATGTGGAAGTGGCATCACTCCACCTCAGGTCTTCCTGGTGCACGTCCAGTCTTTAACAGCACAGGTTTCCCAGGTGGGAACTAAGCTTGCCCTTCCCTGTGTATTTCCTCCTCTGCATCCCTGCTCCCTGGTGCTTGGCCCAGTGCCTCATGGGCAACCATCAACCACCCCTGGAGTAATTCCCATTGGTGTCTGCCGCCGCTCATCCCAAAGAGAGACCACAGCCATGGTGGGCAAGCAATCATGTGTGCAAACAGACTGTCTATGCTACTCTCACACTTCACACGCCACGTGCAATCCGTTATTTATGCTTTAAGCTCCTCTGGCTGGAGAATATAAATTTCTACGTAAGAAGCATTCTATTTATTATTTTTGGATTGGCTTTAGAGCATGCCTCTTTTTAAGTAAATAGCGACCGGGGAAATTCTGAGAGATGTGGGGTTTTCCTATGAATTTGCATCATGACCACAGATTAGCATGGAGAGGGACGTGGTCAGCACATCAAGATGAGCTCAAAGACAAGCTTCGTTTAGTCGGAGCGATGCTGGGTGTGCTGGGAAGTCCCACGGGAGTGCCACAGGCTTTTAGATCACTGTTTCTGGGATAAGGCCATAGTCTTGCCTTATAGTTACTTTAAAATAAATGATTTTATTTGGATTCTTCTAGTAGGTTTTGTTTTTAAAAAGAAACACGAATAGAATTAATAAGTCAAAGGTCACAGACATCTTTATAAGTTTCACTTTTTCCTGATTGTTACATTCATGCATGCTTCTGTAGAAAATACAGGAAGTACAGAAGAGTGTCCAGAGGGAGAGAAGAAATTTACTTATAATGAGCATTGTTCTACCCTGAGGCAAATATTGTTAACATCCTGAACTTTCATCTCCATAATACTCCTGTTTATTTTTATTAGTTGAGATGAAATCTAGATTTTTTTCTACTTACCATTGTGTATTTTGTCTCCAGCCTTTGTTTCAATGCCTTTAATTAAAGGTACTACTTGTCTGCATTTCAATTCAAAGTTTGCCCAACTGAGGAAGCCACTGTCACAAATTTGGCATGGCCTGCCCTACTCGATCCTTCGTTAAACCAACAGATGCAGAACACATAAATACCATTGCTACTATTGTTGTTTTTACAAAAATAGAAGCATACACATAACTTCCTAAACAACACATCATTACATTTTCCCAATTCCCTTTGTATATATCCACTTCATTTGATCAATTAACTGCATAATAGTCCATAGAATGGACGTACAATAATTTACGAATCCATCTCTTATTGATGGACATTCAGGATTCTTTCCCGTTATAAAAAACAAAGCAATGAAAATAAGAGCGTATATATGTATTTAGATAATGGCGCTTTTATTTTGAGAAAATACTTCTTTGCTAACAACTACACGTTTAACTAACAAATATAATTGGGTTCTTCCCATTGTTCTCCATGGAGCAGATCCGTTTTCCAGCGTTTCACTCTTTTGCCCAAACAGCACAGCGAATGTGCAAATAGAATGTGGTTATTGGAGTGAAATCACCACATGCTGAGTGGAGCTGAGCAGAGAACGCTCCTGTGGGGCCTGAAGTGAGAAGGGGTCAGTGTGAGCCATGCGCGTGGCAGTCAGGAGGACACCAGAGTCCGGGCGTGGCCAGGACACCCAGGAGCCGGGCCTGCACCCGCTGGGCCAGCAATGGGCCGTGTGAGTGAAGGCATCCCTTCCCCTCCATTTTTTCTTTACTTATAAACTGAATAAGTGGCTTGCTTCTCATGTTGCCTAGACGTGTGTTTTATTTTGATATGCATTTTATTCTTATCAGATGCTGGTAGTAATATAATAAGACCCGTTCCCATCAAAGTCATATATTAAAATTGTCTGTTTGTAGTTGTGAGCGTGTTCATTGACATCTCTTTAGAGCTCATTTCACGCGCAGAGGATGAAATTAGTACTGAGTTAAATTCTTCCCACTCGTTGCCCGAGTCCAGAGCACTCAGCGTCCCTGTGGGAATCAGCTGTGCCAGTCCACGGCACCCTCGGGGGGCACCCACAGGGGGCGATGAACGCAGGTGCTGCGGGGAGTCAGCAGAAACCAGTCCGTGAGCGGGAACCCAGAGGCCCGGGGGTAGGGTCAGCAACTTCTTGAAAGTCTGATATGAAGGGCACTCAGTACCTAAGGCCTCTTTCCCTCACTTGAATTCCAAATAAATTAAAACACAGAGAAGATAGGTAGATGGAGGCCACAACAGAACGTTTGTTACCGACAAGGATGTTATTGGATGATTTGACTTGACACATCCATGGGCAAGTAGGCATTGCAGACAGCTGTCCCCCCTCTGGAATGAGGGGTTCCCAGTCTCTGCAACCAAACCCCAGGGGCCGAGCCTTCACTGCCTACTGGCAGCACTCGCCTAAGAGAGGAGCAGGGCGCTGTCCACCAGGCTCGGCTTCGGACCTCACCCACGGGGAAGGCCCTGCCCCTCCCACTGGGA
>NW_005370042.1:1836238-1847411 GCF_000412655.1 Myotis brandtii
GGGGCGGGGGAAGGGAGAGCAGACAGGCCAAGCTGGTGGAGGCCCTCTCCAGGGAAGAAATTGCCAGGAATGGGACCGATGAGCCCCCGCCCCCACCCCAAGCTGCCCACTCCTGGAAAACACCTTTTCTTTGTTGTTTTGCTTGTCTACACACTGCTGCCTTTCACAGGGATTCGAGTTTTGAGAGAGCAGACAACCCCTGCATCCAGCAGCCACCTCCACAGAGACATGCACCCCACCCTCCCTCCACGTGTGAGCTGAGGCGTTTCCGGAGGGAGGAGCTCGAAGCCCTCGCTGTAAAACTGGGCCTGGGGTCTAGATGTTAAATCTGTAACCGGTTTACAGTGCATTTTGGAATAAAACCTCTTCGTTGATTTTGAAGACAGCGTGGACATTGAATTAGTCCATGAATCCACACACACTTTTTAAGTTTTCACTCCATGATATCTTTTTCCTGCTGGCATACATTGTAATAATGTATTTATTCACAGCATTTGTTGAAGACTTTCAATGACATTTCTGAGTCTCAGCAATGATCCCAATCTAATAAGGAAAGTATTGTCCAGTCATTTCACAGACGAGGAAATTAAAGTCCAAGCAGATCCTGTGTTGAAGGTGCTACACAGACAGGGAAGGAAAGATGCACTTGAACCCGGGGCTCTGCGGATCACGCCGGCGCCCCCGGCATCCTGGTTCCTTACGCAGGCTCTTCACTAGATAAAGCTGCCCGTGGCTGGAATCCTAGCTTCTCTATAGTCAATTCTTTTTATACCCACAGCAAAGCACACATAGTACAGTGTGAATGTGTCCTTTTATAATTTAGGAAACGAAGGCTCTGAGATCGTCAAGGTTGCACAGCAAGGAGAGTCCGGAATGCAAATGGAAATACAGCCCTGGGGCGGCCTTTCCGCGAGTCCAGAGTCGGAAGGACTTACAGGAAAGAGAACAACAATGGTGAGGCCTCACACTGATTGACGAGCAGCAGCAGCAGACGGTGGCTGTGCGCGTGGACCTGCGCCCCGGAGCCTGGGCTGCAGTGCGTGGAGGTGACCTGCTTCTTACTCGCATGTGGCCTCAGACGAGTTACTTGGCTGCATGTGCCTCGGTGTCTTCATCTGTAAAGTGAGAAAGCAGGGTCTCACACTGTCTTGTGAAAATTAGTTATCAGCACGAGCCACACAGAGAAAGCGCTGTTGATACTGGTTGTTATTTGACCACTTTCCAGGTTCCGGAGACTGTGCCCAATACTGAAAACAGGAGCTTTATTCACCTGATTCTTAAGTACTAACGAAGATGAGCTGTTGCTACATTTGACAAACAAGACAGAGAAAATTCTCAACTTGACCAATGCCTAGCACGCGGCAGTGGAGGAATGGACATCGGGTAACCGTCCCCCAGGGCACACCCTGCTGACCCAGTGCAGGGGGCTGATCCCAGTGTCAGCTCCATCTCCCACAACAAAGAAAAGCTGCCTTGGGTCCTGTATGTAGACCATCCGGCCACCTCAGCCCTGTTTCAGAGAAGTCTGGATTAGCTCGGATACTGCTCTGACATTCTGAAAGCTCGCACTTACTCTGAGTGGGTCTCAAAAGGGAACCCTGGCCTCCCCTGGGATTAATCGCTGCAACAGCTAACGTCAGGCCACGTCTGCAGCCTTCTCCTGGCAACCCATCCAAGAGCACGCACAGGGCACACGGAGGCTTCTATGGCGCCAGCGACCAGGGTCCCGAGCGCATCGCTGTCCGTCCGGGAGCCTCTGGAAGGGAAAGACCAGGGCCCTCTCTTCGCTGCTCAATGGCCACCAAGTCGCCTGCTCTGTCTCACGGAGAAAGGGTCTCAGGTAGTGGCGACGTCAGTCTCAGGAAACAGCCATTCCTGCAGCAGGTGCAGCGTGCGTACGCAAGATGCTCGGGAGACGTGTAGAGAACCAGCCTATCAGGCCACGCTTATCGCTGGGTCCGTGAAGCCCTCAGCACTGGGCTGAACCAACCTGGACGCTCCCTCCACGTGTTTGAGGGCAGTTTAAAGCTCTTCAAGGGCATGATCACACGCTGGCAAATAGGATGCTACAGTGACGGCTGCTCCCTGACTCCATTTGTGTCATTTCCAGATATCCTGTCAGTAATAAAGTCAAAGTTTGGTGGTTAGAAGGGTGAGTAATTGCTTCTGGAGAAACATTGAATCAGATCAAATGAAACGAGATTTTCCTCTCTGTTCTCCCATCTGAAATAAATCGTTGGCTGGTATCCCCGTCGCCATTAGAAAGTCCTCCATCTGCGAAGTTACTGTTGCGATTCTGACTTATAGCATGAAGTAGACTCCAAGAGTGAGTCCAGCGACAGCCCGAGGAGAAAAATTACATTTTAACCTGCTGGCTAAGCAATACAGCTATTTTCATACTCGAGATTTATTTTTTTTTAATGTTTCTTGTTTCTTTTAGCCAATACTTCAGGTCTATTTCTTATCCTTTTTTAGGAGTGTATAGTTTAAATCCTTAACATTTCCTATCAATTTAAATAATTCACTGACTCAATTCATTGAGAAGCACTGGGTTTAATTGCTAGTGTAAGCACAGGCTAAATGAGCAATTCTAAGATGTCGACAAGCACGCTGCGCAGAACAGAACCTGATGGAGCTTCAATGACAGCATCACTGTCCAGCCTTGTCCACGTAGTGGCTGCAACTGCAAATGACCAGCGGCTCTTGAAGCCGGAGGAGGCTGTGGTAAGTGAAGGGACAGGCTGGAGAACCCAGGCGGGACAGGCTTCTAATTCAGGTCTGACCCTCATTGCTCTGAGGCCTGGGGAAGATGCTTATCCTGACTTAGTTTTACCTACTTGTGAAATAAGGAGATAAAGGGAGTATTCAAGGAATGTTTGGGGAGATAAGGCTATTAAATCGGCATGAAATGCAAGGTGAGTATTATCATCAATAAGTAGTTATTTATTTGTACATTATTATATTAACCATAAAACAGGTCATTAGTACTTAGGATTCTTAAGGCAATTCACTAGGCACTAGAGGCCTGGTGCACGAAATTTGTGCATGGGAGGGGTCCCCTCAGCCCAGCCTGCACCCTCTCCAATCTGGGACCACTGGCTCCTAATCGCTCACCTGCCTACCTGCCTGGTTGCCCCTAACTGCCCCCTCCCTGCTGGCCTGGTCGCCCCCAACTACACCCCTCTGCCAGCCTGGTCACCCCTAACTGCCCTCCCCTGCCAGCCTGGTCACCCCCAACTGCCACCCCCGCCAGCCTAGTAGCCCCTCACTGCCTCCCTGCCAGCCTAATCACCCCCAACAGCCCCCCCCACCAGCCTGGTTGCCCCCAATTGCACACCCCCTGCCTGCCTGGTCACCCCTAACTCCTCCCCCGCCAGCCTGGTTGCCCCCAACTGCCCCCGCTGCCAGCCTGGTTGCCCCTCACAGCTTCCCCCGCCGGCCTGGTCACCCCATGCAGCCTGCTGTTCAGTTGTTTGGTCGTCCCTCACTAACCCCTCTGCCTGGTCATAGGCAGCCATCTTGTGAGGACATGAGGGTTAATTTGCATATTACCTCTTTATTATATAGGATGGTTTGCAATACAAAGACTTAGAAAATGTGGACTTGACTCCCGGGAGCCTGCAGTCCACCTGGCCAATGGATGCACATGCTAACACCTGTTGATTCCTTCAGTGACCATCAATCCACATTGCAGGCAGACTGATATGGCCGCCACTGCCAAGTATAACTGCTCTCTTCATCTTGAGATGGTGATGTCACTTCTGCTCTATGCTAACAGCACTATAAATAAGACAAAAACACGTGTGTGTGTTCTTAAATTCACCCAGTACTGTGTTCTGAAACCAATTTGCTGACACCAACTCGGCGTCCTACAACTCAATTCAATTCTGATACTAACTAACTGGAGTTTGGGTCAGATCCCACAGGTTAAAGGGCAAGGCCCCCAAAGACGCTGACATCAGATGCCAGGTGCAGCGGGTCCTCGGGCTTCCCGCTCTGCTTCTGACTTGGCTACACATTCAGAGATTCCCAGGGCCATCCTTCAGATTCAGTAACTCCCTGGAATGGCTCCCAGAACTCAGGAAGTGCTGTACTACAGTTACTGTTTTTATGTAAAGAATACAAATGAGGCACATGAGGATGTCTGCAGGGTGAGTCTGGAAGACGGCTGAGTGCGGAGCTTCTGTCCCTGTGGGTCAGGCACACACCCGTTCGGTACACGGACATGTCCACCAACCAGGCAGTCCCCCATGCCTTGGTGTCCTGGGCTATGGGGGTTTCATTGTGAAGGCATGATTGATTACATCATTGGCCCCATGACTGACTCAATCAACCTTCAGTCCTCCTTCCCTGCGTAGAGGTCAGAGGGTGGGGCTGAAGGCTCCAACCTCCTCCTCACATGGTTGGTTCCCCTCCTCATCTCAGCAGCATGAACTCCGGTGTGGTCCAGATTCATTTGTGATGAGTATCATAAGACACTGCTATCATTCAAGAAATCTCCAGGGTGTTGGGAAGCCTGTGCCAGGAACCAGGGGCAGTTGAGGAGCAGTGCCACGTGGACGATAGAGCCAGCATCCCAGAGGCTCTCAGGAGGAGAGCCTCCAGCAGGGGGGCTGGGACCATCAAGGTCAACTTCATGAACGGGGTGAGGTATGAAGCAGGCATGAGAGTATGGCTGGTATTTCCAGGACAGAGATGAGAGAGGAGAGCTTGAGTTAAAAAAACAACAGTGAAATGCAAAATTAAGAAAGTACCAAAGGAAATGAAGCAATGAAGAGCAAACTACTGTGAACAAAGCAGGAGATTCAAGGTGGGTGTAGTGAAAGATAAAGCAAGTAATAATCGCTCCCGATTAACCAGCTCCTTTCATCAAAAAGTCCAGTCATGGATTTTCAGAAAAATTCTAATTAATATGGACAAAGAAAACTACTCTCAGATTGCCTGTAACTGGGCTCACACTGCTCTTAAAAACAACCCTTTGGAATGGGACTGTCGTTGGTTGAATACTGAACATTCCTTGAATATGTGATTTGGACAAAGTATGTCAACGGAATATAAATAGTGTTTTAAATGGCTGTTACCAGCTCTACAAACCAAAATAATGTCCCCGGGCTCAGCAGTCCCCTCGCATGTATAAACAACACGCCTCTACTCGGCCTTTCTTTTCCCGCCAAGAGAAAGCAGCTCCCACGGCCTCAGACAGCTGCCCCGCGTGTGCGACGGCCCCCGGGAGCGCTGGGCCGCAGATCACCACCAGCGCCGACATCTGGCTCTGCTCGCTTTCTTTCAAACAGAGCTTCATTTTCCTCGGACTTTCCAGAAACAGGAAATACCACGCGCACTTCGGTGGAATTCAGGATTCGGTATTTCTAAAACCAACTGCTGCTTTTACAAGACATCTTGGCGCGATGGTTTCCTTTATGGCTTTTGCCTCTGGGAATTCTTCTCTTTTAGGAGTTGCTGTGAAATCACCAAGGCCCCCTGCTTTCCTAGGATGGTGCTTTTACCCTCCCCCGAAGGCTGTGTGTGAGGCCCCGGAGGGTCTGACCGCCCACCGCACCAGTCACATCTCAATGCCAGGACTTTGTGTTGCCTGCTCAGAACAGGGGTTTGGCCCCCAGCCAAGTGTGTGGAAACTTCACCAACCAGGCTTCCCCGGCTCGGCCATCCTCCCTCTCCAGAAAGGGTTCTCTCTGGGGGAGTGGGGAAGGGAAGAGGGTGCAGCAGAAACGGAATGCTTTTCTTCCTGGGGACAGAAACGGTTTGCTGGCGATTCTCAGAGAATAGAATCGCTGCTACTGTGATGCCCGCACCGCAGGACGGACCCTCTGCGGACTGGACTGTGGGCAAAGCCAGAGAGCAAGCCTGTCCGAGTTGTCCCCGCAGGAGGGACGGGCCTGAGAGCAGAAAAGCCCATTTGCTGGAAAAGCGCTGAGAGGGTGGGAATGGAGGAAGGAGGTGGGCAGACCACGGGCGGGAAACGGCCGAAACGCTCTGGCCCTGCACCCTTCCACACCTCCAGCTTCAGCGGCCACACCATCAGCTTCTCTTAGAAGGAGACGCTCGTTGGCGTCACACATCTTCCTTCCTCCAACCTGAATGCTGGCTTGTTAGCTGGTAAATGAGTTGTGAATAATGAAACAGTTTTCTCAGATGCTTACTTACAATTCAGGTTTGTAAGGATCATATCACTTGGAAATGATGAAGGCGGAATGAAAAGTGGGCCTGCGGACTCTCGGCCCTCACGTGAGCTCCACGGCAGCTGGGCAGCCACAGACCATGGCAATGACTCAGGTTCAAGTGTACGGAGTGCAGAGGTCAGGGTGACAAAGGAGAGCGGGCGCATCCATTCCTCAGTCTGCGATGTGGAGACACTTCCTTAAGTGCTGTCTTCGCTTCTGTAAGCACAGCACTCCTCTCTTCCCAGCATAATCTCTGCCTCCAGGAGAACGATCTGGAAGGGTCACGTCCAAGCCTGCCTTTTCCTCAGCAGAAGTGTGAGGCCAGGGAGTCACATTAGCAAGCTTTGTCTTGATCTCCCCTGAAAGCCTTTGCTATGCGACCTCCGGCCCCAGAGGAGCCCTGAGATCACCCTTAAGCCGCCTGCCGGGAAGCGAAGCGCTCTGTTAAACTCTACAGTGAACATGCTCACGTGACAGTGATGAGTGAGCACCAGCAGACGTCCAGGAGAGGAGAAAAAAGCTACCCTGACAAACAACGTTTATTAGGGACCTACTGTGTGCTGAGGCTACTGTCACTCTGTATTAGGTAATCAGAACAGCAGCCATGTGATTCCAGCGACAGATGGAGATGCTGGGAGCCAAGCCAGACAATTCTGTGTGGTTCCCACTTTGCCCCTGGCCTCCCCCAGCCGCTGCCTTCTGCTAGTGGGCAACTTGGTGGGGAGGGAGGGGCAGGTAATACATATAGGTTAGTATGGAATGTACATTTATGTAGTAGTTTTAAAGCATTTATCTATTTACAAGGGATTTACAATCTATGTATTAATCCCTGATCATTCTTTCCAATTATTAAGTCAGGCATGGGAGGAGCCTTAACACTTGAAGTCTAGAAAGTGCTAAGCCACAGGGACTGTTTCAGCTGCTATTTCTCATCTTGGCCACAGCCCCTACTTCTCCCACCCATCTCAGAGGCCGAGCCCAGGCCTCAGGGGCTCTGCTCCTCAGCCAGCAAGGCCACGCCTTCCTCCTCGGGCCCCCAATCCCGCCTTTCCCACCCCCAGCCTGCTCTTGCCTCAGCACCCACTGGCTTTCAGGTTTGGAGTTACAATGATCACTAGAATAACTTATTTGTGGAATTTTAAACATATTTAGGCTGTGGCTGGTTTGGCTCTGTGGATAGAGCATCAGCCTGCAGAATGAAGAGTCCTAGGTTCAATTCCAGTCAAGGGCACATGCCCAGGTTGCAGGCTTGATCCCCAGTAGGAGGCGTGCAGAAGGCAGCCGGTCAATGACTCTCTCTCATCATTGATGTTTCTCTCTCTTTTTGGAGCAGGTCATGTATGATACTGACTGCTCTAAGTTCTAAGCAAAGTGTTTAGTAGAAGTGAACATTTGACATTCAGGCACTTTGTAAGAGTCTGTGCTAGGGCAAGAGAGGTTGGGCTTTCCAATAGTGCTCAAAAGTCTCCCAGGAGAAAAAGACAATGCCGATCTCCCTACCCTCCCAACCCCACCCACATCCACCACGGGTTTGGTTATGGGGTTCAGTGAAGTTACTGTCAGCAGCAAGTGTTCCAACAAGGCAAACTTTGTAGTGAGCCATGTCCAGAACCAAGCACAACTGTATGAACATTTATGGTAACCGTGTTTTCCCCCCTAGTGAAATCAAACTCCACGTCTCCACTTCTGTCTCAGCCTTGCCAGCCACCTCGGCCTCCCCACAGTTCCTTTGTCTGGGTTATAACTATCAAATAGGCAGAGGTTGGAAGATTTCATGTCAAAGAATCACTTTAAGTGAAATGGATGAAGAAATGTAATTAACAAATAGGGAGAAGTTAGGGGCCAAACTTCTCCACTCAGTGATAAGCCAGTGACTTTTAGCAGAAAGAGTTTAATAAAAATCTCTGCTGGTCACAGCTTCCTGAATGAGCAGAGAATGGGCTCATTGAGTTACTAGCCTCTGTACACTTGAAATTTTATAAAGAAACTAGAGGCCCGATGCACAAAATTCATGCAAGGGGCTCGGCCTTCGCAGCCCCAGCTTCATCTGGAAGGTTGTTAGGCTGTCTGGTCTAATTAGCATAGTACGTTTTTATTATTATAGATTCTCAGCCAAAGAGCAGGCTTTGCTGACCCATAAGCAATACAGACCTCAGAGGGGGAAAAATGTAGCTGCCGTTCTTCCAGACAATATAGTGGCTAATGAGAAACAAATTCAAAATCAGACACAGTCAATATTGACACAGTCAATATGAATCCAATAGAACACATTTCATGTGTTTAATGCAAATAATAGTGGCTCAAAATACAACGGCAGTGGGACATACTAATTCACTGTTTATATAACTCAGTCATGGATCTCTAAAAGTCAACATGCAAATGAATTCATATACTGGACAGGTAAATATTCTCATTGGAGTGTCTAACACCTAAGCAAACAGGCTCAATGCTTCTCCTAAAAGTTGTGGCAGGTCTATTACACTATCTTTGTCTCTAAAAAATTTTTTTTCTTATTAAAAACTAATAAAATTCCAGAACCAGCTCCCTTGTCTACAGAGATTCTTTAAATTAGGCATTCTTTCATTCGTTTTTTATTTCATAATCATACAGAAGAGCAGCTCTAACGGGATAGCTGCAGTGGGTGTAGAGATAAAGGTGAGGAGGACATAGCTCACAGTACAGCATCCCCAGCCAGCCTCCTGATGCGGAGATGGCACGGAAACAACGCCCGCTTTCTTCTGAGCCTTCACTCGGGCTGGGGGTAGAGTCCACAGCATTTACCACAAGCACGAGACTCACCGCTGGCCCTCTGCTTCTGCACCAAGGCGGGGGCGGGGGGTGGGTTGGGGGGATAGCACATGTGGTTCTCATTTACAACGGCAACTGTTGGTATGAAAACTCGGCAATGTGAGTCTCCAGTCGGTCGTTGGGGCTGGGCGGGGGTGGGGGGGCGGGCGGAGAGCAGAGGAAAAGGAGGGAGGCCTGAGGTTTCTGTCTGGGCTTTTGGCCCAGATTTTTGTCTACATCACTTGGCTTCTCTGGGCCGGGATCAAATGAGGATGGTGTCACCTGACACCAGAAAACCTGAGTGCCACTCTCGGAGCCTCTCGGAGAAGCCTGAGCGAGGAAGCTGTGGCTGCAGGACCAGGACGCTCTTAGAATGACACTGTGCCTCCCAATTCGTGGAGCTGCACAACTAGGTGAAGACACAAAATGCTCTTCCCCCATATAAGAATGAAAGCCTTTCTCACTCAAAACACAGGCACGGCCTTGAAGGATGTGAACAGTAAACACAGAAACCATCTTCTCTGTAAGATCTGAGTCACTGTTCTCCTTAGTTATAGAAGCCACACCCAACACCCAGATGTGTACTCTTGTTCAATTCCACTGTCTGTGCAAGCCAACTAATGTGTACAGCGATCTTTTTTAAATCTGTAAAATGGGCATGACATCTTTTTAGCTAAGTTACAAGACAGCTGTGAGATTTCAGTGAGGTGATGTATGTGACGGGCCATGCATCGTAAGCTCTCGGACATTGCGTTTCACCCTGTGCCATGAGGAGAAGGCCCAGCCTGCTCCCTTCTCCTCCAAGGCGTCTTTCTAGGCTCCAGATTGAGTCCAAGCTTTGTTTCCTCCTACATCCCCCTCCCCCTGCGAGGCACACTGTCCGACAGGACATCCGACAGCCCTACTCCATCCCTCCTCTCCTAACCAGCCTTCTTCTCCAACCAGCTTTCAACTCCATTTAATGATATGTGTAATGAATGGATGTGTTTAATATAACATATGTTTTCCTAAGCCATGCATAATAGCTGTAGAAGATTTTGGCTAGCCAGATAAAGCTCCTGTTGGATGTGGACCTGGCCTAAGTTCCACACCTGGCTTGGCTCTTCTCACTGCAAGTCTATTCCAGGTCCAGATGGCTGGTCTCCTATCCTGAAGTTTGGTGCAAACAACACCTACATCAGACCCAACTACAATGGAATTCCAGAGCCCCGCCTTTGCCCCGAGTCTGAACCACAACCACTGTGGGTAGGGCCTGGTCATGTGCTCTGCATTTTTGAAAAACCACTCAGGTGATTTTCCACAGACCAAGGTTTCAGAGGCTCTGCTCCGACTCCAGAGCTCACTTCGGAAGCAAGGATGGGGCGGTCCCGACCCTCAGTGCTGATGTAGGCTGAGAGCCTGTGTGAGATGAAGACTAGCCCCTTACACCCAGACCTACCGACCGGAACCTGCAGTTCAAGCGAATCCCCAGGAGGTTCTGCTGTACCCCCGGGGAAACTTTACAACCTAGCGATACCTGGGCCCCACCCAAAGATTTAGGGGGTCGGCCAAGGCAGTGGGCTCTTAACAAGCTTCCCAAGCTATTATTATGTTCAGCCAGAATAGAGGGCCATTGACTTCTCAATTCCAACTCTTTTTCTACTTTAAATAATTTTTATTTTTCAATTAGAGTTGACATACAATATTATATTAGTTTCAGGTGTGCAACCCAGTGATCAGATATTATATAAAGTACTAGTGATCACCCCAATAAGTCAAGTACCCACCTGGCACCACACATCGTTATTACAATATTATTGACTCTATTCCCTATGCTGTATTTTACATCCCTGTGATTATTTTGTAGCTGCCAATTTGCACTTCTTAATCCCCTCACGTTTTCACCCATCCCTAAATTCCAGCTTCTTAAGGTTAAGCTATAGCCTGAGTTAAATCAGCCTCTGTGGTCTTGCCCAGGCCTAAGGACCACTGAGAGTGCTTTTTAAGGGACAACAGACTCTGAAGACAAACAAGTTCAACCACACAGTGTTAAGGTCACCAAAACCCAGGCAAGCAGGCAGGACACACCCGTGGTGCGCCCCGCGCCCCTGCCCTTCCCATCCTCGGATCGCCCCACCCTCCCGGGTAGCTCCGCCCCTCCCCGATAGCCCCTCCCCTGCCTGGTAGCCCCTCCCCGGTAGCCCCACCCCTTCTGGGTAGCCCCG
>NW_005370042.1:1848133-1864095 GCF_000412655.1 Myotis brandtii
ACCTCGTCCGAAGTCCTGGGGAGCCTCCTGTAATATCCCTGGGTGCCCTGGGTCTTTGGGGATGGGAGCTAAGCCCCAGGCTTCCCGCGCACCCCACTTCTGTTTTCCCCTCGACAAAAGTTGCCAGCGTCTCCATAACAGCCCAGGGTTTTAAGGGGAAAACAACTTGTATGTCAGCCCAGCGTCCTGTGCTATAAAGCGAATGACATGGGAAATGTGCTGTTATGTGATTTCATGCACTTTAAGAATGTGATCAAGTCTCGGAGGAGCAGGATACGGATGACACTTGGGTTTCACCCTGCCGTCCTGCGCCTCTTATGTAAGCCTCGCGGGGCAGCCCTGGCTCCCAGGGCAGCAGCTGTGGCGCCCGCTGCATTTGTCTACGGTCCGGCTTGAGCAGCCTTTAATGGAAACGCTGACATGATCCAGGCGGCCTGACACCCGTGCGCTCTTCAGGTTGGAGTGCCTTCCCCTGACAGCGAGCAAGCGAGCAGAAACCCAGCATATTTTCAGGGCAGCTCCAGGAATTAGACACTGAGTCGTGTTTTAAAATACATGCACTGTCAGAGCCCGCAGAGGACCTGTGACATGTCCCCTTTGTTTTAGAGAAAGTGGAACTTGGTCCTGCCAGGCAAGTGTGGATGGAGTCTGAAAGTTAAGAGCACTGAAGGGCTTAATTATCCTAGTAAACAAAGAGCGTGGTTTATAGGTAGCTGCCTGGTGGACTTTGACGAATAGACTTTTTAACCTTTCTTTCTCATCTCTCCCCCAGAGATTCCTTCTAAGCAGATTGGTAGATCCTCATCATTGATGTTTAATATTTGAGTTGATCAAATTTGTAAAAGGATACTTTGAAGTACCATATAGTACTGTGGTGACTAAGACAGTGAGGATTAGAAATAAGGAGACTATTCAGATTATTTAATGTAGTAGTCATTAGTGTATCCAAACAGATAACATTAATACTGCCCTAATATCTATCTATCTACCTACCTATCTATCTATCTACCTATTTATCTACCTATCTATATTTTTTAATTTGGACTTATAATAATTGTTAAAATCAAAACTCATGGGTACATTTTAATGTAAGACTTTTTTGGGTAATCTTTAGAAAAAGAAGCACATTTATGTATGGTATTCCAGCATAGAACAAGATGAACTACTTATAGGTACCTCACTTAAAACATACAGTTTCTTTGAAGAGTTCTAAGAAAATATACAAAATATTATTTCAAAGGTTGGAAAGTTGGTCAGGTCAACACACTGTGGTTTGTGAGACTATCCGTGGCTTATATCTGAAAGAGAGACACCCAGGATTGGGGTCCCAAGCAGGCTGACCCTCCAAAGCACTTGCATTGTTATAGAGAGGACAGAGCAGGGCAGGTACCTCACCTCTGGGCCTCAGTGTCATTGTCTGTGAAATGGGGTGGCAGCAGCTCCTTCCTCATTGACTTGGGTGAGGATTAGATGAGCTGTAGACGTGAAGCTGTTGCACCAGTGTCTGGCCCATGAAACTGGGTAAAGCGATCATGGTTAGGAGAGGAAATGGGCAGCTTAGATGACATTGAATGACTGCTGACGCAGGTGAACAGAGTCAGTTCACGTGTGTAACAAGGGGAAGGTATAAGCATTTACTAGACACCTCCTAGGGATGCAGACTGGCTAGGGTCTGACTCGCCATCTCCCACAATTCCTCTCCGAGGCAGGTGACTCCATGTCCGTGTTAGAGATGGGAAAACTGAAGCCCAGGAGATCAAGTAGTAGAACTCAGCGCCTGTCGTTTCAAACCCTGTTGTTTTAAAGCCGGCTGCCTCAACTTGCCCACTGCTGCCTCCATCGCCCCTCCTCTCCTCCTCACAAGAACATAATGAAATAAGTGCAGTATTATCTTCAATTTGCAGATGAGGACATTGAGGTTGCACATTAAAGTATGCAAAGTGCTAGACAGCAATCGCAACCTCGTTCTCCGCAACGGGGAGCTTTGCTATTATCATAATTAATGTTTAGTAACTGGCCCCTCGCAGGTGAGCGAGGTGCCAGCAGGTGCGGGGGTGCTCCCTGCAGTGTGAAGTGACTCTGTGGCTTTTTACTTCCTTGTTGGTCTATTGGGCAAGTCAAGAAGAGAAAATGGGTATGAGGTTGCAACTCACAGTGGAGGATGGGGCCCCCGGTTGGTTTCCTGCCTGCAGATGGGGCTGCGCTGGTCCAGGCGGACTGAACCGTGATGGAAGCAGCGATGCACCAACAGTCATGCCATCTCCCGGCGAGACTAGTCCCAGTGGAGAGCTCCCAGGGGCAGACCGAGAGCCCTGGCACGGTGCCACACACTGTCCTGTTTGCTCAGAACTGAAGTGGCTGTGCCTCACCTTAAATAAGCAAGCTTCCTCTCGGCCTTTGCACCTGCTCTGGGAGCAGCCGCAGGGCCCGAGGGAGCAGTGCTGTGCCGAAACTGGTCACAGCCCGCTGGCCGTCCCGCCTGACCGCCGGCGGCTGGGCCTGATGGGCAGGCCCGTGCTTCGTGGCTTTCTCCCATTACCATCCAGGTCCTCCATAATGTTCTTAGTGAACACTGCCTCTTTCCTAAGCATTAAAATTGAATCACTGTATGAGGCACATGGCAACAGGCCACTCACAGACTGATTTAATATTAATTACCCCTCTGAGCTGATGCGTCCTACCTCGGGGAGTACTTCCAGACAGATGTTCCACACCGGCTTTTTCTGTCAAAAATCAAAACTCTCCCTGTGGTGATGCAGTTAACGACGCTGTGTTGCATGTCTGAGAGTGGCTAAGAGAGTAGCCCTCGCAAGTTCTCATCACAAGAAAAGAGGTCTGTAGCTGCGTGGATGAGAACTAGACTTGTGGTGGTGGTTACTTCTCAGCAGGTACAAGATCGATGCATTAGGTTGCACGCCTGAAATCAATATATGTTAAGTACCAATTATATCTCAAAATAAAATAAAATAAAATAAAAGACACGCTCTCTGGGAGGGAGATCGGGGGAGGCCTCCGTGAGCTGGGGGCGCACGGCCGCAGGGGTGCCCAGAAACCTGGGTGAAGCCACTGAGGCTCGCCACAGCTCTCGGCTTGCCCCTGCTTTTCAGAGTTAGCAGACCCCTTTTCCTCAGCCAACACCTAGGGTTCAGATGCTCCTCTGTTCTGGGTGGTTCTGCAGTGAAATCTCCCCCGACACCCTCGTCACTTCAGCCGGGCCCACACTGACTTTTAACCAGCACCTCAGAATTTGCATGTGGTTCTGTGTTCTTTCTTGTCTGGCCATCTCCTTGTTGGCTCCTCCGTGGCCACTTGCAGACTTCCCACTCCCTCTCCCCAGCGCCGCTTCCTCTCACGTCAGCATGGACGAGAAGTGCCGGCTGCTCTTCACATGGACATACATGCATGACCCGCTCACTCTCTCTCCTACCACTTTGAATTGTCTGCACTTCGGGCTCAGGGAGTAGGGAGCTGATTACATTCTGGAGCTCTTGCCTCAGACAACCCTGAGCTCTGTTGGGGTGTGTGTGTGGGGGGAGGTGCTTTATACAGGTTTCTGATTATACAGGCAAGCAGTTCTGTGCACATGGCTGCCAGCCCCTCAGGCTGGGGCACTGCGAGCTTGAGAGCACAGGGCCGGTGTGGGCGGCAGGCAGCTCCGAGTGGGATTTATCTGCCGCGTGTCCAGTCCTCACTGGCTGTGCCCTGGAGAAGACGGGAGTGGTCACTAACACGGGACTCCCTCGCGCCGGCTGCCGTGCTGAGAGCTCTACTTCAGCATTGACTGTAATCCTCAGAGTGGACCTTCTATGGTAGGTGCTTTATTCTCCTCTTTTGCGAAAGTGGAAACGGAGGCCCAGAAAGGTCAGCGCACTTGTCCAAGGCCACACTAGTGAGTTTTGGAGCCGAGGGTAGAGTCAGGGCTGCCTGAGAGCCCTGGGCTCCTTACATCTACTGCCTCTGGTTGTGCAGCCTCCGTGGCAGTTACACTGTTCACGGGTGTCCTAAGTTGTGCTTCTAAAAGTGATCCTAGCCCTAACCGGTTTGGCTCAGTGGATAGAGTGTCGGCCTGCGGACTGAAGGGTCTCAGGTTCGATTCTGGTCAAGGGCATGTACCTTGGTTGCGGGCACATCCCCAGTAGGAGGTGTGCAGGAGGCAGCTGATCGATGTTTCTCTCTTATCAATGTTTCTAACACTCTATCCCTCTCCTTTCCTCTCTGTAAAAAATCAATAAAATATATTTAAAAAAATAAAAGTGATCCTACACTGTGTTAGTCCCTGCATTCCCTGGGGCAGGGCTGTGCCCGCCGGCCTGCCCACGGCCAGCAGCTAGCATCGACTGCCATCGCCTGTCTCTGTGGAGGAAGAGTTTAAGCTTAGTCCATGCCATGAGCTCCGAGAGGAGACCCAGAGGTTCGCGTTGTGAAATAGGAAGCAGAGAGCCTGTGGCTGGTACCGGGACACCCTGGGGGCCGTGTTAATGTGGCTGTTTATCTGGGTTTGGGGTCACATACTTGTGTCATTCTCCTTAAAGAAAGGAGAAGTGGAGAGGCCTGGGATTTTCTCAAGTGACTAAAAGAAAAGGGGGGGGGGTGTTATGTAAGTGAAAAAAGGGTCAGTAGTGAGCACATGACCAACAGTGTCATGAGTCATTCACAGGGAGACTGAGGCCTTTATAGTAAATGAACACGCGTGTCTGGCAGGTAAGGCAGGTGTTGCCTGGAAATGTTCTCAAAACCCTGGTCCTGAACTCCACCCCCAAACTTTTTTTTTTTTGCTCAGGAGCCAATATTCATTCAGTAAGTTATTCATATCCCGGGGTTTGAGTTACTGTTGTTTGATGGTTATAATATGTTAGCGTATCTTGTGGATGTCTCATGCACTCTTCTTCCTTGATTCTTTTGGGTCTGTAGAGCGACTACTTAGGAAAAATTCCGTATTCTACATGTAGGCTGTCTTCAGAGGACAGGGAGGTTGGCCTGACTGGGAGCTTTTCCATAAAATGCAGAGCCCTGGGAACCTTATGGAGTAGCCGAGTTAAAAAAAAATGTTTTATTTGATCAGTAGCCGCTTTGCACCTTCCTCTCTGATCAGCCGCGTCCTCGGGCGTCTGGTCCCACTATGTTCGTGACAGGATCACCACGTTCACACCCTGGCTCGCTCCAGCCCTTCTCCCCGCTGTGCTCACCCTGCGTGGCCCATTGCGTCACCCGCTGCCGACACTGCTGGGAACATTGAGGGGGCAGCTCACGTTATCAGTCAGAGTCAATAAAGCCACACAAGACAATGAACTTTTTTAATTAACACAAAATCCAGTCTGTAACATGGCTGCCCACAGGATGCCACCACCTCTGCGTCCCCTGTGGGAGCTGCAAGCCGAGGGCCTCACTGTTCTCCCCATACCTGCCACCTGCCCAGGAGGGCCGGGCCTCTGCTCAGTCCTCAGCCACCCGCCCGCAGTGCTGGGCAAACCCAGGGGAGTGCAGTGTCATGTCTGCCCGCACCAGTCCCTACCCATCTGGCAGATCTGCCACCAGGCGCGCTGCTGGGCGAGGCGGCCTCAGACATGAAGGCCCCCCCTGCCCTGGAGAACCTGGGTCTCTGGAGGGGAAGAGACCAGAGCTGGGTGGGCACCAGGATAGCAAGTGCTGGCTCCGCAGGGTCCCTGGCTCCAAGGGGCTCTCCCTGAGGCCTTGGGCCGGCTGAGGGTGGAAGGCAGGTCGGAGGGGAGCAGGCAGCTATGGGAGCGGCTGGCGGACAGCACAGCGAGTGTTCTTACCGAGGGAGCAGAGTACAGTGGCGTGAAGGTGCCAGAGAGGGCGGCTGACCGGGACAGCTGGTCCATGTGGCTGATGCGCGTGGCGTGGTGGGCGAGGCTGGAGGTGCAGAGCGAGGCTGCAGCCACTTCAGGAAGGGGCGTCCGATGGATTTGAGCACTTTAGGTTGTCCTTTCAGAACGATCACTGGGTGTTTTGTAGAGAAGGGGTGGGGCACGTGCAGAAAAGAGAAGCCTGCAACGAAGCTGTTGAATCCTCATGCAGGTTTAAGGTCTGAACTCAGATGGGTGGGAGGGGGAGAAGGAGGGGGGTGGCCACTTTAGGGGACTCCCAGGCCTCTGGCTGGAGGAGTTAGATGGACAGAGGGGCCCTTGGTCCTGGAAGCAAACACAGAGGCGGCACGGTTTGCAGGGGAAGATGATGAATTCACCTGCGGACGTGTGGACGGGGCGCCAGGGCTGAGCCAGGCGGTGGCACCAACCTGTGGCTCTGGAACTCAGGACACAGGTCGAGCGGGAACAGCTCGCTTGGGGAGGTGCCGTGGAGACATGGCCTGCCTGGGAGAATGCGCAGACGCCAAGGAGATGGGATGGTCACATTCACTGAGAGGAGGTCTGCCAGGTGCTTGGACACAGAGCGCAGGAGCCAGAGGCAGAGCGGCTCCGTGGGCTGGAAGCCAGCGCCGGGAGGGAGGGGGGTGGAAATGACAGGCAGGGCAAAGGGGCAGGGCTGACTGTTCCCTTGCTTTGTCCCCACAGGGGACGGGGCTGTTTCTCACGTGGCTTTCAGGGTGGGAGTGGGGGAAGGGAAAGGAGTGAGCAATGCAATCACGAGCGGAGGGCGATCCTGGGTCTCAAGCTGCTTATAGACTTGCCATTTCTTGTTTTTTCACTCACCTTTTCTCTTTCGTGGGGAAAAGCGGGCACTTGGTAAACTGGGAAGAATGCAAGAATCACCTCCTCGGTGCCCCAAATGCTTGGTTCTCCGAAGCCGGCACAGCTCACTGCACGCGTGCACGCGCCCCTGATGGGGACGTGGCAAACGACGCTATGTGACAGTTACAGAATCTAGGCTTTCCCCGGGGAATAGCACCCTTGGAGGTTTGGGCCTTTGAACCAACCCTTTTACAGTGATTGATGCGCGTCTTGGCCCGCTGGCTGGTGTATTTGGGTTAGAATGAGTGCAGTTTCCTGCAATTTTCACTGCCTTAAAAAGAGGCCTCGTGATGCTATAGAGACAGACTGGAGTGTGGGGCTGTGTGTTCTAGTTAACACCATGCCTCTCAGTCCTTGCCCATCTTGTCCTTTGATTTGACCCAGGGGACTGAGGCAGGGTTCAGGTGACTGCATGAGACGACAGCGGAGCGGCCGAGCTCCTGGGACCCCCGACGGGCATCTGACTTTGAGTCCGGGGTCTTGCCACCCCATCGCAAGGCCTGTGTCTGCGTGAACAGCTGCTCAAGAAAAACCAGGGGGTGGGATGTTTAAGAGACTTTTTGATTAGTCTGCTCGAAGCACCAACACCTACCTGTGAAGGGCCACAGGTTACTTATGCAAATGTATGTGATTAAGTCAGACTGGGGGACAATCTTTTCTCACACACGAGCATCTTATTATTTTCATTATCTTAAAAGCTTTAAAAAAGCATCTGAGTTATAAAATAAAAGGATCGCATATTCTAAACTGCAGAATTATCGTAGCTAAACTTGCTGTTTGTGCTACAAGGGAAATTGATTTTTTAGTTGTTGTGATGGGTGCTGTGCGTGAGAAGCATGGCGTGTGGCTGTGTGTGTGCGTGTATATGAAATAAAAACCAGCCCAATCAAGTTCAATCTGTCGGCTCTCCTTTTATGATATTATTCTCGAATTCTCCAAATACATTAAGTGGTGGAGCTTGCTTTGTCTTGCCAGAGCAGCTGTCATGTTACCCACTTAGTGCCAACGAGTTCAAGCCTTTGCCTTTTTCTTAAGCAGTGTAAAGCGATACAGGGCAAATCTGAAGGGTTTATTTTAGTTTTATAACTTGTATTTGGCTCCTGATATTCTATAATTATGATTTAAGTAACGTTGCTGCTGTTGAAGCAGAGATTAGCTGTTCATATACAGTAGTATTAGAAGCATGAAATGTAACTTGAGTTTTATGACTGAAAAGTTTATGATGCTACATTTTATTTATTTCAAGTTCATCTTTTGCTTCTTTATTTTTATATTATATTTATTTCACACACAAAAAAAACACCTAAGAGCCTTACTAAATGGCAGTTTCCGGATGAAAGCAATTTCTAGAAAGTGGCAACATGCTGGTACCCAGCGCTTATCCTTAAACCTCAATTTCAAGCTTCGTGGCGCCAATTATGTATTTTAGCTTTATTAGGAAAATTTGAATCCAAAGGGGCTTATGCATTTGTGACAGTCAGTGGTTTGACCTTTTGTTATTAGTGCTGACTTTTTAAAATAACCACACATTTCACGTTTTTTAAAGTTTTATAAAAATGTTAGGGGATTACCAAAGTTGTAGTAATTACCTTTACACATGGTGTATTGTGGTAGCCTCGCTCCGTGTAGCTGAGAGATCACAATACAGGTGTATGCAATTGAAATAACAATATAAAGTAATGTGGTATTTTAGATATGGTTTTGTATTTGTAATCATATGTGAAGAAACTGAAGTAAAATGAAAATTAATTCGGTCATTTCATGCCTCATGTGTCCCCATTTCATCCAAAGCAAATATGAGCATCCAGGGCTCAGCGGTGTTTCGTCGAGGCTCTGACGTCACTGTACTGACGTTGCCCTCAAGATGGATATCTAAGCTGCATGTCCTACAGATCTTCCCAGGAGTGTGCATTTTAATATTATGTCGTAGGAGTTCTCACTTTCTAAAAAGAGGAATTAAATTGCCCCCTTTTCTTCCTATTGAAGTTTATTCAGGCATTTTTGTGTTATGTGTACTTGACAGGAGAGAACGTGTCTAAATTAGTCATCTAATTTGAATATCATAATTATGTGTGCAGTGAGGGCTTGATTGACTTGGGAGCGTTTGCATTTTAGCTCTTAGTGGATTTAGGAATTACATGCTTAATATTTCAGAGTCCGAAACCTGTTTCTGTTTACCAATAGGCACACGGAGACAAATGTAAACATTAACAAAGAGAATTTAGAAGGATATGTTCCTTTTTCCAGTGTTAGGAATTGGCACGTACCTGTCTACTGAAGCGTTTTCCTCCACGTAACGGATCGATAGGAAATGTAGAAATGGCTGGAAACTAGCATGGTGTCGCTGCTTGTAGTGCCCAAATGGTTAGTGTTGAGATTAGGAATATACGCCTTTGTTTTTCTTTTCTTTTTAAAATTTTTATTATTTGTTAAATATATTTTTATTGATTTCAGAGAGGAAGGGAGAGAAAGAGATAGAAACATCAATGATGAGCTGCACTGAGCCAAACCAGCTAGGGCTACTCCTTTGTTTTTCTGAATAAAAAATAAAGATGCTTTGGAGTAAAGTATGACTCTTGATAGACATTTAGACATATCTGGATAATGCCAAGAAGATTTTCTCTTTGCTTTATTATATAACTAGAGGCCTCAGTGCACAAAATTCATGCACGGGTAGGGTCCCTAGTGGCTGCCAGCCGGGGCCTCCCTTCCCCCAGCTGCCTGCCACCGCTGCCGACCAGGGCAGGGCTGGCCAGGGGGAGGGGCCGTGGGTGGTTGACCAGCTGGCCCTGCCCCCTAATCGAACTCCAGGTCGAATTCCTGGTCGAGGGGACAATTTGCATATTAGCTTTTATTATATAGGATAGTCACTCTGCCTAAAATATACATCTTGAACTTTAACCTCAGTGTGAAATGCTCAATATCGCCAAAGTAGAATTGAAACTAAAAATGTGGAGTCTTGTGAAAAGCACGCAATGTGGATAACAGCTCTTCAGGCTCTGGGCCGGGACATTTGAAACAGGGTTGCTCAACGCGATGGCTGCAGGGGAAAATGAAACACTGAAGTGTTTAACTGATGCTGAATGTAATGGTTTCTGCCACCACAGTTCTTAACCTTTCCAATGGGCTGAGTTATTTGCTAACAGTAGCAGGTCAGGAACTGAATTCTTAGAGAGCTTTTCTTTTAACAAATATTCAATAGCATTTTCCAGCTTGTTCTCCTGGATACAACTCATAACAACAGTCCAGTGTTTCCCTCTGCTGTCTGGCAGCCCCAGGCTGTTTGGCACGGGGCCCCTCCTTCTCTTATGTATTTTCCCAGCTCCCCACATCCTCAAAATTGTCAGCCTTGGCTGAGAACGAGCCTTTTGCATCCTCACAGTTACAAGGGGAATAAAACAACTTCTCCCTGTAATGTGCCAAGGCCTGTGGTCACAGAATCACCACTTGCTAGTCATATGCTTTTCCTTTCTCGGTGTCCTCGCTGGCTTCCGGAAGTGGTAACAAGGTTTCGTTGAGATGTGAGCCCGACAGTTTGGTTCCATCTGTCTTACACTCTCTTTAGAGCTTTGGTTCTTAGCCAGGGCGGCCGTGCCCCCGGGATGCTGGGCCCTGTCTGAAGGCATCTTTGGGTGTCACAGCTGGGGAGGGGGGACAGCTGGCATCCGGTGGGGGAGGCAGGAGTGCTGCTTTCATTCTCTGCACAGAACAGCCTCCGGGGAAGAGGCTGGCCCCGAGGGCTGAGGTTGAGAAGCCTGATCTAGAAGGTAGGGAATGTCGGTTAAGTTTGCTGTATACTGTTTAAGCAAGTGGAGATGTGACAGGTGACTCTGGTGAAGAAATCATTGCGTTCAATGCATTCGTTTATTCAACACCTACTAGGTCCTGAAAACACAATAATGAAGACTGTGGCATAACCCCAGAGCCCGGGAGTTTACACTCTTTGCAAGATGACTGGAAAATAAAATACTGCAGCTTGGTACAATAAACCCTCTGAGAATCAGCTTTTAGAAAGGTAATAGGTAATTAGAGGCCGGCATAGCATGTTAAATAGAAACCATTGAGATTTCGTTGGCTAGATATGGGGGAATATCTGAAAGAAATCATGTTCTCTGTCTAGATGTGATACTAGTCATTTGTGGGTGAAATTGCTCCTTTTTCCTTATAATCATGAATAGGTCCCATTTCTTGCCCACCTCCTCATTTCCACTGGTATTACTTTGAAATGTCAGGAAAACACCAGGCGGTGTTGACAACTAGGTGTTACTTTAGAATTGTAGGATATTCATTTCTTTTAACATCTTCATTGAGGTATAATTTACATGCCATGGGTCTCCCATTTTAAGTGTATAATTCCATCTGTCTTACACTCTCTTTAGAGCTGTGGTTCTATTGTGATTTTTAATAAACGTACAGAATTGTGGAACTATCAGCACAATTCAGCCGTAGGATTTTTCCATCACCCCCAAAAGATCCGCTGTGCCCATGTGTGGGCACTGTGACGCCCACAGGCAGCCCGGGCCACACTGACTTTCCTGTCTTTTTCTTTTTTATGTCTACACTAGAGGCCCAGTGCACAAAATCTGTGCACGGTGGTGGTGGTGGTTTGGGGGGGGGGGGGGATATCCCTCAGCCCTGCCTGCATCCTCTCACAATCCGGGACCCCTCGGGGGATGTCAGGCCTAAACCGGCAGTCAGACATCCCTCTCACAATCCGGGACGCTGCATGCATCAGTGACCATACTTTTCACACAGGTGAAAGGCATCTTGCTGTTGTATGGGCAGCTACATTTTTTTGCCCTGATTATAAAAAGTAGTACATAGCATGATCCTTCTGAGGCAGTAGTACCAGTTTCCCCATCTTATGGGTAGGAAAACTGAAGCAGAGAGAAGGTAAATAATTGGCTTTGTCACACAGTTTTAAGTGCCAGAATCAGGGCTGACCACAAAATGTGCAAACCAGAGTCCATGCATGTCATTGCTGCATCATCCTGTTTTTTCAGTGTTAGAGTAGCCTTGCCAGGTTTTAATTTTTAAATCTAAGAGACTGTTCCCAATACATAGGGTAGGGTCCCTAGGCCTGTCCGGCTATCAGGGCCATCTGTGGGGCGACTGGCGGGCGGGATGATTGGGGGACTCCTGCTGGTACCTGCATTGCTGGCAGCCTGGCACTACCCACTGGCCATCCCTGCCCCCCAATCACTGCCGCCGGTCACCTCCCTCTTGGGGGAGGGGGGTAGACACTCAGAGCAGGAGAGGGCAGCTCCTGCATTGAATGTCTGTCCCCTGGGTGGTCAGTGTGCATCATAGTGACCGGTCGTTCTGCCATTTGGTCAATTTGCATATTAGGGTTTTATAATATGGGATTTCCATCGCTATAGATCTGCCTTTTAGAAAACCTGTGGACATTTCATTTAGAACATTAATTTTTACACTTAAATGTAGTTAGCTACCTTCTTTCTGAAGATCAGCACCCGTTCATATTTGTCATGTAACCTGTGCCATAGCCACGCTGTGGTGAGGCGTGGGCGCAGGGAGCTGTTGGAGCCACAGGATGGGTCCGGCGGGACACGAAGGGGAGAAAGGCCGCGGAGTTATGGCAGCATCGGGGCTACGTTTTGGGCGCAGCATAGTGGAAGCCGTTCTGCAGCTTTGTCCTGTTTTGTTGCCGGTGCATCTGTCAACTGAGATAAAGTTAGAGAAGCGAGTGAGAAGCAGAGTCCGGCGAACACCTGCCTGATGTGGGGAGAGAATAGACGGATTAAAGCCAGAACGTTTCCCTGCTGGGGATTGTGTCGGCTCAACAGTCCCTCAGCCAAAAGCGAACCCTTTGGGGCCAAATGTCTTTGAGAGTTCAGCTCTTAGAAGGTAATAGGTATGTTTACTGGACATTCGTTAACGTTCCCATGGGATTCAGGAAACACAGTAATTTCTGTGGCAAAGGAGATGAATATTCATATTTTGTTGGACAGAAAAAGACAAAATAACCTCATGTCAGTTCAGGTCCGTTTTTTGGAGCAAATTTATTTGTTAGCAAAGGAACAAAGAAACTCTGTTTTCAGGAACTTTTGCATTTCAGAATTGTGGATAAAGGTTTATGAACCTGTCCCCGTTTATCCCAAGATATTTCATTTCTAATAATCGTCCCATCCTCTTCCTGGCTCCTGCCCTCCGTCTCCTCTGCTTCTCCCCACCTCCCCTCCCTCCCCTCCCCACCACACACACTTCATACAACTTGGCCATCGGTGGACTTGTCTTTCTTTCCCATCATTAACTTCCCATCAGACTTCACAAATGCCAAGCCTGCCATTCCGTTTGGGTGGGTGGAGGCCAGGTGTGGATGATGGCCCAGGCCTGCCTGCCCTGTGGTTGTGGTTTCACCCCCTGCTGTAGGCTGAACTCACCTCCTCCAGCCCCCAGCCCAGGGCCCCAAGAGATGAAGATAGTTTTGTTGGGTCAAAAAGATGTCCTTGAGCCCAGCCGGTGTGGCTCAGTGGCTGGAGCGTCATCCCATGCGCCAGGAGGTCACCAGTTTGATTGCCAGTTGGGGGCACTTGCCAGGTTTTGATCCCCAGTAGCGGGAGTGCAGGAGGCAACTGATTGATATTGCTCTCTCATCAATGTTTCTATCTCTCTCTCCATCTCTCTAAAATCAATAAAAACATTTTTAAAAGTTAAAATAAAATAAAAGATGTCCTTGAAGAAAATTCCTCAATAACGATGGCAGCTGTCATTCCAGGTAGCCCCAAACACGTGCGTGGTAACCTTCACACCATCACAAAACCATGGGCTGTGAGACTAAGCAGCTATAGGAAGAGATAAAAACCAAAGCAGAGAATCCTCGAGAGTAAATTCTCTTGAGATGAAGATATTTAGAATTCAAGAAAGATAAGGACATGCAGAAAATGGCACGGGCTCACAAATTAGAAGCAGGACACCCATCCAAAGCAAGACATTTCAGACTTGTTCCAAATGGTTAAAAAGCCAGCATGATCGCGTTCTATAATTTGCCCAGCGGTATTCAGCAAGCCTCCTCAGTCTTCGCCATCAATTTCACATCTCGGTTAATTTTCAGATTCCTTGGTGGTGCTCAGCAAACTGTAACTGTGGTCATGGGTTTTAGCTGGTTTCTGCACACTCTGAATTAGCTACACACCCATCAAGGATGGTAATGCATATTCCAACCCATGTGTGGAATTTGCTTTTGTGTGCGTATGAGTGCTCACGCTCTTGGGCACCGTTCCTGAGGCAGAACATAAGCAGGTGGGGGACCCACGTGCCAGCAAGGAGACACAACGTCTGCAAATTGGAGGAAACCACAGAGCATGTTGTTGCACCAGCGTCAGAGAATAATGGTGCGCTTACAGGGACACCCAAGAAGTGCCCGAGGAGGGCTGAGGACCTCGCCAAGGCGTGAGAAGTTCTTAAAGAGCGTGAGTCGGAAGTCAACCAAGTGCAGGGGTGGTAGTTCGGATGCTTTAATGGGCGCTCAGGTGCCGGTCCTGGGGTGACATTGAAAGTTCTTAATTGCTTCAAGTGGGACGCCAACATTCTGTCTAAAGACGCTGACTTGTTGCCATGGTCGTGGGAATCCAGGACTTCATCTCGGGTGTCCAGGCCACCTCCTGCTCCAGCCACAGCAACGTGCCCTCTAGGGCCTCCCAGACTCTCCGCAAGCATCACTCTCTCTCCTAGCTCCCAGCTTGCAGGAGCCGTGCTCGCCCTGTCTGGTTTTGCACCTGTCTTCTCTCGCCCAGTGTCTTCCTGGGTGTGCAGACACTTCTTCTCGTTACCACATTTCCTGTTGTTACAGAGCTGACAGCCACAGGGCCTCCTCGTGGCACAGTGCACGTTCCTTCTCATTCACAGAGCCCCCACCCTCTCCGTGCCCTGCCAGTGCTTTCCCTCTGTTGGGCTGGGGGCGCCCCTCATCCCTCTCCCCTTGGTCTCTCTCCCTCTTTCTCTCCTGCTGCCTTCCCAGCCCTGGTTCTGCATCCTGGCCCGTGAGCCCGTCACCTGGCAGCGTGGATACACAGTGATGCCAAGGCCCGCCCCCGTGATGGTGACTGACGTGCTCTGGGGGCTTTGGTCTTGGTGGTTTTTGAAAACTTCCCGGCGATGCAGAACCACCAGTTTAGAAGTCGTGACCCCGACCCACCGTCTGTTGTGTAGACAGTATGTCCTTGGGGAAGGAGACACAGGGAAGTCAGAAGAGGAAGGGTGGGAAGAGACGGGACAGCTTCCTCATCCCTCTGTTTACTTCTGTCAGTGACACCTACTCCCACTCACAGGCGTGGCTCCGTCTCCCCTCGGACTGGGCTCCCTTCAGTAGATGCCAGGTAGTCAGGTGGCCCAGTGCCCCATCAGACATGCACTTCTGCGTGGGTGTCACGGCTGGTGGAGCCACTGCTCCTTGTTGTGGGTCGCCCAGCCTGGGTGGAAATGGGAAGATCTGCAAAGTCAGAACCCTCTGTGGCTCACGTGTCTTAGGAGTGAACATGGCCCTTCTCTCAGGTCCACGGCCCAGGACGTCCCATCTCAGGACCAAACCACGAATACTTACTTTTGCTGGCTCTTCTGCTCTGAACGAAAGTTTAATTTTGTTCCTTGAAGGGAGAAGTGAAGCCGCAGGGGGAAAGCCCATAGGCAGAGGACGGACTTGACCTTACAGGTCTTCCTGGGTCTCTTTTCGCCTTGTTTCCATAAAGAAGTTAAGAGTGTTAAGGGGTAGCTTTCCCCCCCAATCACCCACAGACCTAGAGAACCATGTGCCAGGCCTCACAGGAAATTAGGATGCTTTCAGTGGCCGTGAATTATTTATTTCTTAAGAGCCTCGTGAACCAAGAGTTGCAAAAATGACGTTGAGGAGGTGGCGGGGGTTGTGGAGGGAAAGGCACACGTATAATTAGAAATCTTACTTAAAAGCTGCTTGAGAACATATTTGCTTCAGTCAATCACCCGCCTGCCCCGTCCGAATGTGTGAGGAAGGTTCCGGCTTTATTTTCTCCAGTTCATAGGACATTGGATGGATTGATCTGGAAGTTGAATTCCATTGTAGAGGTGCTGTTGGCCTGGCTTCTAGGAAGCCGCTCTGTTTGTTTGTTAGGGCTCCCGAAACAGAATGCGCAGAGTGCGCGGCTGTGTCCGCAGACGCTGGTTTCCATGCTCCGGAGGCGGAAGGCATGGCCGCCTGGCCGCAGGCGGGGTCCTCCGGGCCTCTGTCCTTGATGCGAAGGTGGCTGTCCCGCTGCT
>NW_005370042.1:1864126-1876046 GCF_000412655.1 Myotis brandtii
CCCCCCCCCCGTCTCTGTGTGTCCTAGTCTCCCTCCCCTCAGAGGACACCTGTCGTGGTGAATTAGGGCCCGCCCTTATGACCTCATTCTACTTAATTACCGCTTTAAAGACCCCTCGCCCTAACCGGTTTGGCTCAGTGGATAGAGCATCGATCGGCCTGCGGACTGAAGGGTCCCAGGTTCGATCCCAGTCAAGGGCATGTACCTTGGTTGCAGCCTGGTTGTAGGCACATCCCCAGTAGGGGGTATGCTGGAGGCAGCTGATCGATGTTTCTAACTATCCCTCTCTTTCTCCCTCTCTGTAAAAAAATCAATAAAAAAAATATATTTAAAGACCCCTCTCCAAGCACATTCCCATCCTGACATGGATGAATTTTGACAAAACAGGTTTCAGCTCGTCACCCCCCACCCCCCCTAGGGAATATGTAGGGGGAAGAGCATGAAAAAGGGCAAGAAGAAATTCTCCCAGAGCGGGTGTCCCCCGCCCTGCGCGGCCACGCCTCTGTCCGTCCCTGCAGCAGGCCCAGGGGCGGGGGGAGCCACAGGTGGCATCACCCAGGGCGCCAGCCCCCCACACTGGACTCCAGCTGTGAAGTACCTGACGCAGACGGGAGCCCCGTTTGGACGAGCTTCCTGGACAGGTGGGGGGCTGTCCCCTGAACCCGAGGTCTGCAGACCCCACCGTGACGCCACAGTGTAGGTTGCTGCTTTGGTGGCTTCGGAACGAAGGGGAACACCGCTTCCCGAGGCGATTCTCATCCACAGCTCCCACGGCCGCCATGGGGCTGCATGTCCGGGGTCACCGCTGCGGCTCCCACGGCCGCCATGGGGCTGCATGTCAGGGGTCACCGCTGCGGCTCCCACGGCCTCCATGGGGCTGCGTGTCCAGGGGTCACAGCTGTGACTCCCATGGCCTCCATGGGGCTGCGTGTCCAGGGGTCACAGCTGTGACTCCCATGGCCTCCATGGGGCTGCGTGTCCAGGGGTCACAGCTGTGACTCCCATGGCCTCCATGGGGCTGCGTGTCAGGGGTCACGGCTGTGACTCCCACGGCCTCCATGGGGCTGCGTGTCCAGGGGTCACAGCTGTGACTCCCATGGCCTCCATGGGGCTGCGTGTCCAGGGGTCACGGCTGTGGCTCCCATGGCCTCCATGGGGCTGCATGTCCAGGGGTCATGTCTGTGACTCCCATGGCCTCCATGGGGCTGCGTGTCCAGGGGTCATGTCTGTGACTCCCACGGCCTCCATGGGGCTGCATGTCCAGGGGTCACGGCTGTGACTCCCACGGCCTCCATGGGGCTGCGTGTCCAGGGTCACGGCTGTGCACAGGTTTCCCAGGCCGATGCTTTGGTACTTGGTGCTGGGTCAGTTTCATCCCTCCTGATGTGTGCGGGGGCTCAGGCCACCTCTGGGATGTAGCATACCAGACAAAGGCTACATATTGTAAAAGCAAAATGTCCCCCATCTGTGCCTGAAGTTGCATGGGAGCGAAAGAGGAACTTCAGGGACAGTCTTTAAAGGAAAAGAAAACTGAAGGTTTGAGTGCAGTTTAGAGGTGGCTCTGGCTGTGGTGAAAGCACGCGGGGATTCTGCAGGTATCTGGTCCGTAAGGTCTGGGACGTAGACGTACGAGGCCTGGGAGGTAGCGTGGACTGCAGGTCAGTATCAACAGCCGTCTGTGATGTGGGGCCACTGATTTCTAGACTTTGGGACCCCCTCAGGCCTTCGGAAAATGCACTGTATGAGGTGCCCAGCTTTGCTCTCCTCCTAGCCCGTGGGCTCCTGGCTCACCCAGTGAAGGGAGGGCTCGAAGAGAAGCGACAGAAATCCCCAGTGACTGGAATGTTTGCTTAGCCCAGGAGCTCTTTCCGAGAGAAGCGGTTGGGGAATTCAAGATCATTAACAGTGAGATCTGGTTGCAGTTTTACTGAGCGGCTCTAACAAGTGTTCCACTTGCGTTTGCTACGTTTTTTGGTTTTGTTTTTGTTTTTTCCCCCTTAAACTTGTACATCACTTGGGCTGCTTGGGACTCTTTTAGGAAGGAGTTGGTATATAACCGTGTACAGAATCACAGAAGCACACCCAAATTGGAAGCCCTCTTGCCATAACAGATATTGAGGAGTTTGTTTTTTATTTAAAAAATGAGGTATTCAGGCAACATGAAAGTATCTTCGTGTTTAAGTGAATGTTTGGTACTGAGGAACTTTGAGCTTTACATCGTGTTTCGTCACTGATTGTCGGTATGTCTTCTAAGGAGCCCGGGGCACGGGATGCATCTGTGTGTCTACGCTTGCTTCTCTCACTCCATCCTCTTTGAGAGTAAAGGCTGTGGCACTTTTTCATTGCTGAGCCGAGTTCTGTTGTATGAAAATTCCACCATTGGTTTAGCCAGTCTCCTGCTGATGGACATTCGGGTTGGTCACGCTATCCTCTTAGGAACTGTATTAAGAATGCTTAAGGGTTTCCTTTAAAACAAGAGTCAGCAAACTTTCTCTGTAAGTAACCAGGTAGTAAATACTTTAGACTTTGCGGGGCAGATGTGATCTCTATTGCTTGTTCTTTCTTTCCTTTCTTACTTTTATTTATTATTTTTTTACTCTTTACAAAAGTAAAAACCTGTTCTTAGCTTGTGAGCCGTCATCTGCGGGCCCTTGCTCTGAGCTCCAGACGGGGCGTGGAATCGCTCACCACCAGGTATGCCACAGTCACTTGAATGGGCAACGAGAGACTTTTCAACATAGTCGGGTCCGTTTCTCCCTCGACCAGCAGTGCGTTAGACTGGCCAGTGAGCCTCAGCCCCACCGCAACCTAACGCTGTTATGTTGGTTAAATTGCTGTCGGATGGATAAGAAGGGGGATCTCACTGTGGCTCTCAGCCAGCGTGTCCGGGCACCTGCACAGCCGGGCACCTGCACATCCGGGCACCTACACATCTGGGCACCTGCACAGCCGGGCACCTGCACATCCAGGCACCTGCACAGCCAGGCATCTACATGTCCAGCACCTCACAGCCGGGCATCCGCACATCCGGGCACCTACACAGCCAGGCATCTACATGTCCAGCACCTCACAGCCGGGCACCTACATGTCCGGGTGCCTGCACAGCCAGGCATCCGCACATCTGGGCACCTCACAGCCGGGCACCTGCAGCGGAGCCGCCTCCGGCACACGAGCCACGCTGCCGGCTTGTGGAAGCCTCTCTCTACCTTTTGCCGGTTTCTTGTTTGGACTGTTTGTGTTTTCTTGTTGATATGTAGGAGTTTTTACATATTCCAGATACTATGTCATTGCTATTATGTGGTTCAAATATTTTCTTTTAGTTTTTTGACCCATTTTTTTCTTTTTTTTTATGGGATATTTTTAAAAACAACACAGCTTTATTGGGACATAATTCAAATATCATCTAGTTTTCCCTTCTAAAGTGCACAGTTCTGTGATTTTTTAGTATATTCCTAAAGAACAGCTTACCTTTAATGTAGTTCAATTTAGTAGTCCCTTATAAAGTAATATATTTTTAAAGAATACATGTTTTATACATAAAATATATATGTAAAAGAGTAGAGGTTATATCTTTTTGTGTCGTCAGAAAATCCTCTGACTTCAAGATTGTAAGAAAGAATTATTCCATATTCTCATTTTGCCTTTTATATATAAACTAGAGGCCCGGTATATGAATTCGTGCATGGGTGGGGTCCCTTGGCCTGGCCAGCAATCGGGGGCGATTGAGGCTGTCTTACCCAGTCCCAATAGGAGCCCATCGGGGCCAGGGGAGGGACCGAGGGAGGTTGTCTGTGGGAGCGCACTGACCACCAGGGGGCAGCTCCTGCATTGAGCATCTGCCCCTGGTGGTCAGTGTGCATCATCGTGAGCGGTCGACTGGCCATAAGGTCGCTTAGGCTTTTATATATATAGATGTTTCATTTACCTGAAACTGATGTTTGTGTATGGTGTGAGGTAGGAACTAACGTTACATGGTTAACCACTTGCTCTAGTATTTTTTGTTGTTGTTAATCCTCACCTGAGGATATTTTTTCCATTAATTTTTAGAGAGAATGGAAGGGAGGGGGAGAGAGAAACATCAATGTGAGAGACACATAGATTTGTCGCTTCCCACACATGCCCCGACTGGCGCCAGGGATTGAGCCTGCAACCAAGGTACATGCCCTTGACCTAATTGAACCTATGACCCTTTAGTCTGTGGGCCAATGCTCTAACCACTGAGTATCAGCTAAGATTGCTCTAGTATTTTTCATAATAATATTTAAGCATTTTAAGAGAAGATGTTGATGATTTGTTCTTAGACTAGGAGATATAGATACTTGGAAATAGGCCTAAGTAAACACTCACACACTCACAGTCACATACACACATATATATACTTTTTCTTCTTCCCGCTCAGAGAGAATGAGAACCATTCCTTTGGGCCTGAACTGCTTTAATGTCGTGCTGCCCGAGGATAGGAAAGTAAACTAGATGACTTTTCACAATACTCTCAGCCCCCGATTCTGAGTTAGAATATGTAGTTGTTGTTTAATAGGGTAAAATCTTGTTATCCAATAGCCCATATAAACCAGCCAGATTTAAAAATATGACCTGTGAAAGGAATTAGAATTCTATATTGTTTTTAAAATCATAAAACAAAGAAAGGTAAGTGACCAGAGTGCATGCTTTGGTTTTAAGCCTTTGAAGACCCTTGTGTTCCTGACTGCATAACACTTCGGTCTGTGTATGAAGACTGACTGGGCTACACAGGCCAGACGCAGCCAGTCCCCTAGGTCTCGTGCAGAGGCCGCTTTGCCCCCCGCTCTGTGGCGATGCTCGCGTGCACCGTTCACACCACGGGAAGTGGCTCCACACCCCTCATTTCTGTCTGGATGAATCGCCTCTGCCCTCTGTGGGGACAGGTGGGGCCCGGAGCTCTGTCTCCGGGGCGGGCTCCGCGGGCCGGGGCCTTTGGCCTCGGGCCCTGAGTGCAGAACAGGCGATTGTTGTTCGAGCATCGGACCTGGTTGCTCGCAGAACACAACGCACCTTTTCAGGATCTCGATGCTTCTGCGGGTGAATTTTCGTGCTGCTCGTCATTTCGCTGTTAGTTTTCTTTCTAGGATCCTTTCTGCCGGGTTAGCTGTGAGTCAAGCTGGCGGATGAAGCTTAATTTTGCTAAGTCTGCAGAATGGCTTGTTAATCCCTATTTTACATTCCGCGGAGCACTGTACCATGCAGTCTCCTTCTGTTCACCCAACGAGGGGAAGAGGCCTGGGAAGCGATAAGGCGGCGAGTTTAGAGTCGACTCTGAGGAACCGCAGGGGCTTCCACCTGGCAAATGGCGTCCGTTCAGAATCCTGACTCCACAGAACAGTCCCCCGTAAAGGCCCAATCACCCCCACTCGGAGCTGCCTTGGGCGTTTTAAAGTGCCTTTAGCAATTTGAAGGTTATTCTCATTTACATATTTCTTACTATTTGCTGAATCTTATTTGATTCTGACACGTCAACAGAATTTCTTCGTCAGGGGTTCCTTTCAGCTTGAACCCCCTAGAAAGGATTTCTGCTGAAAACAGACTGCATCTCAATGTATCTTAGCTGTGCCTAGGCCCCTCTGCTCATTTCACCTCAGTTAAGGGCCGGTTAAAGGGACACGGGTGTAACACTGGGACTGTCCTCCCTGTAATGTTGACTGTCCCCCTTCCCACGCATCCAGTCCTCCTAAACCCGACAAGGGGTTGTCTGGGGGAAGGCTTTCGGATAAAGCAGTGTGATCATGTATAGACCCGTGAAGCTACTCGTTACAGGCGCCTTCAAAGAATTACAGAACTAGGAGCAAAACTGAAAACCTCAGTATTCCAGATAATTTACTGCAAAACCTCACCCACACAGAAAAAGTCCCTTCCGTTCTTTTTCTTAAATTATCTTGGCATAAAATATTAAAATCGCCCAGCCAGTGCACTCAGTGGTTGAGCGTTGACCTGTGAACCAGAAGGTCACGGTTCGATTCCTGGTCAGGGCACAAGCCCAGGTTGCGGGCTCGATCCCCGGTGGGGGGCATGCAGGAGGCAGCCGATCAATGATTCTCTCTCATCATTGATGTTTCTATCTCTCTCTCTTTCTCTGTCTCTCCTTTAAGTCAACAAATATATATATTTTTTAAAGAATTAAAAGCACTTAGGTATTTTTGAGCACATTTAAAGCATATTCTTTGCAGACTGGTTTTCTTTGGGGGTTTTCTCTGTCGTGGAACAGTTTATAGTTTTCCTTCAGGCGACTTCATAAGGATTTGAAATCCATTTCATGTCATGTTTTCCTACTTGGTGGAGCTTTGTCAACATAGTAATACGCAATTTCCGTGTTTGATAAGGTTTCTAATTTTAAGCTCAAAATGGAAGGACAGACCTTTCTGCTCTGGGCAGAGGCGTCCATCCCTGCCTGTCCCCGTCATGTCCCCCGACCTCGGTGGGAACCAAACGTGAGAAGACCGAACGGTGGCAGCCGATCAATGATTCTCTCTCATCATTGATGTTTCTATCTCTCTCTCTTTCTCTGTCTCTCCTTTAAGTCAACAAATATATATATTTTTTAAAGAATTAAAAGCACTTAGGTATTTTTGAGCACATTTAAAGCATATTCTTTGCAGACTGGTTTTCTTTGGGGGTTTTCTCTGTCGTGGAACAGTTTATAGTTTTCCTTCAGGCGACTTCATAAGGATTTGAAATCCATTTCATGTCATGTTTTCCTACTTGGTGGAGCTTTGTCAACATAGTAATACGCAATTTCCGTGTTTGATAAGGTTTCTAATTTTAAGCTCAAAATGGAAGGACAGACCTTTCTGCTCTGGGCAGAGGCGTCCATCCCTGCCTGTCCCCGTCATGTCCCCCGACCTCGGTGGGAACCAAACGTGAGAAGACCGAACGGTGCGGAGGAGGCAGAGCAGGTGGACCTCGGGCGGCACCGTGATCCGCCACCCGCTTTCCTCTTTGCCGCACGTGTCCCCAATCTGGAGGGGGGAAGCCGGCAGTCCGGACACGCCAGCAGAAACAGACAATGACAACAGCCGGGCCTCACTAGCCCAGGGCCAGAAAAGGGGCAGCGGCGAGACCGAGCACGCAGCAACCCCTCTGCGTCACAGGAGACACGGCCCCCGCTGCCGGCTGAGGCTGACGGGCAGCCTGGACGAGCCCCTGCCAGGCCGTGCCCACTGGGTGCCTCCGAAGGCTGAGGAGGGGGCAGCCAGGCCTCTGATGTCTGCTGGGGGTGGCAAAGTCCGCCCGCCCACCTGTGCCGGGAACCACACCGGAGGCTGCCTTTCGCCGCCGGCACCTGTGGTGGGGTCAGTGGAGATGCTGGAGGCAGGAGGGCATCGGTGGGACCTGGGACCAGCGCCAGGTGCGATGGGAGCCTGTTTGAGGGCCTGGCATCATCTGAGGAGAACGGTGTTGCAGACGAGACCATACCCAGGAGTTGGTTGGCTTTTCCTGCTCATGGAGATGAGGGAGGCGGCCTGTTTGCAGAGTGGGTTAGGGCTGAGGGACGACTGACCATCCCAGGAGGATGAGCAACCCCGGCTGAGTCTGTGAGCAGAAGGTGGTGTGTGTGTGAGATCCAGGGTGGAAGGGCTGCCGGGACCCACCTGTGGACTCCCTGTCCGTCCGCTGCTGGTCCGTGTTATCCCTGTTCCAGGGCAGGTCTGAGAGGCCGAGACCTGGCGAGGGCCCCACCCACCAGGTCAGCGACACCTCTGCTTGTAAAGCTGCTGCTGAGAGGGCGACACTCGGGCCTTTGCGGGCGGAAGGGAGGCCATGGAGAGGTGAGCCTGAGGGTGCGGGGAGAATACAGGCTGAGGGAGGGCGGCCGTGTGCTCTGGGCCGCACCACGTGTGCTGTGTGTCGTCCCCCCACCCCCCGCTACCCCCTACCGGCTGTGCAGCCTTGAGCAAGTAACTCGTCTCTTGTACCTCAGTTTCCCCATCTGGAAAAGGGGGGTGATAATCTGCTCCCCGTGGGGCTGTTGTCAGATGACAGATGCCTCGGAGGAGCCAGGACTGTGTGGCCAGCTTTGGTGTTGGCTGCCCGGAGGGAAGGCGGGGAGAGGACAGAGACGGGCGTGCTCTCTCCTGCGCCCGCACTCAATGCTCCCTTTCATAAGTAGCAACCTCGCTGCCCGGTGCCTCCCCCCTACCAAGGGCTCTCTTTAATCTGCGCCCCAAGGTCATCTGACACAGGCTGTGTCTGGGGCAGTGAGCCAGGAGCTGGGAAGCGAGCTGATAAAATGCGGAAGGATAGGAAGGGCCGAGTGCCCCCGGGGCCCCACCCCACGGGGAGCGTTCCCAGGCATCGCTCCGGGAGCCTGTCTCTAACCTTCGGGCTTTTCTTCATCCCGAGTTTCATCTCAGGCGTTTCGTCTCCCACTAAAACCCGAATATCTGCTCATCTCCCCAGTACATCCGTTTCTGACCATAAACTGCCGGGCGATCTGTGGTCTTGGGGAAGCGGCCTTCATGCTCCCCCCACTTCCCTGAGGATGGGGCAGAGAAACCTTCCTGTGGCGGCTCCGTGGGCTGACCGCGGTTCCTTTTAAGCCGTTTGTGTTGAGGTATCCTTAGTAATAGCGTCAAATGGTTTTGCGGTTGCTTTTGTTAAACAGTCGGCCACCTTATCTCCTGGCAAAGCAGGAGGAATGACCCCCAGCAGTTGAATAAAGAAACAGGAGGCGCTCGGGAGTCCTCCTGCTGCTGCGGGTCCTGTTCCCGAGTGCGCCTGGGGCTGGCCTCTCAGGAGGAGTCGTTCAGGCCCGGGTGTCCTGGGTCCAGGTCAGTGCGTGCGGCCTGCTCTGTGTGGCCAGGCCTGGGAGGGCGGGCACGGCAGTGGGCAGGGGGAGCCCGTCCTCAGGGTGCCCTCCCCCTGCAGCGACCCAGATGGGGAGGTGCAGAGCGCATGTGGGGGGCGGCCTTGTCCTGCCCAGGAGGGGCTGGGGAGGGAAGTGGGCACCGGAGTGTGGGATGGCCGACAGGAGGGTGGTGGGAGGAGCTCTGCCTGCCTCCTATGCTCCGGTATCTTCTCTTTCCTATCCCTTCAGCAACCGCAGCCGTTATCTGTGATGTGGGGGGTTGGGGATACGGGGTAGGAAGTCACGCGGAGCACATGTGGGGACGTGTCTCTGTCCTGTCTCTTCCCTCCTCCTCCTCACATTGGTCCTTGTCTCAGACCTGACATACCCCTGGGTTGTGGAGTGGAAGCTGGATGGAGTTTCCAGAAATCCTGGGACATTTCTGGTCTTTTCTGGTCTCCTTCCCCCTCTCTCTGCTTCTTTACCAGGCGTGTGTGGACAGGAGATCCGAAAGAGAAGGCCCCCAAACACTCCTGTGGCCCTTGTTCCTTCCGTCCTCTCCTCCTCCCTCCCAGCAGGACGCCCCCCCCCACCCACACACACACCATGGGTCCTGCTGAGGGTGTGTGTGTGTGTGTGTGTGTGTGTGTATGTGCGTGTGAGAGTGTGTGTGTGTGTGAGTGTGAGTGTGTGTGTGTGTGTGTGTGAGTGTGTGTGTGTGTGTGTGTGAGTGTGTGTGTGTGTGTGTGTGTGTGTGTGTGTGTGTGTATGTGCGTGTGAGTGTGTGTGTGTGTGTGAGTGTGTGTGTGTGTGTGTGTGTGTGTGTGTGTGGTGCTGGTAATTAGGGCTCCAATAGAAGGGAGGTGGAGAAGCAGGACCTATGTGACGGAAAGCCTTGGAGTTCTGAGGAGGGAGGTCAGAGGACTCCGCCATTGGCCTACAGTGTCCGTGGTCCCGAGAACTTGTTCTAACATTTCAGTGCACAGCAGATTCTCACTAATGAGGTCAGGAAGACACACCAGCCTTGAGCGGTGAGCTCTAATGGAGCAGGAGGGAAAGGCGAGGACGTAGGGAACAGCCGGCAGGAGTCACAGCTCAGGTGGGCGCCCTAAGTTAGCAAGGTGAGCTGCAGGCGCCCAAAGCCCGCGCAGGAGTCAGCAATTGGTAGAGAGGCGGGGAAAACCACCTCTGTCCTGGAGGAACAACAGTACCCCCTCGGCTGCGGCTCTAGAGACGATAGGGAGGGGTGAGGACTGTGGCAAATGGGGCACACAGCCCATCCACAGGGCGACTGTTGATGGGTTCATTCTGTCGCTGCTCTTTGAGGATTTGGAATTGCGAAGGCGGTGCTGGTAGAGTTTGCATCCCACTGACCACACACGTGGCTCTGTTCAGGGCTCCATTCGCTGATGTAACACAACCCCAGATTCAATGCAGGTTTCCTCCAACCCCACACCTCAACCAGTTCCTGACAGGCTTCTTGGCAGGTGCAGGGCACCGGCATCTTCCTTCATCGTCCTGGTCTTTCCTGGTGCCCTTTGCACCCGAATGACAGGACGATGTTCTCTCTGGAGGATGTGGCCTCCACCCTCGGCGCTCTGGTGTGGTGGCCTCCCTGGAGGCTGATGTAGAAGTGTTACCAGCACACTGGCCAGCCCGTCTTTGTCTCCAGCTAATCTTAACGTTTTGCTTTCAATAAAATTTTCACATTCTTTTAAACCTTTACTCCAAAACCTGAATTATTGATTCAGCTCATCTTTTGTGTTTTTAAAACATGCCTTCATCATAGTGCTTTAAAAAAAAATAGTCAACACATTCCTTTCTGGTTTCTAAATATGCATAAAAAACATAAACAGTTGTGGAAAAATATGTAGCCCATCCTTTCATACCTGGAGAAATTAATCTTTTTTCCAGAAAAGGCACCCTATGTTGGCCGGATGCCAGTTGGCATTCAGATCTGAGTCAAAACAGATGCCTGCCCCGTGCGGTCTGCCGGAAGGCACACAGTCAGTCTAGCCTTTGGAAAATATTAGTGGTGCCGGTGACAGAATTTGAATGCTATCGAATACTCTTTCCTAGCCACGGTCTATGGTCTGCTAAGGGGAAACCCACAATAAAATTCCCCCCGCGAAAGGCACGGCTCCAGCCTGATAGGAAGTCTGTAATGTGGCCAGACGGGGGCCGCGTGGAGGGAGCCGGCTTCAAAGGGCAGGGACGAGCCAGCAGAGCAGCGGCAGCTCACAGTGTCCAAGGGTTTTCAGAGAGTGTTGTTCTTCCTTCTGCTTGGAGTACGTGCCCTCCAGGGTGTGAGCATGGGAGCCAGCACGAAGTGCACTCAGAGGAGGAGGCTGTAGGGATGGCCGGTGAGCAGCAGCCACGGCTGCACCTCTGGGCCTGAGATGTGCAAACACGTGGGATCCAGATCTCCACCGAGCAGCATGATCCAGTGCACACACCACTGCTGTGTTCCTCTGGCAGAGCGCAGTGCACACACCACCGCTGTGTCCCCCTGGCAGGGCGCAGTGCACACACCACCGCTGTGTCCCCCTGGCAGGGCGCAGTGCACACACCACCGCTGTGTCCCCCTGGCAGGGCGCAGTGCACACACCACCGCTGTGTCCCCCTGGCAGGGCGCAGTGCACACACCACCGCTGTGTCCCCCTGGCAGGGCGCAGTGCACACACCACCGCTGTGTCCCCCTGGCAGGGCGCAGTGCACACACCACCGCTGTGTCCCCCTGGCAGGGCGCAGTGCACACACCACCGCTGTGTCCCCCTGGCAGGGCGCAGTGCACACACCACCGCTGTGTCCCCCTGGCAGGGCGCAGTGCACACACCACCGCTGTGTCCCCCTGGCAGGGCGCAGTGCACACACCACCGCTGTGTCCCCCTGGCAGGGCGCAGTGCACACACCACCGCTGTGTCCCCCTGGCAGGGCGCAGTGCACACACCACCGCTGTGTCCCCCTGGCAGGGCGCAGTGCACACACCACCGCTGTGTCCCCCTGGCAGGGCGCAGTGCACACACCACCGCTGTGTCCCCCTGGCAGGGCGCAGTGCACACACCACCGCTGTGTCCCCCTGGCAGGGCGCAGTGCACACAC
>NW_005370042.1:1878095-1879769 GCF_000412655.1 Myotis brandtii
ACCGCTGTGTCCCCCTGGCAGGGCGCAGTTCGCACATTACCGCTGTGTCCCCCTGGCAGGGCGCAGTTCGCACATTACCGCTGTGTCCCCCTGGCAGGGCGCAGTTCGCACATTACCGCTGTGTCCCCCTGGCAGGGCGCAGTTCGCACATTACCGCTGTGTCCCCCTGGCAGGGCGCAGTTCGCACATTACCGCTGTGTCCCCCTGGCAGGGCGCAGTGCACACACCGCTGTGTCCCCCTGGCAGGGCGCAGTTTGCACATCACCGCTGTGTCCCCCTGGAAGGGCGCAGTTCGCACATCACCACTGTGGGCTGGATTTCCAGATCCGTTCCTGGGTCTGTGTGTGTGCTCAGGGGAGGAAAGAATACTGCCTCTGTGCCAAACGAACAGCCAGTGTCCTTGGCGAGCTGCAGACCCACAGAGAGCTCCCAGGGGAACGCTCCTAAAGGGCACGGGGGGACCCCTGCTGGAAGGGGGGTCCCTCAGCCTTCCTGGGTCTCGTCCACAAATGACGTTGTGGACCTGGACGGCCCTCCAAGCTGTGCCGCTCAGCCCCTGACGTGCACACAAATCGCCCGGGCGGCCTGTGAAATTGCAGCTTCTCCTTCAGCAGCTGGGGTGGGGCCTGAGGGTTGCTCCCCCACAGGCCCAGGAGCTGCTGCCGCCCGGAGCACGTGTGCAGGTGGCTCTGTGTGAGCTGAGCCTGCCTGCATGAGCTCTGTGCACGGAGACGGCGCTCACCGGGCAGGTCAGAAGGACGGAGGTTTCAGGAACCATGCCCACCATGCTGTCATCGCTTCCCAACCTGCACACGGTCTCACGTGCTTTACGGTACAAGAACTGCCCAGCTGTGGGCCTGGCCCACGGACAGCATGAGAGATGAACGCAGAGACAGTACCTGTGCCTCCAGGGCGGAGCACGTGGAGCAGGTAGCTGTGCCTCCAGGGCGGAGCACGTGGAACAGGCCGCAGCATTTAGCAGGGCCTGGGATATGTACTTCCGTACAGCTGCTGTGCCTTTTGGTCCGGGAAATGGAAAAGGTCGCCCTGTCATTTTTGCTTAAAAACAAGAGGTTTCTGTTTCTCTTTTACAGATGGGAGTGGGAGGGTCCGTTTCTGAGGCTTCTTTTGTTGTTATTGTTGATGTTTTGTGTATTTCGGCCTCAATAACTTCAAAAGAAATGTTGTCAGCCTCACGTGCCTAACCCGCGGAGCACGTGCCGTGTCCTGGCCGGGGTTTGTGTCACTCAACGCTGAGTGTGTGAACACAAGTTCATTAACTTCGACTCTTCCTACCTCAGGGCGCTGGGCCCATCGAGTCCCAGGGAGCGAGGAGGCAGGGTCATTGTCTCTGAATCGTGGGGTTAAGGGATGCAGAGAAGGAAGCTGGTCGGTTCAAAACTCGGGGCAAGGAGCCCACGTGGGAAGGGTACGTGCCCTCCAGGGTGTGAGCATGGGAGCCAGCACGAAGTGCACTCAGAGGAGGAGGCTGTAGGGATGGCCGGTGAGCAGCAGCCACGGCTGCACCTCTGGGCCTGAGATGTGCAAACACGTGGGATCCAGATCTCCACCGAGCAGCATGATCCAGTGCACACACCACTGCTGTGTTCCTCTGGCAGAGCGCAGTGCACACACCACCGCTGTGTCCCCCTGGCAGGGCGCAGTGCACACACC
>NW_005370042.1:1881121-1885650 GCF_000412655.1 Myotis brandtii
CTCATGACTCAGCAGGCACATGTAAGATTTGGGAGTCACCGTGTGTGCGTGGGGGCGCCAGGATGCACTGAGGACTGTACATGGCCACACCCTTAGGTGACAGCTGTGTGTTACGCAAAACGGCGTGTGTGCGTGAGGTGGGTTAGGAGTCAGGGACGCTTGGGTTGTGTTAGCGCAACCTTTCCAAGCCTCAGTCTCCCCATCTGTAGCACCAGCATCAGGTAGCCCAGACGCCACGAACTCTCGTGAGCATCCCTGATGTGAGGGCGTGTGCGAGGTCTGCACGCCGTGCGACTCAGTGCTGATGGCTCAGTCATCGCGGTGAACGATGATGGGCCACAGCATCCAAATCATTCGGGTCCTGAAAGGGAAGAACCAGAGTCCAAACTGGGCGTTTTTGTGTTATTTCATGTGTGACTGTTTGGGCGGGAGTTTGTGTCTGGGTTGATGGAGATGTCGTGCTCTGTCTATTGGGAATAAAGCTGTTATTGAAGCGACACTTGTGCGAATTAGGCTCGGCCTCTGCCTTCATCCAGCAGTGTTGGATACCACGGGGTTTCCTTGCTTTATAAAATCCGCTATAAAGAGGGACCACGTGCCTAACCCGCTGAGCACGTGCCGTGTCCTGGCCGGGTTTTGTGTCACTCAATGCTGAGTGTGTGAACACAAGTTCATTAACTTTGGCTCTTCCTACCTCAGGGCGCTGGGCCCATCAAGTCCCAGGGAGCGAGGAGGCAGGGCCATTGTCTCTGAATCGTGGGGTTAAGGGATGCAGAGAAAAGTGTGTGTGGCAGCAGGAAGCTAAACCTTCTTAAAAGTCGCAGAGGCAGGGGTCTCCATTCTGCATTGGTGCCCAGTGCAGACCTGGGTGGCATGTGGGATCGTGCAGGCTGGTCGAGGACCCTCGGTGCCCCCAAGGCAGATGGGAGGGAGGGGCTCTCGGAAGCAGGGCTGTGTTGGCCTGCACACGGGTGGGGGTGGGAGCCAGGTGCTCGGAGTGGCAGTGCCCCCCTGTGAAGTGGAGTCTGCAGCCTCCAGCCACACTGCCAGGCTGCAGGGGGCCGAGCCAGGTGTGAGGCCGCTGGAGGGAACCCAGGAAGCCAGCAGGGCCCTTGGAGGGAGGGAGGCAGAGGCCAGGGAAGCCCCAGACCTCACCAGGCGATTCAGTGCACCTTTCCATAGGGTGCCTGTGGCTCCTGGTCACATGGGGTTGAACCAACTTGGTTCAGACGTAAGCCAGTTCGTTCTTCCTCCGCTGTAGTGTGCGTGTGAATCATCTGTTAAAAGGTAGATCCCAGGGGTGGTCTGAGTGTTAAATCGGATGATTGACATCACACAGGCCCGAGACGCAGCAACACACAGGGTGCTTGCCTGTCCTTCGGTGACTGTATCTCTGAAACTGTGATGAAAACAGGGTAGTGATTGTGAAGAGGGCTTTTAAGCTGGGCTTCTCTCTGATTTATGATTTATTTATTTATATTTTAATATATTTATTATTGATTTCAGAAAGGACAGCTAAAAGAATGATCGCAGATCTAGAAAATGGTCCCATCTAACAGAGGGTGTCTGTGTGAGAGATGGGGTTGGACACCTTTGGTTTACACTCTCATGACTCAGCAGGCACATGTAAGATTTGGGAGTCACCGTGTGTGCGTGGGGGCGCCAGGATGCACTGAGGACTGTACATGGCCACACCCTTAGGTGACAGCTGTGTGTTACGCAAAACGGCGTGTGTGCGTGAGGTGGGTTAGGAGTCAGGGACGCTTGGGTTGTGTTAGCGCAACCTTTCCAAGCCTCAGTCTCCCCCATCAATTGCTATCTTTTTCCACAACAGGAACGTTTAGATGGAAACATTATTATGTGTTAACAAGTCGCCACTCATTTCAGGCCAGTGATTCCCACCCGGGGAGCGGTTCTACCCTCTAGGGTTGTGGTTGCGAACTGGAGGTCGGGGAATGCTGGCCCTCAAACCGAGACCCAGCCCAGTGCCGGGGCTCTGCGCTCTGCACTGTGACCGCCTGCTTCTCCACCGGATTCTACTGGAAAGAGAGACTGAGAGGGATGCGACGGGCTGAGGACCAGGCCGGACAAGTGGGAAGACCCCGCTGCCCGCTCCCAGGACCCACTTCCCCATAATACCCACACGGTCCCCGTTTAAAACCCGGTGCTTTGTGACATACCCATTTCTACATTAGTTGTGTAGCCCATTAACAAAACAAGCGAACACCCACTGTGGGAGAGGCGAGGAGAGCTCGGAGGGCAGGGAGGGCGATGACTCTCCTGAGCATCCCTGATGTGAGGGCGTGTGTGAGGTCTGCACGCCGTGCGACTCAGTGCTGGTGGCTCAGTCATCGCGGTGAACGATGACGGGCCACAGCATCCAAATCATTCGGGTCCTGAAAGGGAGTTTCCAGGGTTGTTCATTGGACTTTTCAGGAAGACGAGCAATGGCTGAGGACAGACAGCATCAGGAACATCTGGGGAGGCAGGACCCTTCGTCCACATCAACAGACAGTGCTTCCCGAGAGGCCACATTGACACAATTAGCAAGGAGCCCCATCTTTGAGGAGCTAGAGGAAAATAATGGATTCGTTTTTTGTTGTTGTTAATCCTCACCCAAGGATAATTTTTCTATGATTTCTTGAGAGAGTGGAAGGAAGGCGGGGCGGGGGGGAGAGAAACATTGATGTGAGAGAGAGACATCGATTGGTTGCCTCCCAAATGGACCCCATCCGGGGCTGGGGATCAAACCTGCAATCCACCCTCCCTTGACTGGGAATCGGACCTGAGACCCTTCGGTGCTCAGGCTGACACTCTAACCACTGAGCAACTCTGGCCAGAGCTGGGAGTGGTTTTTAACTCCAACCAATTCTGAGCAAGAAAGCAGGACGTGAGTGTGTGTGGCAGCAGGGAGCTGCGCGCAGGGCCCCGCCTGTTCTATGCTGTTATACCCCCTGCTGTCCACGTTGACGACGCCCCTGTCTCTCTGTACTGTGTCTACTGGGGACTTGGTCTCCTGTAAGTTTGTACAGCACGGAGCTGTCCGTGTTCAGGAGACAGCTTTAGCAACATCGCAACATCTCAGCATGTTTCTCCGCCCTGGACAGGGCTGTTCTCAAACACGGTCTCTGATGACCTGGTTTAGAGCTAGAAATTCATCTTCCTGGCTTATAAATGGTGGGTGGTCAGGTGGGGTGGAGACCGCGCAGAACCCTCGATGTCGTGACGCTTCCTCGCTCAGCCTGGTGGGGTGGGGTTGGGGTGGGGGGTCCTGAAAAAGGCAAAGAGAAGAGATTCTCCGTTGCCGTTCTTTGTAGCAAGTGGACCCTCGGGGAATGCGGCGCTGACCCCGCTCCTCCTCTCCTGGCCTGTCATCTCCCTCGCTTCTTCCGCAGGTCTGGCCACCTGGGCAGGTGTCAGGGGGTGGGGGTGGGAGCCCATGACTCGCTGGCCCTGGAGAGTGCGACCTGGCAGGTCAGGCTGGGGTCGCACCTTCCTGTGAGCTTCTCGGTCTCCCTTCGGTCTTTCTATCGAGCATGACTTTGCTTTTTCTTTCTTCCTACGAAATAGGTCCTTTTTTCCCCTTTTAAAGTTTACCCAGAAAAGAAAGGAAAACAGCAGCAGCTGTTTTTCTGAGGCTGCTCAGCCTGGTGGCTCCCAATGCCTGGTGTTCCCACTTCACATGTCAGAGGATGCTCCTTAGATCCATGGGCCACAGAGTCGAACTCGAGGTCTGAGATTATGCTTCTCGGGCGTGGTGGCTCTCACCTCGGGGAGGAAGTGATCTGCAGGTGACACGGTTTATCTTGAGCACAGGAAGCCATGCTCACAAAAGCATAGCATGTTTCTTCATGAAGACACAAAATAGCATGGCTTGACCCGCTGTGGCGGCTACCACACAGCTTGTGGCACTGGGTCTGGTCCCCTTTCTCTGACAGGGCTGTCGTCTCCCAGGGCGGGCGGCTGCTTTCGTTCTCAGCCGTGTAACTTGTACAACTCGGAGGGTCCGTGTTTGTGGCATGTTCATCCTTAGTTACCGTCGGGGTCTCTGAGAAGGAGGAGGGACGAAGCAGTGGGTCAGGACCAGGCTGGGGCACAATTACTAACCATTGAGGGCACATGGTCCATGCCATGGTCCTACATTCCTACATGCGTGGAACTGGGGGTCATACACAGCCTGTGAGCGTTTTAAGAGCAAGTTCTAACTGCGGTTTTCCACCATTCTTCTTTTATAGTATTCAAGTGCTAAACATTAACTAGATGATTGTCTGTGAGCTGCTTTCTTTCCTGCTCAGAACTTTAATAAGTAAATGAACAGATAATCATTCCGCCCCTAGTGATGGCGGTTTTCGTCTGGCTCGGTGTTGAAATTGTCTCCTGTCCCGTCTCCCTTCCCGCAACGCGAGGCCGTTCTCTTTCAGCAGGCGCGCGCCCGGCCGAGCGGGAGGAGATCCCAGGGCTTCGCTCGCGGGTTTCTTCTCTCAGAGCCACGTGTGAAAGCTGCTCCTCGCTGCCTTGTATGGCTGTGC
>NW_005370042.1:1888495-1890547 GCF_000412655.1 Myotis brandtii
AGCAATGGCTGAGGACAGACAGCATCAGGAACATCTGGGGAGGCAGGACCCTTCGTCCACATCAACAGACAGTGCTTCCCGAGAGGCCACATTGACACAATTAGCAAGGAGCCCCATCTTTGAGGAGCTAGAGGAAAATAATGGATTTGTTTTTTGTTGTTGTTAATCCTCACCCAAGGATAATTTTTCTATGATTTCTTGAGAGAGTGGAAGGAAGGCGGGGCGGGGGGGAGAGAAACATTGATGTGAGAGAGAGACATCGATTGGTTGCCTCCCAAATGGACCCCATCCGGGGCTGGGGATCAAACCTGCAATCCACCCTCCCTTGACTGGGAATCGGACCTGAGACCCTTCGGGTGCTCAGGCGACACTCTAACCACTGAGCAACTCTGGCCAGAGCTGGGAGTGGTTTTTAACTCCAACCAATTCTGAGCAAGAAAGCAGGACGTGCCATGGCTTTCCAGAGTGGCCCCATCATCGGGGGTGCCCCGGCCTGTCGGAGCTTCAGACACCTGTCTGCGCGGGGACAGGCTCGGGTGGAAAGGAGACTCAGAGCTCCAGCGACGTGAGCCAGCGTGTGTTGATTTCAGCAAACACTGTTGGCAACCAGTAAATTTTAATAGCAACCTGCTTGTGCCCTGAAAGAATGCCCAAGAGTAGCAAGAAAGAGTTAAATATTAATGAACATGATGATGTCGATCCTGGCCATCTCTAGGCCAATAGGCAACAAAATCATTGTAATTTGTCTTTATCTTTTTTTTGTTTTTGCTATCCTTCCTTCATTGATTTATTTTATGTGTTTTCTGGATTACAAAAGCAATAGACATATTCCCTGCAGAAAGTTGGAACATACAAAACTCGCAAGCAAGACTAAAAGCTTCCCAAAGACACCATTGCAGGGCCATTGTCGGCATCTCGGTTGACATTAGGCCCTGGAGATGCGACCTGGCAGGTCAGGCTGGGGTCGCACCTTCCTGTGAGCTTCTCGGTCTCCCTTCGGTCTTTCTATCGAGCATGACTTTGCTTTTTCTTTCTTCCTACGAAATAGGTCCTTTTTTCCCCTTTTAAAGTTTACCCAGAAAAGAAAGGAAAACAGCAGCAGCTGTTTTTCTGAGGCTGCTCAGCCTGGTGGCTCCCAATGCCTGGTGTTCCCACTTCACATGTCAGAGGATGCTCCTTAGATCCATGGGCCACAGAGTCGAACTCGAGGTCTGAGATTATGCTTCTCAGGCGTGGCTCTCACAGCCTCGGGGAGGAAGTGATCTGCAGGTGACACGGTTTATCCTGAGCACAGGAAGCCATGCTCACAAAAGCATAGCATGTTTCAGGATGAAGACACAAAATAGCGTGGCTCGACCCGCTGTGGCGGCTACCACACAGCTCGCTGCACCGGGTCTGGTCCCCTTTCTCTGACAGGGCTGTCGTCTCCCAGGGCGGGCGGCTGCTTTCGTTCTCAGCCGTGTAACTTGTACAACTCGGAGGGTCCGTGTTTGTGGCATGTTCATCCTTAGTTACCGTCGGGGTCTCTGAGAAGGAGGAGGGACGAAGCAGTGGGTCAGGACCAGGCTGGGGCACAATTACTAACCATTGAGGACACATGGTTCATGCCATGGTCCTACATTCCTACATGCGTGGAACTGGGGGTCATACACAGCCTGTGAGCATTTTAAGAGCAAGTTCTAACTGTGGTTTTCCACCATTCTTCTTTTATAGTATTCAAGTGCTAAACATTAACTATTTTCCACCATTCTTTTATAGTATTCAAGTGCTAAACATTAACTAGATGATTGTCTGTGAGCTGCTTTCTTTCCTGCTCAGAACTTTAATAATTAATAAAACAGATAATCATTCCGCCCCTAGTGATGGCGGTTTTCGTCTGGCTCGGTGTTGAAATTGTCTCCTGTCCCGTCTCCCTTCCCGCAACGCGAGGCCGTTCTCTTTCAGCAGGCGCGCGCCCGGCCGAGCGGGAGGAGATCCCAGGGCTTCGCTCGCGGGTTTCTTCTCTCAGAGCCACGTGTGAAAGCTGCTCCTCGCTGCCTTGTATGGCTGTGC
>NW_005370042.1:1893708-1897954 GCF_000412655.1 Myotis brandtii
GGGGGGGAGAGAAACATTGATGTGAGAGAGAGACATCGATTGGTTGCCTCCCAAATGGACCCCATCCGGGGCTGGGGATCAAACCTGCAATCCACCCTCCCTTGACTGGGAATCGGACCTGAGACCCTTCGGTGCTCAGGCTGACACTCTAACCACTGAGCAACTCTGGCCAGAGCTGGGAGTGGTTTTTAACTCCAACCAATTCTGAGCAAGAAAGCAGGACGCGCCATGACTTTCCAGAGTGGCCCCGTCATCGGGGGTGCCCTGGCCTGTCAGAGCTTCAGACACCTGTCTGCATGGGGACAGGCTCGGGTGGAAAGGAGACTCAGAGCTCCGGCGACGTGAGCCAGCGTGTGTTGATTTCAGCAAACGCTGTTGGCAACCAGTAAATTTTAATAGCAACCTGCTTGTGCCCTGAAAGAATGCCCAAGAGTAGCAAGAAAGAGTTAAATATTAATGAACATGATGATGTCGATCCTGGCCATCTCTAGGCCAATAGGCAACAAAATCATTGTAATTTGTCTTTATCTTTTTTTTGTTTTTGCTATCCTTCCTTCATTGATTTATTTTATGTGTTTTCTGGATTACAAAAGCAATAGACATATTCCCTGCAGAAAGTTGGAACATACAAAACTCGCAAGCAAGACTAAAAGCTTCCCAAAGACACCATTGCAGGGCCATTGTCGGCATCTCGGTTGACATTAGCCTTACCGAGTTTTCCAGAAGCATACATACTTGTAAGCCGTTTGTTATGAAGTTTCACACACAATGGAGAATAAATTATGCAGTGAGTTCTCATTGCTCACGATCTACATTCACAGAGTATCAGGGTTTTGCCGCCATCGGTCCATCCATCCCATTTTTCTCTTTTCCTTTTTCTTCCCTGTGAAGTATCAACTCACTAAGGAGAAGGGGGCCTGATAAGTGAGGACAAGGCCTCACTTAGCTTTTAGTGGGAAGCAAAAAGGAGGCTTACACCTCGGATCACCGTGCGCTCCGCGGACAAACAGCCTTAAAGCGCGAGCCCATCGCATGCTGGATGGGTATCGATTTTTCCTCTCCAATCAGTGAGTCCCAGGAGCGGGGTTTTATTTATTCATAAACTGAGATCACGTCTGACTGGAGTCAGCAGTGTACGTCTGTGGTGCGGGCACAATGGGCAAAGCTGCCGTGGGACCCAGCAATCCATGTCCAGAGGCGGAGGAACCTCCTGAGCCGGAAAACATGCCTTTGCTGTGCTTCCCAGAGACAAAGGGCAGTCCCAGCGGTGGTCCACTCTGTCCTCCAGGCCCCTTTCCCCGTGGGCCCCGTGAGCATCGCTCTGTCCTCCAGGCCCCTTTCCCCATGGGCCCGTGAGCATCACTCTGTCCTCCAGGCCCCTTTCCACGTGGGCCCAGTCGCCTTGGTGACCTCCCTCGGGGTGACGATGATACTGGCCACCAGGAGCGGGCTCTTCCTGCCCGCTGCATGCAGGACAAAGGCCTCGCTCTCTCCCCAGCCCTCAGCCTGGCCTTCGGGGGTGTGGGTATGACTGAGAGCAGGGTTAGGAAGGAGCAAGAGGAGCACCTGGTCTGAGGCTGGGTGGACAGATGACTGCTCTTGGGCACCAGGCCTCGTGGGAGCTGTGACTGTCATGTTGCAGTCAAGGGGACTGAGCTCACAGGTTGACCTGCTTGCCCCGTTCTGCTCACGGTGAGCCCAGAGCCAGGGTTTGAACCATCGGTGTGACTGCAGGCCTTGTATATAGTATATGAGCTTAACTGGACGGAACAGCAATTCAGAATTCCACGTTTTCCAACTTCTGATCGTACTCATTTGCCTCCACGTGTCCTTCCCAGAGAGCCTGTGCCCTCGGCTTCAGTGGTCCTTCTGCGGGGGCAGATTGCGGCCTGCAAGCAGACCACTCGGACGCCTGCTTCTACAAAGACGTGTGACCGGGACCCAGGCACGCTCGTTCTCCGGCTGTTGCGCGTGGCTGCTGTTTGCTACGATGGCGGAGGGACTAGCTGTGATGGATCATATGGTCCTACCTCATTCAGTGCTGAGAATGCAGTTGCATCAACATTTCTCAATCACCTTGGTCATCTGTGAACAGAACCAAATCCAGAAAACAGTCATCCACCTAAAGGAACAGGTCAACACAAAGACATCCTACGTTTGATTTTAGCGACTCGTTCACCACGTGGCTGTGGATCTGTAGGAGGAATCCTAGACTGAAGTGCTGTGGCCACCGGTTTCAAAGACTTGCAGGCCTCAGGCACCGTGACCTGCTGCCCCCGTCCCTGGTCTGGCGTCACCCACTCCTCGGGTGGATGGGAAGGCGGGCATCTGGCCTGAATGGTCCCCATCTCTTCCCAGAAGGAATCTCGTCACAGAGGACCCTGTCTTCTGAATAAATCTTCCCCGAGTTGAGAAGCTCCTTCTCTCAGCAGAGCAGCCTTTTCCTCTCGGGGGAGCAGGGAGCTCCCGTGGTCATGTTGGATTCCATCTAAGAGGACTGTCTAGAGCAGTGATGGCGAACCTATGACACGCATGTCAGAGGTGACATGCGAACTCATTTTTCTGGTTGATTTTTCTTTGTTAAATGGCATTTAAATATATAAAATAAATATCAAAAATATAAGTCTTTGTTTTACTATGGTTGCAAATATCAAAAAATTTCTATATGTGACACGGCACCAGAGTTAAGTTAGGGTTTTTCAAAATGCTGACACGCCAAGCTCAAAAGGTTCGCCATCACTGGTCTAGAGTGAACCGACTCCACGCACAGCCTGCGCTCGCAGCTCACTCAGGCTACGTGGTGAACGCGTGAAGCGCCCGAGGGCCCACGCAACAGAAGAACCTTCCCTGGCCTCCCCACCTTAGGCAAGAGCCTCGATCCCCGGATTGAACACTGTTTCCATGCGCTTCCCTCTCCGCTGCAGCTGCCCGCCTCCCGCGCGTCCTGCATGGGCTCTGCAGTCCGGGGTTAGGCAGGAACTGGAGTCTGTGTGTTTCGGAAGAGATCTCGGACGTTCTGTCCTGGAAGCCCCGTGCTCTGGAATTTCTGCAAAGCCTGTATTCTACGCTACTTTTCTGTGCATGGCTGATTGCTTACATTTTACTGAGGATATTTTTCTGCCTTAAAAATAATTTAACCCAGAATTTTCAGTTTGCTCTCTGCCAAACTCTTCATTATGTTCACTTGTGGCTCCCAAGCAGCTCTCAGAATTATTATGTGCACAGTGAACCCCCCCCCCACCAGCCCCGACCCCTCCTTCCGGAGTCAGTGCCTCAGTTATCGACCCCACTGCGACCCATCGCTCAAGCAGAAATCTCCATCCAGCCTTTCGCCCTCTGCCTGAAGTCCCCGGCAGCCTCCGGGGCTAAGGTGATGTATGAACGTGCAGGTGCCTGGCCGTGGTGGGGTCAGCCATTCACTGCAGCTCACAAGTATGGGCCTTCGTGCTCCTCTCCTCCCCACCTCCAGGTGCTGCGTGGTCCTGGCCTTCCCAGCTCCCGGGTCTGTGGCAGGCGGGACTCGTACAGATAGACAGCTCTTCCCCGCAGACCGCCCACTCCAGGTGCACTTTCAGGGTGTGAGCCTCTCCCCGCCCCAGGGCCCTGCCTACTGTCCTCCTTCGTGGTGTCTCACTAGCACGAACGTGGCGTGGTTTTCCAACACATCCCGTCTGTGCACGTGCTGTCCTCGCCCAAGAGTGCTCTCGCCCCTGGTTCCTTATGAATTCAGTGCACCCTGCAAGGTCTGCCCTTTCCCGTGTGCCCGAGAGCCTCCTCCGTCTGGCTGCCTCCACCGTCGTCAGTTGTGCCTCTGATCACCGAAGTTAGTTGCCCGCTGGCTGCCTGACCTTCCTCCACACGCCACCTGGAGGTAATTCTCAGACCTCCCTGGTTTTGCATCTACGACATCGAACGCATGCCTGGCACACAGCAACACAGGGTGCTTGCCTGTCCTTCAGTGAGTGTATCTCTGAAACTGTGATGAAAACAGGGTAGTGTTTGTGAAGAGGGCTTTCAAGCTGGGCTTCTCTCTGATTTATGATTTATTTATTTATATTTTAATATATTTATTATTGATTTCAGAAAGGAAGTGAGAGGGAGAAAGAGAGAGAGAAACATCAATGATGATAAAGAATAATTGATGGCTGCCTCCTGCACGCCCCCTACTGGGGCATGTGCCCTTGACCGGAATCGAACCTGGGACCTTTCAGTCCAAAGGCCGATGCTCTATCCATTGAACCAAACC
>NW_005370042.1:1899907-1903231 GCF_000412655.1 Myotis brandtii
GAGCATCGCTCTGTCCTCCAGGCCCCTTTCCCCGTGGGCCCCGTGAGCATCGCTCTGTCCTCCAGGCCCCTTTCCCCGTGGGCCCGCGAGCATCGCTCTGTCCTCCAGGCCCCTTTCCACGCGGGCCCAGTCGCCTTGGTGACCTCCCTCGGGGTGACGATGATACTGGCCACCAGGAGCGGGCTCTTCCTGCCCACTGCGTGCAGGACAAAGGCCTCGCTCTCTCCCCAGCCCTCAGCCTGGCCTTCGGGGGTGTGGGTATGACTGAGAGCAGGGTTAGGAAGGAGCAAGAGGAGCACCTGGTCTGAGGCTGGGTGGACAGATGACTGCTCTTGGGCACCAGGCCTCGTGGGAGCTGTGACTGTCATGTTGCAGTCAAGGGGACTGAGCTCACAGGTTGACCTGCTTGCCCCGTTCTGCTCACGGTGAGCCCAGAGCCAGGGTTTGAACCATCGGTGTGACTGCAGGCCTTGTATATAGTATATGAGCTTAACTGGACGGAACAGCAATTCAGAATTCCACGTTTTCCAACTTCTGATCGTACTCATTTGCCTCCACGTGTCCTTCCCAGAGAGCCTGTGCCCTCGGCTTCAGTGGTCCTTCTGCGGGGGCAGATTGCGGCCTGCAAGCAGACCACTCGGACGCCTGCTTCTACAAAGACGTGTGACCGGGACCCAGGCACGCTCGTTCTCCGGCTGTTGCGCGTGGCTGCTGTTTGCTACGATGGCGGAGGGACTAGCTGTGATGGATCATATGGTCCTCGGAACCCAAAATAGTTACCCTCTTGCTCGTTACAGAAAGTGCTTGCGTGCCCTGGTCTTACTCGTTTCTGTTGACCTTTCTCCTAAGACCTTGATTCCTGAATTTAGCCACCCGCCAGAAGTCTTACCTCCATGCCCACACCCACCTGAAAATCCGTATTTACCAAACGAAGTGCTTCCTGGGTCTATTCCCCAGCTTACTGGACTCCCTCCCTGTTAATGCACCCCCTGTGCCCCAGGTACCTCTCTCCTCCATATGACTCCTGCCTGACTGTCCCCAGCCCCAGGGTGGTCCACTGACCACCGGGAGGACATGGACCCCTTGCAGACAGCAGTTAGGTTTTTAAACAGCCAGTGCTCACCACTCCTACTCCCTGCCCCTGCACGCAGGCCAGACGCTGCTGTTACAGTCCCGCAGAAGCTGCCAAAGTGCATTCAATGAGGAATGACGTGCTTGTCTCCATGGTGAGCCACAGAGAGATGGGTCCATTTCTCACCTTTAGATCCTGCCTCCAAGCAGGAATGTAGGAATGCGAAGGAGTCAGAATACGGTCAGATTTGTGCTTCCGCTTTTGGATACACTGAAGACAGCATAACTGTTTGATTGGTTGAGTTGCCACCAATAGAATATTCATCATTGAGGTTTTAAAATTAAATCTCTGTCTTTCTGCAGGCCTCACTGGCAGGGGCTGGGGAGTTAAAACTGTAACATTAGATTTCCGTTTTTTCTGGTTCATGCAAAGAACATGTTTAGATAAATGCATTTCTATCCTCATCAGTATTACTTGAATATTATTTTAGAGCTCATGATATCATTAGCTATGAATTCTCTCTTATGAATTTCAAATTATGTTATAATAACTGATGACAATCCCACAAGAGCACAGTAAAAATAAATAAACTTTGAAATACAGAAGGATTAGTGGGGATGAGAAGGCACTGTGTCGCAGAGTGCTTTTGTCCCCGGTGTTTGCTTTAGCCAGTAAATATTTGCCTCGCACTTTAATTTCAGTTTCTCTATCTGAAAAGTTATGCAGGAGCAGCCTTTGTTTTCAAGAACAACGGCGATGTTTATAGTACTTAAGTCAAAAGCAGAAGCCATAAATTAATTCTAATCTTCTGAGCAAAGACATTAGCCTTTGTGTAACATAAGGATTTGGGTTTGTTCATACAAAATAATCCAAAGAATAATAGTTCCCGATGCTCGCTCAACGGCGATCATGAAAGATGAATGTTTTCCTCGGTTAATGAGCATGTAATACACTAATAGCGTCTCCACCTTCTCCCTGAGTGTTAGATTATCTGTAGGCTTTCCAGGCTGTATTTTGATCAGACATGTAAGGAAGTGATGTAGCTCAATTAATGTCAAATGAAGGAGGACTTTTACTTTCTGACTTAGAGAAAAGTGCCGCCCACCAGCAGACTTCAGAAAGCTGAAATACTTAGAGGGGGGAGGTCAGTGGATATGGATGTTCAGCTAAATCATCGGCTCAGTGTCCTGCTGCTTGGCTGGCCTCTTGCAGCGGGGGCAGCTGCTGCTCTCAGCGTTTATTTCACTGTTCTGGCTGCTGCGGCGGGGCCGGGGGGGGCCAGTTATCGACCCCACTGCGACCCATCGCTCAAGCAGAAATCTCCATCCAGCCTTTCGCCCTCTGCCTGAAGTCCCCGGCAGCCTCCGGGGCTAAGGTGATGTATGAACGTGCAGGTGCCTGGCCGTGGTGGGGTCAGCCATTCACTGCAGCTCACAAGTATGGGCCTTCGTGCTCCTCTCCTCCCCACCTCCAGGTGCTGCGTGGTCCTGGCCTTCCCAGCTCCCGGGTCTGTGGCAGGCGGGACTCGTACAGATAGACAGCTCTTCCCCGCAGACCGCCCACTCCAGGTGCACTTTCAGGGTGTGAGCCTCTCCCCGCCCCAGGGCCCTGCCTACTGTCCCTCCTTCATGGTGTCTCACTAGCACGAACGTGGCGTGGTTTTCCAACACATCCCGTCTGTGCACGTGCTGTCCTCGCCCAAGAGTGCTCTCGCCCCTGGTTCCTTATGAATTCAGTGCACCCTGCAAGGTCTGCCCTTTCCCGTGTGCCCGAGAGCCTCCTCCGTCTGGCTGCCTCCACCGTCGTCAGTTGTGCCTCTGATCACCGCAGGTAGTTGCCCGCTGGCTGCCTGACCCTCCTCCACACGCCACCTGGAGGTAATTCTCAGACCTCCCTGGTTTTGCATCTACGACATCGAACGCATGCCTGGCACACAGCAACACAGGGTGCTTGCCTGTCCTTCAGTGAGTGTGTATCTCTGAAACTGTGATAAACAGGGTAGTGTTTGTGAAGAGGGCTTTCAAGCTGGGCTTCTCTCTGATTTATGATTTATTTATTTATATTTTAATATATTTATTATTGATTTCAGAAAGGAAGTGAGAGGGAGAAAGAGAGAGAGAAACATCAATGATGATAAAGAATAATTGATGGCTGCCTCCTGCACGCCCCCTACTGGGGCATGTGCCCTTGACCGGAATCGAACCTGGGACCTTTCAGTCCAAAGGCCGATGCTCTATCCATTGAACCAAACC
>NW_005370042.1:1905141-1913600 GCF_000412655.1 Myotis brandtii
GAGCATCGCTCTGTCCTCCAGGCCCCTTTCCACGCGGGCCCAGTCGCCTTGGTGACCTCCCTCGGGGTGACGATGATACTGGCCACCAGGAGCGGGCTCTTCCTGCCCACTGCGTGCAGGACAAAGGCCTCGCTCTCTCCCCAGCCCTCAGCCTGGCCTTCGGGGGTGTGGGTATGACTGAGAGCAGGGTTAGGAAGGAGCAAGAGGAGCACCTGGTCTGAGGCTGGGTGGACAGATGACTGCTCTTGGGCACCAGGCCTCGTGGGAGCTGTGACTGTCATGTTGCAGTCAAGGGGACTGAGCTCACAGGTTGACCTGCTTGCCCCGTTCTGCTCACGGTGAGCCCAGAGCCAGGGTTTGAACCATCGGTGTGACTGCAGGCCTTGTATATAGTATATGAGCTTAACTGGACGGAACAGCAATTCAGAATTCCACGTTTTCCAACTTCTGATCGTACTCATTTGCCTCCACGTGTCCTTCCCAGAGAGCCTGTGCCCTCGGCTTCAGTGGTCCTTCTGCGGGGGCAGATTGCGGCCTGCAAGCAGACCACTCGGACGCCTGCTTCTACAAAGACGTGTGACCGGGACCCAGGCACGCTCGTTCTCCGGCTGTTGCGCGTGGCTGCTGTTTGCTACGATGGCGGAGGGACTAGCTGTGATGGATCATATGGTCCTCGGAACCCAAAATAGTTACCCTCTTGCTCGTTACAGAAAGTGCTTGCGTGCCCTGGTCTTACTCGTTTCTGTTGACCTTTCTCCTAAGACCTTGATTCCTGAATTTAGCCACCCGCCAGAAGTCTTACCTCCATGCCCACATCCACCTGAAAATCCGTATTTACCAAACGAAGTGCTTCCTGGGTCTATTCCCCAGCCTACTGGACTCCCTCCATGTTAATGCACCCCCTGTGCCCCAGGTACCTCTCTCCTCCATATGACTCCTGCCTGACTGTCCCCAGCCCCAGGGTGGTCCACTGACCACCGGGGGGACATGGACCCCTTGCAGACAGCAGTTAGGTTTTTAAACAGCCAGTGCTCACCACTCCTACTCCCTGCCCCTGCACGCAGGCCAGACGCTGCTGTTACAGTCCCGCAGAAGCTGCCAAAGTGCATTCAATGAGGAATGACGTGCTTGTCTCCATGGTGAGCCACAGAGAGATGGGTCCATTTCTCACCTTTAGATCCTGCCTCCAAGCAGGAATGTAGGAATGCGAAGGAGTCAGAATACGGTCAGATTTGTGCTTCCGCTTTTGGATACACTGAAGACAGCATAACTGTTTGATTGGTTGAGTTGCCACCAATAGAATATTCATCATTGAGGTTTTAAAATTAAATCTCTGTCTTTCTGCAGGCCTCACTGGCAGGGGCTGGGGAGTTAAAACTGTAACATTAGATTTCCGTTTTTTCTGGTTCATGCAAAGAACATGTTTAGATAAATGCATTTCTATCCTCATCAGTATTACTTAAATATTATTTTAGAGCTCATGATATCATTAGCTATGAATTCTCTCTTATGAATTTCAAATTATGTTATAATAACTGATGACAATCCCACAAGAGCACAGTAAAAATAAATAAACTTTGAAATACAGAAGGATTAGTGGGGATGAGAAGGCACTGTGTCGCAGAGTGCTTTTGTCCCCGGTGTTTGCTTTATCCAGTAAATATTTGCCTCGCACTTTAATTTCAGTTTCTCTATCTGAAAAGTTATGCAGGAGCAGCCTTTGTTTTCAAGAACAACGGCGATGTTTATAGTACTTAAGTCAAAAGCAGAAGCCATAAATTAATTCTAATCTTCTGAGCAAAGACATTAGCCTTTGTGTAACATAAGGATTTGGGTTTGTTCATACAAAATAATCCAAAGAATAATAGTTCCCGATGCTCGCTCAACGGCAATCATGAAAGATGAATGTTTTCCTCGGTTAATGAGCATGTAATACACTAATAGCGTCTCCACCTTCTCCCTGAGTGTTAGATTATCTGTAGGCTTTCCAGGCTGTATTTTGATCAGACATGTAAGGAAGTGATGTAGCTCAATTAATGTCAAATGAAGGAGGACTTTTACTTTCTGACTTAGAGAAAAGTGCCGCCCACCAGCAGACTTCAGAAAGCTGAAATACTTAGAGGGGGGAGGTCAGTGGATATGGATGTTCAGCTAAATCATCGGCTCAGTGTCCTGCTGCTTGGCTGGCCTCTTGCAGCGGGGGCAGCTGCTGCTCTCAGCGTTTATTTCACTGTTCTGGCTGCTGCGGCGGGGCCGGGGGGGGCGGGCCGGGTAGCAGACCCCCCATCTGAGCTGGGGGGCGGCGTGTGAAGTCCCACTGCACAGACTCACATACAAATTACGTTCATGTTTCAATGAATAGATTCCTGCGGGTCGATAGCCTCAGCCAACCACCATTTTCCAACGACTCGGCAGTTTGGGGCAGAACGAGGAGGGGGAGACTCATGCAGAAGCCAGCCCTCTTCATGTTTATCATGGGAACAATAACCCCTAATTTGTAGAAGTTGTGCAGAATAGAAATAATCCTTGCGCAGCACCTGGCCGGTGGTAGATGCTTATGACATTGTGGTGGCAGTGGTCCTTGATGTACTAGTAATAATACCCACGTGTTTGAGGCACGATGCTTGGCGTGTGGTCCCTGGCTCTGTGGGGTGTTCTGAGGTTGTCCTTGGCACTCACAGGTGCTGCGCCCGCCAGGTGTGGGAAGAGGGGTCTCGGTCTTGGTCAGTGAGGGGCTCTTGTTTAGATGCCATGTTCCCGTCAGATGCGATGGTGACTGGGTGGCATTGAGAAAAGGGGGCAGCAGTCATGCGAGTATTCACGACAGCATTTTTTTTTTTGAAAGTGAAAATTTGGAAACAATTTGCCTCAATAATGAGAAAGTGACTAAGGATATAAAAGTTTATACTGCTTTGTCATTTTTTAAATGACATGTTTTGCAGTCTGTTTTGAAACATGGAAATGCATATTTGACAATGATAGTAGTTATTTCTATGATGCTTTCATTTGAGCGCTCAGCATTGAAATCAATCGCCCACCCATTTCCAGGCTCCCAGCGTGCCTGTCTTGGAAGTGAGTTTCAAATTTCCAGGGTTGTTCATTGGACTTTTCAGGAAGACAAGCAATGGCTGAGGACAGACAGCATCAGGAGCATCTGGGGAGGCAGGACCCTTTGTCCACATCAACAGACAGTGCTTCCCGAGAGGCCACATTGACACAATTAGCAAGGAGCCCCATCTTTGAGGAGCTAGAGGAAAATAATGGTTCTGTGGTTTTTGTTTGTTTGTTTGTCTGTTTGTTTTTTCTGGGTTGCCAAAATTTTGTGTAGCTACAATAAAACAAAGAAGGTCAAGGGTTGAAGAGAAGATTTAGACTTTCAATTAACCCGGCACAGAGACATGCATAAGTAGATGAATCCATCTAGTCATTTGCATGGCATTTGGGGTCCTGATGGTTTCAAAAAGTCCAAGTAGTTTTAAGGGGTACCTGACAGCGATTTGTTAGATGAGGACTTCTCTGTCCTCTCCCTTTCCATTTCCTCTATCGCGTCTCCCAGGGAACCAACTCCTCAGCACCCACTTTGGAGAAGAATGTCGTCAAGCTGTGGATGATGCTTCACTGGGTCAGAGTAACTCCGGTGTCCACCAACATCAGACCCAGCTTAAGGTTGGCACCATGACTTACACTGCACGGGAAATAATGTTAAAGTTGTTAAATGTATGCATAGACCTATCTCCAGAAAAGTCTTGAGGTGAAAGGGAAGGCCCAGGTGAGTGTGAGGTGAATGGGAAGGCCCAGGTGAGTGTGAGGTGAATGGGAAGGCCCAGGTGAGTGTGAGGTGAATGGGAAGGCCCAGGTGAGTGTGAGGTGAATGGGAAGGCCCAGGTGAGTGTGAGGTGAATGGGAAGGCCCAGGTGAGTGTGAGGTGAATGGGAAGGCCCAGGTGAGTGTGAGGTGAATGGGAAGGCCCAGGTGAGTGTGAGGTGAATGGGAAGGCCCAGGTGAGTGTGAGGTGAATGGGAAGGCCCAGGTGAGTGTGAGGTGAATGGGAAGGCCCAGGTGAGTGTGAGGTGAATGGGAAGGCCCAGGTGAGTGTGAGGTGAATGGGAAGGCCCAGGTGAGTGTGAGGTGAATGGGAAGGCCCAGGTGAGTGTGAGGTGAATGGGAAGGCCCAGGTGAGTGTGAGGTGAATGGGAAGGCCCAGGTGAGTGTGAGGTGAATGGGAAGGCCCAGGTGAGTGTGAGGTGAATGGGAAGGCCCAGGTGAGTGTGAGGTGAATGGGAAGGCCCAGGTGAGTGTGAGGTGAATGGGAAGGCCCAGGTGAGTGTGAGGTGAATGGGAAGGCCCAGGTGAGTGTGAGGTGAATGGGAAGGCCCAGGTGAGTGTGAGGTGAATGGGAAGGCCCAGGTGAGTGTGAGGTGAATGGGAAGGCCCAGGTGAGTGTGAGGTGAATGGGAAGGCCCAGGTGAGTGTGAGGTGAATGGGAAGGCCCAGGTGAGTGTGAGGTGAATGGGAAGGCCCAGGTGAGTGTGAGGTGAATGGGAAGGCCCAGGTGAGTGTGAGGTGAATGGGAAGGCCCAGGTGAGTGTGAGGTGAATGGGAAGGCCCAGGTGAGTGTGAGGTGAATGGGAAGGCCCAGGTGAGTGTGAGGTGAATGGGAAGGCCCAGGTGAGTGTGAGGTGAATGGGAAGGCCCAGGTGAGTGTGAGGTGAATGGGAAGGCCCAGGTGAGTGTGAGGTGAATGGGAAGGCCCAGGTGAGTGTGAGGTGAATGGGAAGGCCCAGGTGAGTGTGAGGTGAATGGGAAGGCCCAGGTGAGTGTGAGGTGAATGGGAAGGCCCAGGTGAGTGTGAGGTGAATGGGAAGGCCCAGGTGAGTGTGAGGTGAATGGGAAGGCCCAGGTGAGTGTGAGGTGAATGGGAAGGCCCAGGTGAGTGTGAGGTGAATGGGAAGGCCCAGGTGAGTGTGAGGTGAATGGGAAGGCCCAGGTGAGTGTGAGGTGAATGGGAAGGCCCAGGTGAGTGTGAGGTGAATGGGAAGGCCCAGGTGAGTGTGAGGTGAATGGGAAGGCCCAGGTGAGTGTGAGGTGAATGGGAAGGCCCAGGTGAGTGTGAGGTGAATGGGAAGGCCCAGGTGAGTGTGAGGTGAATGGGAAGGCCCAGGTGAGGGTGAGATGAATGGGAGGGGGAGGGCCCAGGTGAGGTGAATGGGAAGGCCCAGGTGAGGGTGAGGTAAATGGGGAGCCCTAGTGCTGGAAAGAAGGGGTGGCGAAGGAGAGGGGGATGGCCTGCTCTTTGTCACTCTCCTCTCCTCGCTCACCTCCGGCGTCTGAGGGTCCTCAGAGGTGGAGGTGGGGGGTGTTAGTCTGTAATGTGCACAAGTTCTGTCACGTTCCGGCGTGGGAGGCTGGGGCCAGGCGCCCACTGCAGGTGTGGACACCAGCACCTGCTTTTCTCGCGGGTCCTCTATCTCACGTCTGCCAGTCTGTCCTGTTTACCTGCCTACAAGGAAAGCTGCCTTCACGCCGTGGACTGACTGCGCAGGAGTCGGCGTGAGGGCCAGGCTGAGGGGAGAGCCCCTGCCTCTCACCTCAGGACCACGGTTCCTCTCTCCCGAGTTTTATGACACGTGTGGCAGTGCGCTTCCCACGGGGCAGACTCGGGTTCACACTGTGCCCTGAGGACTGCGGAGTGGTGCTGGGACCTCAGAGCCCTGTGACCACAGGTGCACGAACTTCCAGAAGGTTCTTCCCCAGCAGCCTTCTCATCACTGCTGCTGTGGATGTTGAGATCTCAGCTTGTTCCGTGAGATGAATTCTGACATCTCGGTGCATGAGTGAGGTAGACTCATTTATGTGATTAAATTCTCATTTATCTGATAGAAGATTAAAAGCTTCATTGAAAAATGCCCAAGGCTGTTTTTAATTTGGAGCCTCAATTTTAATTGAAACACTGTCATTCTGATTTGCGCATTGAAGAGTAACAGTGAAACGTTTTCTAAATTTCTAAAGTAAATGATTGAGCTGTGTAATTTAAGGCAGTCTTCCCTAGTTTTGCTTTTATAGGAAAGATATTCGTAGGCTTGTTTTTGTTTTTCTCCATCTGTAAAATAAAGACAGTCCATCGATCGTGCCGTCCGCATGCTAGTGACTGGGTCTTCGTCAAATAGGAGGACAGGAGGGCAGCCTGACACCCTACCTCCCAGGTGCTCTCTGTGTCCTGAACCCCAAAGGGATGAGTCACTGCCAGGAGTCAGCCATCTGTCGGGACCAGCCCTGCGGTCCCCAGGAACGTCACCGAACCTCTCTGAGCCTCAGTTTCCCCTGTCTGGGGTGGGTCTGACAGTGTTTGCTCGGGCGCGTTGATGGGAGCTGAGAGAGCATGTACCTCGTGGGAAACTGGCAAGGGCTTTAGAGAAGCAGTTGTCACCAGCATTGCTGCTGTATGGTTACCTGCTGCTTGTCTGTGCGTGTGTTTGTTACTATTGTTGTTTAGTTAACACTCAATAAATGCATATTTAAGTTAAAAAATAAGACAGCCAAAAGTCAAATTGGAGAGAAATTAGTAGTTAGTAGCTTATCATATTAATTGGCCTCTAAAGCTTTTGCAGCACTGTGTTTATTCTGACGTCACTGTAATCTTTCTGCGTTTAATTTACTTTTGTTTTCTCATGGGAAAGCATGCAAATGTATACTCAGATGACTGGATCCTTATTTTTCAGCAACATTTCCTGTGAGTAGCTCATGCCGAACTGTTTCGTGTAAATGTGAGCAGCGGCTAAGGTGGCATATGATTTAGGTTTAAGATGTGGGTAAGTAAGAACTTGGCTCAGGATGGATTGCCGCCGCTGCGCTGGGAGTGAGACTTGGATACACCACGTAATTCGCTCTTCCGTGAGGACGGGTTTGGCTGAAGTGAGGTCTGTGGGTTCGGATGAGGAAACCAATCAGCCTCGCCATATCGTTGACTCATTCTTTTTGCTCGGCATGCAGTTACTTCACGCTGCAGGTCACCCGCCGTGTTAGCTTTATGCCAACCCTGCTGCTAGGTGACCCCCAAAATGCCTTGACAGCCTTGAACGGAGGCTCAGGGTTGGAGCATCGTCCGGTACACCAAAAGGGTGCAGGTTCAGTCCCCAGTCAGGGTGCATAAGGGAGGCAGGCAGTCGGTGTTTCTCGCTCACGTGGGTGTTTCTCTCTCTCTCTCTCTCTCTCTCTCTCTCTCTCTCTTTCTCTCCCTCCCTCTCTCCCTTCCTCTCTCTCTAAAAATTCAATAAAAACATATCCTTGGGTGAGGATGTATTTTTCTAGCAAAAATGCATTGTTAAAGTCACAACCAGTGTCTGGAATCACAAGTGCCATAGTCCTGAGCTTTGTTTTGGTTTTCATTTCATGTAATTGGATGATGTCTTCCTGATTGAAACCGTTGAGTTGCTTTTACTATACGCTGGGCCCTGCAGTGAAGACCTGGGGGACAAAGGCTGTGGCCCAACACTGGGCAGAGAGAGGAGGCACAGGCTCCCTTCCGTTCTGCAGGCCACCTGGTCAGCATCAGGACACCTGCATGTATGAGTGATGCTGGAGTCTTGGATGAAACCGCCGTAATGACACCCCCAGGACCTTCCCTGGTTCTGAAAACAATGAGAGAGACAGTAAGAGATTTGGCAGCTGAGGCTCAAATATCACCTGATTCCTAGTGAGGGCCAGGTTGGGGGAAGGTTGGCTGGTTGCTCTGATAGGGATCTCCAGAGTGAAGTGGTCACACTGCGGGGGACAGGCCTCTGTGTGGCCCAGAGGGTCGGCTCAAGTGAAGGAGGGTCAGGGAAGAACTCATGGCCCAGAGGGAGCGGAGGAACTGCACCCTGGAGGCGAGCTCACGCACCCCACAGCGCCCAGCGGGGAGTCCCCCCGCTTGAGTGGAATAAATGAAGAGGTGGACGGAGCCAGAGTGTGATCTGGTTGAACCCTGTCAGGAGAAAAAAGGGTTCACCCCAGTGTAGGGCAGGCTAGGTGGTGTTTGATGTCGGAACTGGGCAGAAGGCAAAGAGCGAGCCTCACAAAGAAGGACCCTCGGGACTAACGGGGGCCAGGGGAGCCGGGAGGGATGGAGGCCAGGGGAGCTGGGAGGGATGGAGGCCAGGGGAGCCAGGAGGGACGGGAGCCAGGGGAGCCGGGACTAACGGAGGCCAGGGGAGCCGGGAGGGACAGAGGACAGAGGCCAGGGGAGCCGGGAGGGACGGGGGCCAGGGGAGCCGGGAGGGATGGAGGCCAGGGGAGCTGGGAGGGACAGGGACCAGGGGAGCCGGGAGGAATGGAGGCCAGAGGAGCTGGGAGGGACGGAGGCCAGGGGAGCCGGGAGGGACAGGGACCAGGGGAGCCGGGAGGAATGGAGGCCAGAGGAGCTGGGAGGGACGGAGGCCAGGGGAGCCGGGAGGGACAGAGGCCAGGGGAGCCGGGAGGGA
>NW_005370042.1:1914942-1915326 GCF_000412655.1 Myotis brandtii
GGCAGCCTGTGGCCCACGTGCGTTCAGGAGCAGCACCTCGAGTATTTCTCTGTGAATGTGTATAAAAGAGGTGGGTTTTCCTTTATTGCATCCTTGCATATTGAATTCTGGGAGTATTTTTTTCATATATTTGCATGGTTCCTTCTATAATTTATCTTGGCTAATTACACTTAATTATAGTCTTTCCAGCTCTGTGTTGAACTCTGGCTAGTCATCAGATTTCAGTGGCAAAGAGTCTAATTTTTGGAGTGTGTGGCCTACGGAAGAACGGGCTGCAGAGAGAAGTCAGTCCTCCCTCCCGTGAGAAAAGTCTGTGTGTGGTTACAGTGAACCTCCCTCTAGAAAGACTGAGCCCTGAGGTCGTTTTCAAAACTGAAGTTTACG
>NW_005370042.1:1915561-1928015 GCF_000412655.1 Myotis brandtii
GCAGCGGCTGCTGTCGCAGTGACACAGCACCGAGTCTCCGGAGCAAGGTCCTGACAAGGGCTGGAGCAGCGCGTCCTGTTAGGAAGGGTTAGCGCGTGGGCTGTTATTTCCCGCCTTTACATCATGTTTGTTCCTAAACAGCGTCAGTAAAAGGGACCATCCCTCAGTGCAGAGAGTGAAGTAGGGTGCGTCCTGCACCCTAGACCGTTGCACCCTCCAGCACCTGAAACTTCAGAGATTGTAAGGGTTCCCTTCTTGGCTGTCATTTATTCTCTGTTCCCTCCTAGCGCTCCTGTTTTTGAGCTAGGTGTATCTCGGACAGGACACGCAGAGGAGGAAGGGAGAATCGGTTCTTCGCAATAAGAGGGGAAGGTCTGGGTCTGCTCCTGCGCTGGGCCTGGGCCTCGGCCGGCAGAGAGGGGGCTGGGTGGGCCTTCGCTTGCTGGCTTCTCACTCGTGCACAGTTCATTTTCTCTCCTGCGTGGAGGCTTGGCTCCTGAAAAGCGGACTTGTTTTCACCGTGGTTCTGGCGGGCTGGGTGGGTTAAGTGAACTGTGCTGTTTTTCTGAAACAGCTTTCTCGAGTATAATTCGTTCTCTGGAAGCGTGCAGCTCAGTGGCTCCCGGTGCTCACAGAGCTTTGCAGCCATCATCGCATCCGTTTTAAACATGCTTATAGGAACCCCCTCCCTCCTTAGCCGTCACCCCTCCCCCGGGTACACCCCTTCTACGCCTCCAGTCTGCTAGACTTTACCGTATCTGGTGGGAAAGGGAAAGCTTCTAAGCGAATCGCATAAAAATAACGACAAACTGCAAATAGCCTCAGTTCCGTGTGACGGTCCTGCTCAGCCACTGTCAGGCGCGAGCCTCCGCCCCGTGCAGCTACCCGGCCCCCTGTGCTTCCCCTCGCTGCGCAGGAGGCGCTGAATAAAGTTACGGGACTCGCTTACGGCTCGGACAGTCGGACGTTCTGCGTGCAGGGACTCTGCTAGGATGCAAGGAACGGCTCTACCCTCAACCAGCGCAGCTCACCGCGGAGCAGAGGGCAGGGATGCACAGAAAGAGTAGGTACTCTGCGTGCGCGCAGAAGGGACGCATGAAGGCAGTCAGTTACATGGGGATGCGAGTGGGCAAGGAGAATGCCAGAAAGCACTCCTAAAGGCGGTGACCGGCGTGAGCTACGTGCAGTGATAAAACTTGGGGGGCGGGGGGGGATTTAGGTAGAGCAACCAGTGTGTTCAAAAGCAAGGAGGTAGGAAGCCTCGAGAGCCTTAGGACTCGAGCAGATGGCAGTAGGGTGCTCCTAGGACAGGTAGTGAGGGTCTGAGGGCGGGGACGCTGTGTGAGAGGCACCGGGTGCAGGGCTGAGAGGGGGACCCCACCCTGTAGCAGTTTCCTGTGGCTGCTGTGACAAAGGACCACGGACGGTGACTGAGAACCACAACGCTGATGGTCTCCCGGTTCTGGAGCTAGAACTCCGGGTCAAGGTGTGGGCTGCGCTCCCTCCGGGGCCTGTCGGAAGGGAAGGGTCTGTTCCAGTTCTGGGAGCTGCGGGTGGTCTTGGCTTGGGCAGCAGAGATAGGCATGCAGTGTAACCATTGTAACCTTGTTTCTAATCGAGGAAAAGCACACGCCATCTAAGTCTTCACTGGCCTGGAAATGCCCAGGCGTTTAGTATCCGCGCTGTGGTTAAAGGGAATAAGACCTCCACATATGTGCTAACACGGAGAGTTCTCTAAGATACAGGAATGAATACAAAGAAAGCGTTGAAGAATGCCTAGAGCAGGGCCTATGTATATGTAATGAAGACAGAAAACTATTGCCTCTCGATCGTTGTATCTTTCCAGACCTTTTTTAAAGTGTTTACTCACCTCTCACCCTGTTCACCTGTCGGGGGAAGGGGCTGGGCAGTAGGTGAGGGGGCTTTTTTATGTAACACACCTGCCTGTGTTCTGGGACCTGCCCAGGAAGCGTGCGTTATGGCAGGACTGGGCGTTTGCTGTAACAGATCTCAGATCTCAGGAGGCGGCACCTGGGGCGTGGCCGCCGGGTGAATGAAAAAAAAGGGGGGCTGGGGACACAGGAATGAGGAGCTCTCACAAGCAAGAGCAGCGTTTAGAGAGGGAGCCACCCAACAAGACAGGCGGTGTGTCTTTCCAGGACCAGAGGCCTGTGAGGTTGGTTTGAGAATCAAAGGACTTACGCCTCTTCGGCTGCAATCAGCAGCCCCTGCGGCCTGAGCATTGGAGAAAGGGCGCTCCGTGAGGGAGCGTGGCTCCAGCGGGAGTGTCGGAGGCCACGTAAGTCCTCACCGGACCTACAACCAGCGCTCGAGGAAGCAGCTCTCAGGGCAGGACATCTGCAATGGAGGGAGACCGCCTTCCACCTGCCAGGCCCTCTTCCTCTCCTTTCCCTTCCCAGCCACCTTCTCGCTCTTCCCTCCCTTAGCCTCTCTGCACATGTGCACACTCGCGCACACACACACACACACACACACACTCACTCCTGGGATGCTAACCTGCCAACCTGAAGACAACAGTGTCAAGAAAAGGAACTAACAGGAAACAGTGGCGTCCAAATCAGATAAGCGCCTTCAAATGATGGCGAGGACAGAGCCAGTGACATCATGTGACCGTCCGTGGCCTGCTTGTCATCAGACATGTGCGTCCAGGAACATGAACACAGCAGAAAGCTCGAAAGACAAGAGGCAAGACAAGTGTTTCCAAACAGCTAGTGTTTTACTGTTTGTGGACAAAACACGGTCTTACTCATTAGCTCGTTTGAGCCTCAGGCCAACCCTTTAAAGGGAACCAGTGATTCCGGATCTTAGGGCGGGGGCGGGGGCGTCGGGTCATCTGCACAAACACTCAGGTCTGCTGGCCCAGCAGCACATCCCCGGGGACACCGATGTGTCTCAGACTGACCCTTGCAGACACTTGTGTCACTAATAAACTCACCTGTGCTGTTTACTGAGGGGAGGGTCCTTTGAACATCAGTGGCAAGCCGGGTGAATGAGGGGAGGAGGGGGCACCAGCGAATAGCTTAGTGTGAAAATGCAGACTGTCATTGCAGCAGTGGTCACTGTTATGTCGTGACTCATGATGCTAGCACAGTAGGTGGGGAGGCTAACTCTGTGGGCTACTGCGCTGAGCCGGGAGGAGTGCGCGGAGGCCAGGAAGTGGGTCTGGTCCCGGCCGGGCTCCGGAGCTGTCCTGGGCCAGGGCCGCAGGTGCGGATATTTGTTCACAGGAAGGGAGAGCCATCAATCAGCTGCTCACTGATCCACAGCAGGGGAAGCCTCATGTCTCATCTAAAGGGGAAAAGCAGAGAAATTGTCACCAAACTCACCACCTGCTGGAGGGAGAAACACAGTGAGGAAGGCATTCACTGCTCAACCTGCACTTTCTAGACGTTTTGGACAGAAGAGTACAGGATGACAGCTCTCCCGAAAGTCACCAAAAAGCCAAACTGTTCGCGGGGCGGGCGGTGGGGGGTGAGGGGGGGTAGAAGTGAGACCTCAGGTGCACTGAGCCCCACGGGCATCCCTGGCTCCTCCTGCCCTCACTCCTGTCGCTCCTGCCGCCTGTCCCTGCAGCATCCTGTTCACACGTCAACACCTGACAATGGCCCGCAGGTCTTGGGTTGCTGTCCTCTTAGGTCTGATGTTCGTTTTGCACCTGTCTTACCCCCCCCCCATCCCATGGTGCTTTTGTATAAATTTTCTCACCTCCAGTTACCATGGCAACACCTGTTGAGGGCAGACACAAAGGACTAGTTCTGCATCCGATGCTCCGGGCTCCTCCTCGGAAGGGGTCTCCCCCTCCCGCATGTTGAAAGAGACTCCCGGGCAGCTGGTTGCCAGTGCCTGGCTGTGATGCTTAATTCCTTTTCCTTCATTTTACCTCCATGGTGGCCTCGCCTTGCACCCCACGGACTGTCCTTTCTTGTCTCTTCCATTTTTCTGTTCTCAATAAGGAAAAAGCAAAACCCCGGAAAACACTCCTTCCTTAATGGACTGTTGCTTTGCACGCATCAGGGTTGCAGCTGTCGGGGCTGAGAGAAATGAAGCAGGGGGCCAGGGGGCGGTGCAGGAAGAACGGTTCACAGGAAATGCCGGAAGGCTGGGCCGTGAGGACGGCAGCTGGGCGGGGGCACAGCCGCAGAGAAGTGCGGCCCAGGGAGGAGAAGGCAGGACGAGGGGAGGAAGCCCCTGGCACCTGGCACATCACAGCCCGTCCCCGCTGTCCCACAGCCCCTTCAGCGGCAGTGCCGTCAGCATCCTTAGTATCACTTCCCTGCGAGATTCTCAGAAGGGCTGTGTATTGAAATTTTAATGGAAGGAAATGTCTGCTTTGAGGTTGATCTCTGTTGTGTTGACAATTTATTAAACCCAGCGTAGAATTAACAAGAAATCGTGTGCGTTTGTGTGTAGGTATGTTCGACTTTTTTTACCACAAGGGTATTAAATTGCTAACATTTGTCATGTGGACAAAGAGGAAATGTGCACAAAGGAGCTGGATTAATAACGGGCTGGTTAGTGTGTCCAGAGGGACGGGTCCATAACTACTCTCTTCCTGGAAGAAGGCTCCGCCGCCGGTCCTGGTCCCGTCCCGCCGGCGCTGGGCCTCCCTGGGCCGGAAGTCACAGCTGAAGCTGGGAGGGGGCTGCTGTGCCAGCCCCGAGAGGAACATTCAAGAGCATCTCAGCATTTCGCACAATGGCCCAAGCCTCAGAGGGTGTGAGCGCCACCACCAATCAAATGGCAGAAACGCAGGCGGAGAGGTGGCTGGGCTCCACCCGATCTGGGAGGAATTGGATTTGCCTTAGTCGCTGAGACCCCAGGGTGGCAGCAGGTGACGCAGCTGGTGGGAGACGCTGCTGTGATCTCAGGCTTTCGACATAGAAGTGTCTCTGGACGGGAGACAGTGTCCGCGCTGCTCCCCAAGGAGAGAGCTGCTGGTCTGCAGAGAGGCCTGTGGGCGTGGTCACGGCGGGGGGGGGGGGGGGGGGGCGCCAGCCCCACACGGCCCGGCACAAGTCAAGTACATGTGATCCTGTAATGTGTGTAGGGGTTGTGACTGGATTCTTTCACTCAGCATGTTTTCAAGGGTTGTTCATGCTATGACATGTATGTTGTTGGTTTTTTCGTGTTTTTTTAAATCCTCACCCGAGGATATTTCTCCATTGACTTTTAGGGAGAGTGGAAGAGAGAGGAAAAGACAGACAGAAACATCGATGTGAGAGAGACACATTGATTGGTTGCCTCCTGCACGAGCCCCGACCAGGGCCCAGGCCAGGGAGGAGTCTGCAATCAAGGTATGTGCCCTGGACCGTAATCGAACCCGGGATCCTTCGGTCCCCAGGCTGACACTCTATCTACTGAGCCAAACCGGCTAGGGCTGTTATGACATGTATGAATGCTTCATACCATTTTATGGCCCTATGGTATTCTTTCCTATGGATATACCACATTTTGTTTATCCGTTCACCAGTTGATGGACACTCGCATTATTTACACTTTGGGGCTGTTAGGAATAATGCTGCTATGAATCCGTGTCTAAGTCTTTGTGTGGACATGTTTTTAATTCTCTTGGTGTGCACACAGGGGTGGAAATACCGGGTCCACAGGTAACTCCTACGTTGAACTGTTTGAGGAACAACCAGGCTGTTTTCAAGTTCCCATCAGCAGGGCACGAGGGTTCTGATCCCCCCACGTCCTCACCAACCCTTGTCACTGTGTTGGACTTTGTGATTCCCACCGTCCTAGTGCGTACTGAGTGGTATCTCGTTGTGATTTTGGTCTGCGTTTCCTTGAGGACTGATGATGCTGAGCATCTTTTCCTGTCCTCATTGGCCGTTGTGTATTTGGGGAGTGTCTGCTCAGATCCTTTGCCTATTTTGGGGTGGGTTGTCTTATTGTTGTGTTATAAGAGTCCTTTATATATTATAGATAAACGTCCTTTATCAGGCATGATTTCCCCATATTTCCCCCACTATCTAGCCTGTTCGTGCACTTTCCTCACAGCGTCCTGGAGCACACATCTTTTTGATTCTGATGAAGTCCAGCGCATCTATTTCCCTTTTGTTGCTTGTGCTTTCGGTGTCATATCCGAAACTCCAAATCTGAGCTCATGAAATTTACTCATGTTTTCTTCTAAGAGTTTTTTAGTTTTAGCTCTTAAACTAATTGGATCCATTTGGAGTAACATTTTTATATGGTCTCTATTTTATGTGGTCTTTATATTAGCTTTTTAAAATCAAATGTATTGGGGTGACATTGGTTAATTAAGTTATATAGGTTTCAGGTGTACATTTCTGTAATACGTCATCTGTGTACTGCATTGCGTGCCCACCACCCAAAGCAGTGGTTCTCAACCTTGGCTGCACATTAGAATCACCTGGGAATCTTTTTAAAATCCTGATTTCTGGGCCTCATCCTCCGGAAATTCTGTTTCTTTGTTGCTAATGTTGTGGCCCCATCCCATAACAAAGAAACAGAATTTCCGGAGGATGAGGCCCAGAAATCAGGATTTTAAAAAGATTCCCAGGTGATTCTAATGTGCAGCCAAGGTTGAGAACCACCGTCTTATAAGAACTCTTGTGATTATATTGGTCCCACCTGGATAATCCAGGATACTCTCCCCATCTGAAGATCCTCAACTTAACTACACCTGCAAAGCCTCTTTTGCCACATCCTATAGTGAAAACATGGTTCTTAGCTTTTTCTGTCTGACTTATTTCTCTTAGCATGATATTCTCAAAGTCCATCCATGTTGTCACAAATGGCAGTATTTCATCTTTTCTACGGCCGAGCAGTATTCCATAGCATATATGTACCACATCTTCTTTAATCACCCATTGAAGGACACTTCAGTTGTTTTCATATTTTGGCTACTGTGAGTAATGGTGCAAGGACATAGGAGCACATATACCTTTGTGAGTAAATGTTCTCAAATTTATTAAATCTTTATATACTTTTTTTAAAGAGTCAGAGTCCAAATTCATTCTTTTGCAAATGGCAGAAGAACCTTCTCCCAGAACCTTCTGTTGAAAAGGCTATTTTTCCCATTGAGTAGTCTTGGCACCTTTGTCAAAAATCCGTTGGCCACGGGTATATGGGCTTATTTCTGGAAGCTGTTTTCCATCCCACCGAGCTGTATGTCTATCCTAGGCCAGTACCACACTGTCTTCATTACCTTGTTTCCTGTGAATATTTTTAATTTATGAAATGCAATTTTGAAAATACAAAATTATCTACCACTTTTATGTTATTAAATTAACTGTCAATTCATGTGTTTAATTATTAAATCAGACTCTATCCCTATCTAGTAATAGCAAAAGCATAGGTGAACATATTGTTGCTGATGCATATTAATAAGATTTGGCACTTTTTTTAAAAAAACTTTTTTTTTCTACTGTAGCAGTTTGTTTTGGGTAACCAAATATTTTTTATCCTCACCCTAGGATGTTTTTTTCCATTGATTTCTTTAGAGAGAGTGGAGGGCAGGAGGGAGGGGGGAGAGAGAGAGAGAGAGAGAGAGAGAGAGAGAAACATCGATGTGAGAAAGACACATCAATTGGTTGCCTCCTGCACGTGCCAGACCAGAGCCAGGGATTGAGTCTGCAACTGAGGTATGTGCCCTTGTCTGGAGAAACAAACCCGAGACCCTTCAGTCCGAGGGCCCGATGCTCTAACCACTGGGAAACTGGCCGGGCTGGTAACCAAATCTTGCTCATATTTCTTATGAATTCAGCAGAGTTCTCTGGGACTGACCGTGATGACATGAGGGAGCAGGGAGGTTTGCAGATGGACTCCACCTCTCAGCGTCTCTGTGTGTTAGGGGTTCAGGGAGGGTGACCTGTCAGTGTCTGTGTTAGGGGTTCATGGAGGGTGACCTGTCAGTGTCTGTGTTAGGGGTTCAGGGAGGCTGACCTGTCAGTGTCTGTGTGTTAGGGGTTCAGGGAGGCTGACCTGTCAGTGTCTGTGTGTTAGGGGTTCAGGGAGGCTGACCTGTCAGTGTCTGTGTGTTAGGGGTTCAGGGAGGCTGACCTGTCAGTGTCTGTGTGTTAGGGGTTCAGGGAGGCTGACCTGTCAGTGTCTGTGTGTTAGGGGTTCAGGGAGGCTGACCTGTCAGTGTCTGTGTGTTAGGGGTTCAGGGAGGCTGACCTGTCAGTGTCTGTGTGTTAGGGGTTCAGGGAGGCTGACCTGTCAGTGTCTGTGTGTTAGGGGTTCAGGGAGGCTGACCTGTCAGTGTCTGTGTGTTAGGGGTTCAGGGAGGCTGACCTGTCAGTGTCTGTGTGTTAGGGGTTCAGGGAGGCTGACCTGTCAGTGTCTGTGTGTTAGGGGTTCAGGGAGGCTGACCTGTCAGTGTCTGTGTGTTAGGGGTTCAGGGAGGCTGACCTGTCAGTGTCTGTGTGTTAGGGGTTCAGGGAGGCTGACCTGTCAGTGTCTGTGTGTTAGGGGTTCAGGGAGGCTGACCTGTCAGTGTCTGTGTGTTAGGGGTTCAGGGAGGCTGACCTGTCAGTGTCTGTGTGTTAGGGGTTCAGGGAGGCTGACCTGTCAGTGTCTGTGTGTTAGGGGTTCAGGGAGGCTGACCTGTCAGTGTCTGTGTGTTAGGGGTTCAGGGAGGCTGACCTGTCAGTGTCTGTGTGTTAGGGGTTCAGGGAGGCTGACCTGTCAGTGTCTGTGTGTTAGGGGTTCAGGGAGGCTGACCTGTCAGTGTCTGTGTGTTAGGGGTTCAGGGAGGCTGACCTGTCAGTGTCTGTGTTGTTAGGGGTCAGGGAGGGTGACCTGTCAGTGTCTGTGTGTTAGGGGTTCGGGGAGGCTGACCTGTCAGTGTCTCTGTGTGTTAGGGGTTCAGGGAGGCTGATTTGAAAGCTAAGGAGAGATGAAGGACGACTTGGGAAGGTCTGTGTCTGGCAGGCTCTTCACACCGAGAGCTGGTGAGGACCCTGCCCTCTGAGTGAGCATGGCTGATGGTGGGAGGACCGGAGCTGTCTTGTTCTGGTATTTTAGATGCATTAAAACAAAGAAGAAAAGAACGAGGTAGCTGATGGCATTGGCCCACAGAAGGCAGTCGTCCTTTATGTGGTAGCTGTCAGGGAAGCAGCAGAGTCGCAGGACCACGCGGTGCTCTGCGGCACGGGGGAGGCCGGGCCGCGTGGTCCATGGCCACCTGCGGTCCCGGGACAAGCACGCTGTAGGTGCGCACCCAGACGGCTCAGTGTTTGATATTGTGACTCAGGAGTTGCACCTCGGTCTGCTAAAATGATTGAGAAGTTCTAAGCCTGAGTCAGTAGCCAGAGGCTCCTAGAATATAAACACATTCATTCATTCATTCCGCCCCCTCCCCGCCTCCCTACCTTGGCACCTATCATGGCGTCTTACCTGAAACACAGGTGCCATGCCAGGCGTTTGCTGGAAGACAGGCCGAGAGCTGGAGAGGAGAGGGACTCGGAGGACAGGCTTGGCGCCGGGAACGGAGCAGGGCCGTAATGGCAGGTGGACCGAGGGCCCGATGAGCCGGGAGGGCAGTGAAGGAGGCATCCCTGGTGCCTCCACCTGTCTCCTCTTCCCCGTGTCCCCGGTGGGAGGGTGGAGGAACGACTCAGGACTAAGAGGTCTGCGTGTCCCTCGGGTGCCACTGCTCATGCTGCACCGACACGTGCCTTTTAATAAGACATTTTGCCGAAAGCACAGCTCGCCTTCCCCCAAAGCATAAAGCCTCCTCTCCGGGCTCAGATAAGTGACTTGAATGTGATGTTACTACAGGAGCACAGAGGCTTCTGCCCTGGAACTAGGAGACGTGGAGGGAGCGAGTGGCGGATGTGTATTTGAGGAGACTGGCGTGGCTGTTGTTTTGGAAAAGACTTTTGACTTGCTCACCCCTCTCGGTAGCTTTTCCTCGCTTCGCAGGAAGGAATAGAAGGCCCAGCATCGGCATGGATTTACAGTGAACAGGACAAGAGTTGTCCCCTTCCCTAGCCACCTGCCTTTCCCTCACTCTCTCTCTCTCTTCGGTTGCAGGCAGCAAGGAGGAGGGAGCTCTCGCAGCATTTCAGAGCCACGGCACTGCCAGCGCTGGGAAGGGTTGCAAGGACAGTTTTCTCCAAGGTAAACACCACCCTTGTACCAGGCACGCCGTTAGAGTTGGCCGGTCGCAGGGGGACGCACAAAGGCCCGTTGTTTAGTCTGCGAGGAGCCCGCGTGGGGGGAGAGAGGAGGAACACAGAGCGGCTGGCCGGGCAGGCGGCCCTGTTACCAGGAGAGCCCGTCAGAATCTGGGCGCTCGCTGAGCTGGGCTTACCCTGTGTGGGAAAAGGAGCGGGGACGTTTCTTAGACATCCATGCAAACAAACGCCAGTGCGGTTTGACTACAAAAATAGCACTTCGTCTTTTATGAGCCAAGAGTCGGCGATTCCCTCCAGAGGTTAAGATAGAATGCAGACTGTAGTCGCGTCACAAGGGGGGAAAACGCACACCCTGGTGTTTTACACCCATCAGACGTGCGAATCTGACACGTGAGCCATCCATGCTCTCCTTTAAGGAACACCTTTCGTCGGTCACCAACAATTGCTCCATGCAGTGTATGGTTTGGAAAATCATGTTTTAATGCCTCTTTTGGGGGGAGGGGGAGGTGTGTGTGGGTGTGTGTCAGACGACAGACAGGCAGATGCACAAAGAGGAGTCTGAGAGCGTCACACGTACGTTTGGAGCAGTAACTGCAGGCGCTTCCTTTATGAATCGGGAGCTCAGCGGGAATACAGGCTGGACAGAAGCAGCTGGGTTCAGAGTCAGCTCCAGCAATCCTGAATTAGCTGCCAATATTCTCGCACAAATTGCTGTGTCATTTCTGTGACGTCCCCTGGGGCTGCGCCGTCTGGAGCTAAAAGCTGCTTTTGCTCAGCCCTGAATTATATCTGATGAAACGCCTCCTTCTTCCTGATAAAGCTATCCGGACACACGCGCGTGTGCGAGCGCGCGCACACACACACACACACACACACACGCAGAAATATATGCTCCAGTTTAAAAGAAAGGAAACTTGTCAGCTCTCCCTGATTGGCAGTTGACATACCGTTGCCATGACTGGGTCCCTGGCTTGCTGGAAGGGAGTTCAGAGGGGGGTCCTTCCCAGCCTGGCTGTCCTTTCTGGGGGGAGGGGGGACATTGGAGGGGGTTTTGCCATGCGGCTGGCTCCTTCTCTGTTCTGACAGAGAGGACATTGTTTGCTGACAGGGCTGGCAGCTCTGTGCACACAGCATGGGCCAGAGCAGAGCAGGGAGAAGGCGCAGACGCCGCAGCTGTGTGCTGGCTGAGAGGGTTTTAAAAGACCCTTTACCAGCTTCTCATTCTGTAGACATGGGTCCCAATTTGGGGAAATCATTTCCTTGAAGAGACGTTGTCTTCACATTGCATTACACTGTGTAACCTGAGAAAAGGCTGCAAGGTAGCAGTGTGCCTGCTTTAATCCTTCAGTGATGAGAATTCGACCATGGCGTGTAGAAATCCGATATAATAAAAGCCTAGGTGGCGTCATGTGCGATGTCATCACAAGATGGCCACAACAAGATGGCTGCCACAAGATGGCTGGCAGGGGAGGGCAGTTGTGGGTGATCAGGCAGGCAGGGGAGGGCAGTTAGGGGCAATCAGGGCAGTAGTGGAGGGCAGTTGGGGGCGATAGGGCCAGCAGGGGAGCAGTTAGGCGTCAATTAGGCTGGCAGGGGATCGGTTAGGGGCAATCAGGCAGGCAGGCGAGCAGTTAGGAGCCAGCAGTCCCGGATTGTGAGAGGGATGTCTGACTGCCTGTGGAATCGGGCCTAAACCAGGAGTCAGACAACCCCCAAGGTGTCCCAGATTGGAGAGGGTGCAGACCGGGCTGACGGACACCCCCACACACACACACTTGCATGAATTTCGTGCACCGGAACTCTAGTACTATATAATGCTCTCCAGGTCCATCCATGCTATTGCAAATGGTAAGAATTCCTTCTTTTTTACAGCAGCATAGTATTCCATTGTGTAGATGTACCACAGTTTTCTAATCCAGTCATCTGCTGATGGGCACTTAGGCTGTTTCCAAATCTTAGCTATGGTAAATTGTGCTGCTATGAACATAGGGGTGCATATATCCTTTTAAGCAATGTGTATGGTCTCTATCTAATTAGTCTCACTATGCATGTGTCATTAAATATTTTTTAAAAATTATTGGGTAGGATTATCTTATAATGCAGTTCAATTTTTAATTTTTTGAGGAAACTCCATAGTGTTTTCCATAGTGGCTGCACCAATCTGCATTCCCAGTAATAGTGTATGAGGGTTCCCTTTTCTCCACATCCTCATCAACACTTGTCATTTGTGGATTTGTTGATGTGTGCCATTCTGACAGGTGTGAGGTGGTACCTCATTGTCGTTTTGATTTGCATCTCTCAGATGATTAGTGACTTAGTGACTT
>NW_005370042.1:1946970-1979362 GCF_000412655.1 Myotis brandtii
TAAGGACACGTATGTAATACCTTAATCAATAAAGAAAAAAAAGAAATACTATATAAACTCCCAGCCAGGCGCTGCCTGTAGGTGAGGCCCGCACTGTGGGAGGTGCCACGCCCAGGTGGTTAGCACATGAAAGGCAGCCAGTGGGGCAGGAAGGCTCAGAGCCTGCTTGGCCTGGAAACTGCCCCAGCAGGAGTGGAGACCAAGGCTGGCCCTTCACCCCCGCCTCCCAGTGCAGGAACTGCAGACAGGACTCCGTGATGCCTAGGGACTCCTGTGCATGTGTGTGCACGTGCACGCATGAGTGTTGCTTAGTGGAGCAGAAAAGGCTGCTGCCAGGCCGCAGGCTCCACGCTCACAGCGAGTGGGCGAGGGAGGCAGGACTGAGGAGCAGGTGCGCCAGCCCAGCCTCGCTCCAGGCCTGGCTCCCTAAGCTCAGGGGTGTGTCATCGCCCCAGTCTCCGCTGCATTCAGAAGGCCTGCCTGCATGTTTTTACAAGAATTATTCATGTGTGATGCTTTCAGGTACAGTGGCCACAGGCCACTGCACACCTGTCAGCCGTGGCTCCTGCCCGGAGGGGTCATTGCTGCGTCACGGTGCCAGTCGTGTCAGACCTGCTGCGCTGTGTGTCCGCCGCTCAGTCTTTCACCACGTGTTGGACAACTTCTTAAGGATGTACTTGTACAGCCTTCTAAAAATGTTTAAAGTATATTTACATGATGATATTTTCAAGTAAACACACACACACAAAGAAAAATTAACCAAGGTGTTCCTGAACCTTTCCCTTTCAGTGGTTCTCAACCAGTGGGTCGCGACCCCTGAAAATACATCCTGCATATCAGATATTTACATTACGATTCATAACAGTAGCAAAATTACAGTTATGAAGTAGCAACGAAAATAATTTTATGGTTGGGGGTCACCACAACATGAGGAACTGTATTAAAGGGTCTCGGCATTAGGAAGGTTGAGAACCACTGCTTTGTTTCAATCTATTTTGTTCATTTATCTGGTCTGGCTTTAGGGCAGTTTTTATTTGATTATTTTTAACAACCAAGTTAAGGGCCGGCAAGGGGGACGGGGAGGTGGGCGTGTTGGCCGCTCCCACCAGGGCTCCGGAGGCCTGGTGAGTTTGCAGTGACTGCCAGCCCCTGTCCTGCCTTGTTCCTTTCTGCTGGAACCACAGTGACCACTGGGCACTGCCCAGTCCTTAGCACGTTCTGGTGACATCCTGGCTCCTACAGCGCGTGGCCACAGTGCGCCCAGAAGCGCGGTGGGGAGCGCCCAGACAGCTGAGCCGGCGTGCGCTCTCACATCTGGGCATGTATCCTTGCAGCCACCAGGCCTGGCGTCTGGGAGTGGGGAGTGAGTGTGACGTGCCGTCTGTGTCTGTTATAAAAGCAACGGGTAGCGATGGGGAACTAGTGGCCGCCACCGCTGTTCCAATTGACGGACCCTGAGGCGGCATTGACTTCAGGGTAAACACTGCCTGGGCCCTGGGCGAGTACTCAGCTGCTCAGAGGGGGCTCTGGGGCGAGGGCCCCAGACGGTGCGGGTGGACGCACAGGCACGGGTCGTCTGCGCCAGAGTCGGGTCGGGGCTCCATGCGCCCCACCACAGGCACCTCCTGCACCGCACCAGACCTGCCGGACTCTCACGTCCCTCTATGGTCTCAAACACCGGCCGTCCCCACACAGGACACACATGGTGCACTCGGAGTGGGTGCAGGTTCCGGCTGCATGGTGCCCACGGGCCTATGTACTGCAGCCCAGGCCACAGGGTGAGCTGTGCCGCATTGCATGCCTGCGTGGGGCACCCGCAGCTCTCGGGGGCCGGGGAGGTCGCTGGCCCTTTCCAACACCCTTTTCAGTGGCGGGTCCTGGACCTCCCAACCTGATCCTGTGAAGGTCTGAGGCCGTGCATCCATGAGATGCACATGTGCCGAGCTCCCTCCCCTGCTGGGGGTGGACACAGCTGCCTTCGGCGCCCTTAGCCAGCACGCAGGGTGCTCCGGTGTTCATGGTGTAGCACCCCGCAGGCCCCCACAGGAGGACAGAGGGTTCACTATGGCCAGGCATGTTGGGAGACTCAGATGGATTTGCTTGTGGCAGGTTTCTCAGTGTTCCTGTGACTCCCCAAAGCCAGATGCAGATGTCGGCTTCCTCGTGGCGGGGAGAAATGTCCCGGGAGAGGGCAGTCAGACAAAGAGACAGAGGGAGCCCACCCGGGGCAGGTGGGGGTACGGGCACTGATGCGCTGCGTTGGGACCTTCAGCTCCATCCAGCATCTTCAGTGAAATGTCAGGGGAGGTCCAGGGAAGCATTTCAGTGGGTGTGAACTCAGGGCAAAGAAACATGAATGGACGTCCTTCCACAAAGCTACTTGGTGTATGCACAGCGCTGCTGGTGAATTAGCTTTCACTTTCACCAGCAAGGAGATGCCCGGGAACTGTGTTTGGCAACTTGGAGAACGTTTTCTCGTTTGAATTTCCCTATTTACAGTGCAGCGGCACGCAGTCAGGCGTTGGCACGCCTGTGAGGGAAGGCAATGCTTCAACATTCTCTGTTGTGATCTAACAATTCATTTCAGGGTAAGAGGAATCAGTCTCGTTAGGAAAATGTTTTATACAAATACTAGAGGCCTGGGGGGGGGGTCCCTCAGCCTGGCCTGCACCCTCTCACAATACAGGAGCCCTTGGGGGATGTCCACTGCCAGCTTAGGCCCACTCCCCAGAGGAACAGGCCTAAGCTGTCAGTCAGACATCCCTCTGGCAGCCCAGGAGCCCTCAGGGGATGTCCAATTGATGGCTTAGGCCTGCTCCCCACAGGGAGCCTAAGCTGCAGTTGGACATCCACGTCTCTGGCAGCCCGGCAGCCCTCAGGGGATGTCGGATATCCTTAGTGCTGCTGAGGAGACGGGAGAGGCTCCCGCCACCCACCGCAGCTGCACTCGCAGCCGTCAGCCCAGCTTGTGGCTGAGCAGCACTTCCCCTGTGGGAATGCACTGACCACCAGGGGTCAGAAGCTCAATGCAGGAGCTGCCCGTGGTGGTCAGTGCACATCATAGCAACGAGTCGTTCCACCATTAGGGACAATTTGAATATTACCCTTTTATTATATAGGATTGGCAAGAAAACTCTAACTACATTTCTGTGGATTTTAAAAATGCTGACTCCCCTAAAATAAATGATGACAAATTGCACAATATTACTTCTTTCTTCTGCATTGCTGTAGTTCTGTGGTCACCGCCTTTGACTACCCTGAATTCTCACACAGCTCTGCCCCGTGCTGTGCTTGTTAATCCACACATCAGAGGCCATGTTACTAGGTCCCTCCAAATGTCGGTTTTTAAAAACCTAACCTTCCTCTTATCCACAGTGTTTTACTCATAATTAAAATTCCACATCACTTCATTCACATGAGCCCTTTTGTTTTATATTAGAGAATATGAGAACAGTAATTTATAGGATTTTTCCCTTTCATTGCCTGGAAAAAAAAAGAGAGATATTTATATTCTCTCTCTCTCTCTCTCTCTCTCTCTCTCTCTCTCACACACACACACACACACACACACACACACACACAGGCTGAACTATACGTGATCTGGTGCCCTGAATGGCTTCCTGAAACAACCCAAAAAAAGGACATCAGGCAAAAATGAAGGAAATCTGAATTAATTTGAAATCTGAATAACAAATGTACCAATATTGGTTCATTAATTCTAACAAAGGTGCCACGTTAATGTAAAAGTTGATATCAGACTAGAAAAAACACAGTAACTGTATTTATAACTAAAGTAATAAATGGATTCCAGCCTGTTTTGGAGTAAGAATTGGAGTAGACAGTGATAACGATTTTTCCTGATGCCAAAGTCACCTGTGAACACAGCCGTCTGTAGCAGAGGTTGGCAGAGCCTGGGCAGGTGCCCCAGCCCGCGTCCCTGTCCTCCCTCCCCCCACCCTCCTCGTGCCCGTCCAGAGAGGCGAGGCCGCAGGCACGGAGGCCCGGGCTCCGTTCCCAGGCCGTCGATGTCGGGAGCTCTGCTTAACCTGTTGAACCTCCGCAAGCTTCACGTTCCATTTCTGTAAAATCGGGGTCAAACCACATTTTTCCCTCGGGGACTCTGTGGTTTGGAAAATTCTGACTCTCCCAATATGCGTGGGAGGTCTGTTTGTGATTGCAGCTATGGAACTCATTGAAGATGAAATCTTGGCACGGAAGCATTTTACGTGATTACATAGTTTATAGCATAAGAGTGTTCGTTTTGACTCTGCCAAAAAAGAATAGTCCCTGAAAATAATAGTGTTGACATGTGAGAGTCATTTACGCATGAAGACAAGACCATAATTTTTTAAATTATCCACACTGAATCTGAACTCAAAATCATATTAAAATATTAAATTATTCCTTAATTTGTGATAGTGTTATTGTTCATATAAGGTACATTTTCAAACAGGTTTTAGGTTAATATGCCTTTAGATTTTACACTTAAATGCAATTTTGTTTGAATTTTTATTTAATATAATTTATAGTGTTCAGTGGAATTTTAACTTAGGACAGTAAAATTTTGAACATCTAATTATGTTTAAGATTTTCGTGACATTTAAGACCCCACCCCGTGTTCATAGTATGCTTCCTGAGTTAATCATCAGAAAGTTACTCATCTGATCATTATTTCTTAATTCCTTTTTAAAATTTTTTTATTTTATTTTTTAATTACTATTGACATGCAATATTTTATGAGTTTCAGGTGTCCTTTTTGATTCCTTTTGAGCCAACCATTGTTCATTATAAGTTATTTTCTGGATTATGTTTATGTTTCTTGTATTTCCCAGCTGTAGTATCTGGATGCTTTGTTTTGCTTAGAAGCATAGAAAAAAGAAGCCTGCCTTAGGGCTGCCCGAACGTTAGCCTCAATAATAACCACTCGATGGTGGAAACACTCGGGGGGTTGGGGGGGCGGTTGTGAATGGTGGTTCTCAAGTTTGACTATTCCATGAAGTCACTCTGAGGACTTTTAAAAGTCCCCATGTGCAGGTTGTACCCAAACTGATGAAGCCCATCTCTGGAGGCGTTTTTTAAACCTCCCCGGGGGCTCCTGCTGTGCGGCTGGCTGAGACCTGGCAGCCTGGCTGACGGCGGGAAGCCCGGGCAGTCTTCTGTGGCAGGATCCTCCCACTCTGAGATTGGTGGCTTGAGTGGCTATGGGCCAGTTAAAGAGGGCAGACTTTCAAAGTGAATGAAGTTCGCCAATATTAAGAAAGAAAAAGCCTGTCCCTTACCCTAAATCTCCACCCCACAAATGCCAGGATACTTTTGATTTTGAAGAGATTTAGGGACGGTCTCCTGCATGCCTCGGTGCCCTGGTGTTGGCTTTGGCTTCTGTCTGGGAGTTTGGGGGATATTTTAGTTCACGCACAGGATCAGTGGGAGCTCACATCTATGGAGCACACCTGGTAAGCATCAGCCCTGTGTTAACATCACGTCTCAGCCAGGAAAGATAGAAGGTATTCACTTCAGCATAAAAGCCAGAGTTCTGGTCTGTTGGGACAATTCTATCTCACTGTAATTGGATATTTAATAATTTATTCATTCATTCAATAAACACTTAGCAAATATGCATACTACTCCAAAAATGCCAGAACAGTTGTTTTGGTTAATCCTCACCCAAGCATACTTTCTCCATTTAATCCACTGAGCCAAACCGGTCAGGGAAGGGGTGCATATTTTCTTTCTAATTGGTGTTTTAGGATTCTTAGAATATATTCTCAGAATTGGGATCATTGGGTCAAATGTCAGTTCCTTTTTTTAATTTTTTGAGGAAAGTCCATACTGATTTCCACTGTGGATGTACCAGTCTGCATTCCCATCAGCAGTGCACGAGGGTTCCTTTTTTTGTTTGTTATTAATCCTCACCCGATGATATTTTTCCATTGACTTTTAGAGAGTGGAAGGGAAGGGGAGAGAAAGAAAGAGAGACACATTGATGTGAGAGAGACACATTGATGGTTGCCTCCCACACGCACCTGGACTGGGGCGGAGATTGAACCTGCAACCCTTCTATGTGTGGGCCGATGCTCTCACCTCTGAGAACGCTGGCCAGGGCTGTATCCATTATCTTTTGCTCCCTGACAAGCTTGGTGGTCTAACATGACCATTTATTTAGCTTGTGACTTTGTAATTGGCAATTTAGGCTGCACTCCTCTGGGCGTTCCCTCTGATGTCAACCAGGCCTCCACGTGCCACAAAGCTCGGCAGGGATTTGGCGTTGCTGATCTTGGCTGGGCTCTCACCTGGCTGGGGCTCCCGCTGGGACAGCCCGCTGATGGAGCTGTCTCCACCCTTCACAGGGCTGGCCTCACAGTGCACGTAGGGAGCTAGGGTGACCCAGGGAAATGGAGGAAGGACACAGGCCTGAGGCTCAGCTCAGAACTGGCTCACCCGCCTCCTGCCACACCTCTGGGCCAGAGCAAGTCGCAAGCCCAGCCTAGACTCCAGGGTGGGGAACTAGACTTCCTTCTGGACACGGGGTACAGAAACGTCACATACACAGGGTAACGGAAGGAGGATAACTGGTTATTTTTGCCGTCCACCACACGAGGGACGCTCTACTTCTGTTTTGGGACATTGAGGAAGGTTTCAAAGGTAGAAAATAAAAATGCATTTTTCACATTTTTAGGTGAAAGCAGTCACATGAGCAAAACAATCAAATTGCAGTTTCCTTAGTGAAAAACAAAATGGAAATCGTAAGTTTCCTGAATGTAGGAGATATGCCACACCCAGCAGAGCGCTCGGGAGCACCGCATGCAGCCTTTTCATTTCTGTTGAAAGTGGTCGGTACTGTGGTGACCACCAGCATGGGCACACAGGCAGCTGCCACAGCCTGGCGGCTTTGCCGCTTACGCCACGTGACCTTGGGCAGGTTGCTGCCCTTTCCCACTGCTCCAGTAAGTGAAGGAATATGCCTTTGTATCAGGTAGCTTTGGCCGCCCACCCCCGCTTAACGGCTTAAAACAACAGCCATGCCGTCGTTCCAATGCTGTGGGTTTGTGGGTGGGCTGGCCCAGCCCGCACCTGTGGCTCACGCGGCCTCATGTGTGTGTCCGTGGTCAGCTGGCAATCAGCGAGGGGACAATGAGGACACCTGGCCCCATGTTCCTCGTCCAGCAGGCTGGTCTGGTCCCAAGAGTGAGAGCGGGAGCGTGCCCAGCTGTGGCCACGGTTCAGGGTACCAGCCGTGGGCAAACTACGGCCCGCGGGCAGGATCCGGCCCGTTTGAAATGAATAAAACTAAAAAAAAAAAAGACCGTACCCTTTTATGTAATGATGTTTACTTTGAATTTATATTAGTTCACACAAACACTCCATCCATGCTTTTGTTCCGGCCCTCCGGTCCAGTTTAAGAACCCATTGTGGCTCTCGAGTCAAAAAGTTTGCCCACCCCTGGGGTAGACACCTTGTTGCTTCCACTACAGTCCCCGGGACAGTGAGTCAGGAGGCCAGCGGAGGACTCAGGGCAGAGACACGGCATCTCCTGCTGCAGGGCCTGCAGGGACACATTGCGAAGAGCGAGGTTACAAGGGCGTGACCCTCCACACCTATCTGGACCTCACAACGACTTTAGGAAGAGTAAGCGAAGGGTAACTTGATTTTTCCACGTCAGGCTCCGGGTTAAAGAGGACCTGGCAAATAGCGATGGTCAGTAAGTGAAAACACTTGGTTTTCCTCCCGTTAGAAAGCAGATGTGCAGCCACAGTCCTTGGTTGCCTGCTTTTAAGGAGCATCAGATGGTCCCCGAGTGCTGCTCACATTCTTTCCCTGCGGCGGGAGATCCTGGGAGCAGGGTGCCCGTGCGCCTGGGCACAGAATCCAGGCCCGTCGCCTGGCGCCTGGCGGGCTGACAGGGCGTGGCAGGGAGCCTGCCATCTTCATGGCCGCCCAGGAGAGAGACCGCTTAATTAACGTGAAGGGTCAGCTCAAAGCAGGTCCCGGAGACCAGAAAGGGCAATATTGCAACTCCCCAAATACGAAAGGCCTTTCTAATGGGGCAGAACCGATTTTAAACCTATGCAGAGAATGAAAGCCTTAATAAATCTGTATTGATTTCTTTCACTCTCGTGTTATAAGTATTTTCACCAAACCCGTAAAGCCCCATATAGTTCCAGGTTAATCCAGAAATTGCTCTTGGAGCCCATAAGTTGGGTTCAATGGAGATTTCTTTTACTGGCAGCTAAAATACCTCTAATTGGTGAAATCTCCCTTCTTTGAAATAAATAGAACATCAAAGGTCATTCGAGGATGTGTGGTACAGAAAACTGGCAAATGTGTATTAGAGATGGTGACCACTTCCTACAGCTGTGAACCTCGGAGCTCCTTAAGGGACCTCAGGTGGTCATGGGGCTCTGCATCCCCACCCCAGCCTGTGAAGCCCCAAGGCCCCCCAAAACTGAGGCCACCTGCCCACAGGTAGCTTTCAGCCCCGACTCTCCATTATCCTGCAGTCCCATCATGAGCACAGAAAGGCCTCCTGGAGGAGTGACGGAGACCTGTGGCTCTGTCCTCATCGCTGCCGCTTGCTTTCTCTCTGGGGGGCGGGGGGAGAAGGGCTGGCGGTAGCTACTGAAATGCTGTAAGCCTCGGTGCCTGATTTCATCAGGAATAACACAGTCACGTGGAACTACAGGGCAGTTCTATCACATTTGCAGCCATCACATTATTTATTAACAACCACACAAATACCGAATCCCAGAATGTAGGTTCCAGAAAGAAACGGGGCTGTGAGTGAAAATGTTCCAGGCGGCCCATCACAGCCGGGCCTGCCGATGGCCTCGCTTGTGTTTCCAAAGCCTGCGGTCGCATCTATAATCACCGCCTAGTTCACTCCAGCACGCACGTGCGGGTCCCCCTTCCCTGAAGAGCCCCTTTCTGCGAGCGCTCGGCGTTTGTTTTTAAAGTGACGTTTTATGGGCCAGGAAAATGTCCCCAGCCCGGGCTGAGCATATGGTGGCCAGCGCTGCAGACGGACGAGTCTGTGCGCGGAGAGCTTTCGGCGGCAGGCGGGCGTGTTGGCAGGGGAGCGGTTTTGTTGAGACTGGTGGGCCATCTGGGCTTGCCTTTCTAATGGGATGACTCTGTTTATACCTGACGTCTTTCGGGGGGAATCCTATACTTTCCTACATTTGTTTGCCACACTAGACATTGTATACAGGTTTCTGGGCCCGAGATAAGAGAGTTTTATCCTTGCAACATGTCTTATATTACTGCCAAGATTTTTTTTTTACAAATAAAAATGAAGCATGAGTGTGTTGGACAAGATCCCAAAGATCCCTAGACATTCTAGGATTTTTGATATTGTTTCTGCAAAGTATATTACACATTTTTTATTGAGCATGTTTTAAACGCGGTTGGAAACCCTGTTCAAATGAAACCAATCCACAAACTCAGTGAGCATAACCCCCGTCATCCCTCACACTTTAGGTGATTATTAACTGTAAGTACCAGTTCTGTGTCACACAAGTGAAGCATTCACACGCGTCCTCACAGGCTGGCTGACTAATGGGCCCCGATCCCTCACCTTCTCAGACCTTAGAACTTTGTTTCATGTAGACGATGCCCATCTTGTAAGAGAACTGGTGGGTGAGGACGGTAGTTGCCACAGTCCCACCTTGCTGTCCCCACAACCAGCACGCTGAGTGGCGATCACTTCTCGTTGCTTTCTGCTCTGTTTTTCTGCAGGTGGAGTAAGAAAAATCAGAAGACAGATTGGGCAGGTCGTGTCTTTAGAGGAAAATGAGAAACGCGGTGTTTCTTCAGAAAGAGAAACTCTTTGCCTGTGGGTGGTGCCCAGCTGGGTGGGTGCAGTCCCCGCCAGGCCCGGTGGCGGAGCCTTGACCGTGGCCGCGGAGGGCTCCGCCTTCCTGGCTTGTGGGCGAGGCCCTCACTGCGTGTGGAACCACATCTTTCTAACATGCTGTGTAGTGAGGACAGATGTAAGATCTAGAGTAGCAGGCGTTTCCTGGGTTAGGCTGGGTCTCAGGCAGCCACTTCATCTCTCCCGCCTCGTGTTTCTCATTTGTAAAACACCAGTAAAAATTCAAAATGAAACAAAAAAAATAGAAGAACCCTGCCTTAAATTTTTCACGCGATTGTGTAGCTACTCAAAAAGTAAAAGCTGTGAGCATGTTTGATAAACTCGGAAGTCTTACACAAGAATACGGTAATAGTAACAGCGGGTGTGAGCCGTGGGTGAGGGACATGGAGAAGGTTCCCCGGGGTGTGGACGAGCGGGTGGAAGGTCAGCGGATATGGGTGACGAACCACAGAGGGGGTCCGTCCCAGGCGCTCGGACTCCGAGCCGGCGCGTCTGCCGTGGGTTTAGCACGCTGTATCAGTGTCTCTCTCTTTCGTCTGCCATCCAAACGGCTGAGTCAGACTGACATAGTGTGCGCTTTTACGTCGTATTCGTTCGCATTTTGTGCTATTTTAGTTTTGCATAACTTTGAGCTTGGAAGTTCATAAAGCGATTAAATGGTGTTACGCTAGACAACTGAAACGGTTCTGTGATGATTTATAGTTAATGGGCTTTTGTAGAGGCAAAGAGTGCAGATGGGCCCTCCTTTAAATCGGACCACAGACATCACACTGACCATGGCAGCGTCCGGATCCCGCCGATGGCAGAGTGGAGTGTCGCTGGCTTCCAGCTCCGGTGTGGTGTTATGCTCGGTTTCCATATAGTCTCGTAGGGATGGACTGTGAGTCAAGCCTTCACACTACGTGGACGTAGGAGGATGAGGTGTGGGAGAGAGAAACACACTGCCCTGAGCCCGGCCCTGGGCTGGGAATGCCCCTGGTCGGTGGGGGCAGGACCAGCGAGGGGGAGAGGTCCCTGAGAGGAGGAGGTGAGTGGGATGAGGCAGGGATGAGGGAGACCTTGCAGGAAGCAGCCCCTGTTTTATCTGACCTCACTTCCTGTGTCCTTCCAGCCGTGGGAAACCATGAGAGGGTTGTAAGCAGAGGGCGGGGTGTGATCAGACTGTTTTGAGAAGACCCGTCCAGCTGGGGCAGGAAGAAGGGATCGGAGGGCAGCGTGTGAATAGGGCTTCAAGACAGGAGATGCTGGGGACTGGACGAGGGGCTGCTTCGGTGCAGAGATAAGGACTACCTGACGGTGGGTTTGAAAGTGATCCACGAGGCTGGGGTGTCGGATTAGAGGGTGGGGAGCGGGGCTGAGAGGGAGGTACATGGGAACACCTGGGATGTGACCTCGTGCAGTTAGTAAAGGGGCCCCGTCCACACAGAGTGGGGCCCTGGAGGAGGCCTCTGTGCAGGGAAGAGGGCGTGTCCGCCCCGTGCTCCCAGAGGCCAAGGCCTGGAGCCGCCCTGGAGGAGGGGCAGGTGGCAGCTGGACATGCCCTCCAGCCTCAGAGCAGAGGCTCGGGCAGCAGATGCAAAAGGGGTCAGGCCCCCCAGGGTGTAAAGAAGACGCCAGCAAGGAAATGTGCTGCAATGTAAGAAAAGGCCTAAACTGACCCGAGAACAAAAATCCCGTTACCGTATCAGGAAGAGGGGAGCCCTGGGTGTCTTCTCAGACGCGTGGTCCCCCCCTCGGCCTGTCACCCATTCCTCACGTGGGGCATGATGATGGTTCGTTGGGGCGCAGATGGACAGTATACACGCCGCCTAGAAAATGGGCTGTGCTGTTTCTCCTCTGTCCAGACAGACACACAGACACACACAAGCCTCGCGGCCCTGAGAACGGAGCTCACGGGCCTGGGCAGGCCAAGGGGCAGAGGTTAAATGAAGCCCATGGTTACATCTAGAGGCGGAATCCGTCCAGGTTCACATGTTTGGGAAGAAGGTGTCACAGTGGGCGCCCCTCCTGCGTCACACAGCCCGGGTCTGTGCCCCGTTCGCGCTGAGCATCCTGAGTGGGCTCGGGGCCTCGTCCTGGTCACCACCACACACTTGCCCTTTGCCCCAACCTGAGAGTTTGAACAGCCTTGGATGGTCATTGCTGAGAAATATTTGTTGGTTCTGAGTTGGTTTTGTGACTGTCTACAACCAACTGTGTGCATTACCTAGGTTTCTGGAAATTTCAACTAGACTTTTACTTGAAATTGAATACATTTAAACAAATTTGAATTGATCACCTTTTAAAATAGCATTTTTCATAAAACATTTATATTATTTCACTCACAATACCACTCTTTTATAAATACAGATTTATATATACTGGATTTGGTTAAAGCAAGATCTACCGTCTCGCAGAACACCATACGTCATGGGCTCCCGCCCGGCATCTGAAGCAGCCAATTCTGATGCTGAGAGGGGTGGCATTTCACCATTCACAGTCAGCACAGCTCTCATGAACTAACGAGAAGTAACCAGGTATTTGCTGTGCATGCGAATGCTTCAGCTACGCTGAGTTTTTAAAAGGTGCAGACTCTTCTTTAAGTTTGAATAAAGTAAGTTTTTATTCAAACAGCAAGGGTCCTGCTGGTGTGGCTCAATGGTTGAGCATCGACCTATGAACCAGGAGGTCACGGTTCGATTCCGGTCAAGGGCACATGCCCTGGTTGCGGGCTCCATCTCCAATAGGGGGTGTGCAGGAGGCAGCCTATCTATGATTTTCTCTCCACATCATTGATATTTATATTTCTCCCTCTTCCTTCCTCTCTCTAAAATCAATTTTTTAAAAAACACATATTTACAATAGCAAGGAAAGCAAAGAAGGCACTAATTATGTGTTGGGTGCCTTTTCTGGGCCAGGGCACTAAACTATGTGTGTCTCACATGACACGAAGGCAGCGGATTTTGACGGTGGTATCAGCTATCCTTTCACACACTGAATGGGTCCCTGGAATACTGGGGCCACTGCAGAGCCGACGCACAGACAGGCACACACCCGGGAGGCCGGCGGAGTGTGGTGTCAGCACGGCTTGAAGTGCTGGAAATAGAGGTCGTGTCCAACTGTCGGTCCCGTCTGTCAGTCCGTCAGATTTGTCCCCAAGACATCACAGCTGCCTTTGCAGCCAGCACTGTTGGTATCGGGTGATGACAATGCCAGGGTCAGATTACTGACCAAGCGCCCAGGCTGCACTAAATCCTCCAACGCTGAGTGGCTGCTCTGTGCAATATAACACCTGTCCCAGGCAGACGTGCATGGAGTGACGGGTGCGGGAGACGCCCAACCTTTTCCACATGAACCGAGGACCCTACGCTGACAAACACGGTGCTAACACGCACCCCCCCCCCAATAAAGTGACCTACAGAAACCTCAACAGAAGGTTGGAAGCGCAGAGTTAGACAGTGATCTCTAGCTGCTTCCTGCTGGGAGCCCAGAGGAACAGCCAGGTTTGCAAGATTTGCAAATGGAGAAGCTTCTGGCAGAAGCCGAGAGCCAGCCAGAGGTCAGCGCTTTCTCCCCAAAGTGGCTGGCTCTGTGGGTCTAATTAAAATCCTAACACATGCATATAGGTTAAAATTACAGTGTACATACTCATTTATCATCAATTAACATGATAGTTTCAACCTTAAATAATGCAAGACTATATGCCCTGGCTAGTGTGGCTCAGTTGGTTGTGTGTTGTCCCAGGAACAAAAAGGTTGCTGGTTCAATTCCTGGTCAGGGCACATGCCTGGGGTTGTGGGCTCAATCCCCTGTAGGGGAGCATGCAGGAGGCAGCTAAAAGCTGTTTCTCTCTGCCTCTCCTTTCCTCTCTCTCTAAAAATCAATTTTAAAATTTTAAAAAAGAATACAACACTGTATTCGTAACTACTCTTGGTAACACTGCAAAAATAATGCATTCATTCTCTCGGTTATATTCTAGAAGTTACATTCTAGAGGGCTTCGTGCCACCATAAACCCCGAAGACCACTAACTAAGATGCTGTCGTGTAGGGAGAACAGCAAAGGAAGAGGGGGTCCTGGGATGGGTGGGGGATGGACAGGAGGGCTTTTGAGGAGACTGGACACACTCAGGGTGGTGTGGCCGTGGACAGGAGGGCTTTGGCTTGGTTCGTCAGTGAAAGCTTCTCTGGGAACATGATGTCTGAACAGGACAGAAAAAATGAAAGAGGAACCCGCTGTGTGAGAAGCTGGAGATGCACAGCATGAATGACGCAGGGTGAGGACACACTGGATATGCTGAGGAGCTAGAGAGAAGACACCGTGGGTTTGAGAGGTCATTGCCAAGGAGACTACGGAACCAGCAGGGGCTGCAGGGGTGGGGCCCGCCTGGCCCATGGCAGTCCTTCAATGAATGTTTGTTGCCCTGGCTGGTTTGGCTCAGTGGACAGAGCGTTGGCCTTCAGACTAAAGGGTCCTGGGTTCGATTCTGGTCAAGAGTACATGCCTGGGTTGCGGGCTCAATCCCCAGTGTGGGGCATGCAGGAGGCAGCCGGTCAATGATTCTCTGTCATCATTGATGTTCCTCTCTTTCTCCCTTTCCCTTCCTCTCTGAAATCAATAAAAATATATTTAAAAAAATAAAATATAATGTTTGTCAAATGTAGCTGAACAAAGTGCATTGTGTCCATGTAAGCAATGGAGATCAAGAGAGAAGCTTAAGAAGCCTAAAGCATAGAGAAAAGTGTGCTCATTTCTAGAACATTCTTTACCTTGAGAATTCTGATCATTTTGCACAAGTTCCCATTTTTTACAAGATTTCACAGTTGGCACCTCCTCCTGCATCACACAACCCCGTGTCTGCCCCTTTCGTGGCACTGAGCTTCCTGAGTGGGCTCGGTGGCCTCGTCCTGACTCACCCACCACACACTTGGAGACACAGGAATGTATTTTTAGATCAGCTTTGACATGAAACCTAAAGACCATGGTACGTGGGAACCAATAACAGATCTGAGATTGTTTTGTACTTCGTGTTGACATTTTTATATTTGAAAATACTTTAAAATAATGCTATTTTAGTTTATCTAGTCAATTATGTTTACCCATACGTCTTTCAGATTAGCATTTTGAGGAATACAGAAAAATCCATCGGGATAATATCACGGGCAGTGAGAGAACTCATGTGCTCTGAGACTGAGTCATGCTGTCGCCAGCCAGACTGCCTTCTGATGTAGACTCCACACACGCCTGGTTGACCAGGGTCCAAGGATGAGCCTGTGCACAGAGCTTGGCTTTGTGGTTCCCAGCATCCACATGTGTGGCGAGAGGACCCATGAGTTGTGTCTGTCTGATATTGTCACATCCTGGCCATGCTGTGTTCCAGTTACTATCTATATACGTAAAAGCCTAATACGCAAATTGTCCCCATGGGAGTTTGACCGGGAGACTGATCGCTTGCTATGATGTGTGCTGACCACCAGGGGACAGCACAGAATGAAGGAAGGCCCTGGCCGGCAGCCGGAAGGCCCTGATCAGCCCTGATTGCCAGGCAGGCCTAGGGACCCTACCCGTGCACAAATTTTGTTCACCGGGCCTCTAGTAAGAAATAAGCAGCATCGGCCAGTGATGAGTTTAAGGCAAGAATGAAGAGTCTAGCTGAGGGATTCCCAACCCTCACGATCTATTCAGATGCTCTAGAGACACTTTACAAATATCAATGTTCAGACCCCCAACCCAGCCCAATTCAGCCAACTGCTGGGGTTAGGCCTGGGCATTGGTGTATTGTCAAAAGTTTCCCAAGCAATTCTAACATTCAGCCAGGCTTGAAAACCCTAGTCTGATGCCAAGGAATTTAATAATTCTCCACAGCCTTCATGATAAAGTTCTTTTGGTATGTGGTTTGATTGTTGTTGTTATTTTAATCTCTTTTCATTGATTTCAGAGAGAGGAAGGGAGAGGGAGAGAGGAATAGAAACATCAATGATGAGAGAGAATCATGGATCAGCTGCCTCCTGCACGCCCCCTGCTGGGAATTAAGCCCACAACCCGGGCATGTACCCTGACCAGGAATCAAACTGTGACCCCCTGGTTCATGGGCTGACACGCAACCACTGAGCCACACCAGCCGAGCAAGTTGGTTTGGTTTTAATCATCTCAGTCCTTGCGCCCACCTCACGTCATCTGGATTCTTCTTTCATTGTTCCCTGAGCAGTCAGAACGTCTGCTCCCAAAGGTCAACTGAGTGGGAAATCTTTTATTTCCCTGCCTTTCTTCATTTCTCCTTTTCTCATCCTTTGGTTTTTTGAAAAACATATCTTCCTCTAAAGCCTAATCTGCACATGGAGAACTTTTTAAGTCTGTGAAGAACCAGCCCACAGGAATGAGCGATGAAGGTCCAGGTAGGCGTACTGAGAAGTTAAAACCTGATTCTAAGAAACATCCAGGTTGTCATGATGAAGACTTTTATGAAAGATTCTTCAAAACATACGAAATCAAACACTTGTAATTGGGGTTGGTGCAGAGAGAGGAAGAAAGATGTAGACTACAGTAATTGCTATAATTGAAGGATAATTACAGCTTTGAGCTTCCAGCCCGGCATATGAGCAGGAAGGAGAGAAGAAAATATGATTTTTGTATGTACAGTTTAGTTGCTATTTTTAAAAAAAGCAAACTAATTTGTCAAGATTTAAAAACCTCCTGCTAAGCACTAAAATCTCTGAGTTTATCACTCGGACACACACAGCTTTATGTACTACACAACAGAACAATGCCACTAACAGTTTTACCAAAAAATGCCAGTGAACAGATCATGACTGTTTTTTATATTAGTATTTCATAACAGCCACCTTCCTATGACCTTAATTAGTCAGTGGGTTCAGCTGCTGCTTAATGCAGCGTCTCACCTTGGCTCAGCTGGCTAGTCGTGGTCCTGATACGCCAAGGTTTTGTGTTCTATCCCCGGTCAGGGCACATACAAGAATCAACCAATGAGCGTATAAATGGGTGGAATGACAAATTTATGTTTCTCTCTATCTCATTAATAAATTTGTAAAAAAAATATTAAAAAAAATAGATAGCCCCTCACTCATGACAACAGAACCATGTCAGCCACGTGCAGAGAGAACAGTGTCCCCATTGGCTCTGGGAGAAGGGCACCCCTCAGCGCATCTGAGAGCCACCCCAGTCTCCAATGGGGGGAAGGTGCCAGATGACAGCTCTGTGAGAAATAGGAAAGATTGGGACTTGACCTTTCACCCCACACCTGCCCTTTCGAATGACCGCAGTGGTAGGGCGAAGTCTTCGGGGAGCATTAGCTAGACTGTACTGAAATCCTGGGGAGCTGAAGCCTTCCTCCTGGTGTCTAGATGGGTCCTGGCGACAGAATCAAGGACAGATCAGTGGATGTTCCAGAACGTGTGAGATGTTTCTTACTCATCTCTCAGCGCGTCAGGACTGCTGATGGACCGCGTTCCCAGCCCAGCGCTGTGGCAGGGTCCCGGGAAGGTGAATAGGGTTTCGAACGCTTGGGCACAGGCCTGAGGAAAGTAATGTAAGAGAGACTGGGTCACTTTTAAATGAAGGTGTAATAATGTCATTTTCTATAATTAATGTTGAGGAATCACATAACCATTATAAATAATGGCTCACAAGAAGCTGGAATGGAGCCACTGGGCTTAGATTATTTAATCCAGTGAATTGAAGGGAGATTTTATTTTATTTTTTTTTTTATTTTTTTTTTACAGCATTTGTTAAATCTTTATTATTCAGATTATTACATTTGTTCCTCTTTTTTTCCCCCCATAACTCCCCTCCTTCCAGCTCCCCCCCCCCCCTCCGCCCTCACTCCCCACCCACTGTCCTCATCCATAGGTGCACAATTTTTGTCCAGTCTCTTCCCGCATCTCCCACACCCCTTTTCCCCCCAAGAATAGTTAGTCCGTTCCCTTTCTATGTCCCTGATTCTATTATAATCTGTATTTTTGGGTGGTTGTTCGAGGCAGCAAACTCCGGCGTTAACCTATGCCGCCATCTTGGTTTTTTCCGGGAGATTTTAGTAAATTAATTTTTGGTCCTGAAAACACACCTCCTTGTTCCATTTTGTAAGTATATTTTTCTTGAATTTTTCCTGTGTCAGAGGCATGAGAAATAATTAAAGTGACCCTTTCAAGATCAAATCCCACTGTTTCTGCCAGTTGTTTGCCACAGTGTGCACCTATTGCATCTCTGCAGTACACACCCCGTCCTCCAGGGGCACCACTCCCAGGTCACTCCCAGGTCACAGTCAGCTCTCCGAACAGAGCCACTCAACACCCACTCCTGACTCCCTGGGCCAACTTTCCTGGAGTTCCCCTGTCCCATTTTTGTTGTTGTTAATCCTCGCCCGAGGATATTTTTCTTGATTTTTAGAGGAGGTCGCCCAACACACCTTCCAGACCTCGCTCTGCAGGCTGGAGAGTCCCCCCGAGAGTCCCCCGTGAGTGGTCGGCGCCCCTCCCAGCAGAAAGGCCAGGGTGAGCCTGAGGACCTACTTGCACATTCAGGTGCTGACTTAGTCCAGCCACAGTCACCTGGCCTCTCCCAGCCCCAGGCCGGCCCCAGTAACCGGCGGCCTCGCTCTCTGACAGTTTCCATTCCCCAGTAACAGCAGCAGCAATGCTCTCTGACAATTTCCATCCTGGTTTTAGGAACCAGTGAAAAGCATTTTTTTTTTTTGTCGCTTTTAGAGTATAAAGAATTCTTAATGTTTTTAAAACACAGCAAAGATGAGGCGTAAAAATGACTGTGGTAAAGAGAGTAGCCAGCGTGCAGCCCTCCGCGTGGCAGTGGTTCGTCGGCGCCAGGGGCCTGCGGCGCACTGGCCACCTCGGCGCTGGAGTGAGACCAGGGCTTGCTCACTAGCGTTCCTCTCGGACGGTTAAATCGCCACCTCGCTCTGCGGTCCAAGTTCACTTTTCCCAGAATGAGCCCCCCTGGATGTGCAGTCTCAGTGGTGGGGGAGGGGGCTTGGGGAAGGAACTGGGGTGCCACAGACACTGGCCACCGACCGCAGTCCAGCTGAGTGTTAAAACAGACCTGGTCTTTGCTGTATCATGAGCCACGAGTAGAGGATTTGACAGGCATTTACGTCAGATGGTACATTTCTGAACCTCTTAGCAAAGAAGCAAGTTCGTTTTGTCCTGGGTTGTCTTCACTGTTGTGAAAACAAGGGGCTGAATCGCGCGAGTCAGAAGCCACTCGAAAGCAGTGCCAAGCATTGCTTCCCGGAGGGGCTGTCCTGCCCTGTCCCAGGACACAGCGCCACCCCCCTCAGCCTCCCGCCGAGCCGACAGGGCGAGGGCTCTGAGCATGGGCATCCCTTAGAGCAGCGGTTCTCAACCTGTGGGTCGCGACCCCTTGGGGGGTTCACAGGGGTCGCCTAAGACCATCGGAAAACACATATATAATTACATATTGTTTTTGTGATTAATCACTATGCTTTAATTATGTTCAATTTGTAACAATGAAAATACATCCTGCATATCAGATATTTACATTACGATTCATAACAGTAGCAACATTACAGTTACGAAGTAGCAACGAAAATAATTTTATGGTTGGGGGTCACCACAACATGAGGAACTGTATTAAAGGGTCGCGGCATTAGGAAGGTTGAGAACCACTGCCTTAGAGGAAGGTCCACAGTGGACGTGGGCTGAGAGAGAGCAGCCCACACAGGCCGGCACCTGGGGGTTATGGGCACGCTGGGCTGGCCCCGTCCCTCCATGGGGGCCGGACAGTTTGCTGGAGAGAGAAGCATCAGGACACCTGTGGCTGGTGGCCCTGGACAATGCACTTGACCATGAGCTTCATCCATAAACAGATGGCCTGAGGATTGAACAGCATGGCCAGTGGAAGAGCGCGGACACACAATGTCCGCTCACTTAGGTTTTCTCAGTGTTTCCAATTCCAAGCCTTTGAGTGAGAACTGTGCGCAGTGGCCTGCTCAGGTCCCTGGGAGAATGCAGTGGAGGCACAGGGGCCCCGGGCAGCCGGAGGCAGAGCCGTGGAGGTCTGTCTACAGCCGTGTCCCCGTGCAATCCAACCTCATCTGAGAAAATAGGAGTTTCTTCTAATTCTTACCATCTCTGAAGACCTAGGGGCGGGGGAGAGGTGGGGGCTGTGTCGGGGCTCCCAGGGGCTGGAGACGGCCTGAGACGTCATGTGGGAAAGTCAGGGGAACACAGCTTGGGGCCCGGGTCGCCAGGGCTGGGACCCACACGCCCGATCCCTGAGGCTGGCGGGGATCCTGCACAGAAGGACATGCCAGGGCTGACTCCCGGGAGATGGCAGTGGCTTTGGGCAGCGGCCGCAGAGGCCTGGCGCTGTGTCCGTTCCGGAGCGTGGTCGGCCTTCAGACACACGTGGCTTATGGTTGAGTCATTAACCTGATGTGCTCATCTCGTGTTCTCCGTGTCTCCATTACCTTTAAAGTATTAACTAAACTTGTATTTTGAGAGTCAGCTTGGGAATCTCTTGGTCATTCTTCCCACAAAAACAAGTATCCGCTCAATCGCTCAATAAAAATGTCCCACTCACATGGATGCTGGGACTCTGGGGGGACATAGGTGGACATGTCCCGGCCCCAGAGGTCCCTCCATTTAGATGAATAGACAGGCAGGGCCGGAAGGAAGGGCCAGGAGCCCATCGCAGCCTCTGAGACATGGGTTAGACCTGCTTAGGCAGCACGGAGCCCCTTACCGGGATCCTCAGAATCAACCCTCCCTTTTCCTCCCCCTCCCCCCTCCCCCCTTGAGATTTACCATTAAAATAAAGTAGGAAACTTGGGGTTGTTTTTAGGTCAGGACAGGAGGAAGCCCCCTGGGGAGTCTTTCCTTGCCCATCCAAGTCGCTGACCTGATAGCTTTTCTGAGGCGGGAACGCCCTGGCGGCAATAAACTGTGGCTTCTGGGATGCCAGTTCACTGGTCTCAAAGACGAGTGACAGCCACACAGGCCCCTTCCCCCACCTGGGCCAGGGTCCGTTTCCTGTGTGGATCGATGGTGGGGTCTGTGCAGCATCAGGAGACGCTGACAGGGCTACAGGATTTATGTCCTGCTCCCAGGACAGAGGCCGGCTCCCTCTGCCTGCAGCCGCTGCCGCAGGCCCGTCCTGGGTTTGGGGAGCCTGCAGGGTCCTGCCTCTGTTTCCCTGGAGCTGCTGCCGAAAGAAGCCTCAGGGCCTGGCTCCCAGGGGTGTTGTAAGTGATGCAAGAGGCTCTGGGGGAGCAGCTCTGACCCTGGCTCCCAACCTCCCTCTCCACGGGTATTAGCTGAGGGGGTGGCGGGGGGCAGGAGGGACAGTAGACATTTGCTTGGCTGATCCCCGTGTTGACAGCAGCCCTGACCACCAAGTTCGGTGTAGCAGGCTTGCCTTAATCGGAAGAGAAATCTGCCTGAATGTAAATACTTTAGCTGAACCCCTTTTGGGGGGGCCCTCCGGTGCTGTTGGGAGGCAATGGAGCCGTGGCCTGGGGCGTAGCCGGGTGCCTCCAGGACAGAGCCCAGCAGCGCCTCACTCCTTGCCACAGTAAATGCGTTTGGTGACTGTGGCTCCGTGTCATCTTACCGCGTGGGCCCACCCCCGGAGAGGACCAGGAAGGAGGTGTGCCCGTGGGCTGGGCCCATCTGCCAGGCCACAGTGGAGGCGGTTTCTATCTCACTTAATTACAGGCCCCCCAGCTCAGCTCTGCCAGGGGAGTGAGTCACGGCTGCCCAAACCTGCTTCAAAGGAGCCCAGTGGCCCGGCTCCCACCACCCCCTCCGCCAAATTGTCACTCCCAGAATTCCTGGGATCAGAGCACCTGCCGGCGAGAGCGTTTGCTAAAAAGCAGATCGCTGCCGTGGTCTGCACCTCTCATTAATTCTGTCTGGTGTCTGTTTTCCTTCCTGTCGAAGTGATTTTGGAGGCTGATAGCCCAGGTTGATGGAGACAATTACCATGACAAGCATACAGCACAGGCAGCGAGAACAAGCGAGAGCCAGGTCTCCCGAGGAGCCTGCGGGTCGGGGCGGAGGATGGCGTTATTCCGCCACCTTGTGGTTACAATGAATCTGCTTGTAAAGTAAAAGGCCATCGGTTTTTCTACAGATTGAATCACATATTGATTAAAATCACGAAATGAATGGATACAAAAGAATAAGAAAATACGGACCAAAATAATTTCATCCAAAATATTTTAGTCCAAAATAATTATCCAGGCCAATTTTTGAAAGGATCCCCCACAGAAGTCCTACAACTTCATGCACTGACCTTTCTCAGGGTCAAATATGAGTTCCCACCATAGCCTGAAATTACATAAAACGGGGGTGGGGGTGAGCTGCCTCCTTTACAGCAACGTCACGTTAGTGTGAGATGATAGTCTCGGTCGTGACTGTCCAGCGATGAGCCGACGGGGAGCCTGTTCTAGAACAAGGAGAACTGTGCACAGCTGGGAAACTGGACCTGCTGTTTCCCGACACTCCCACCTCAGTGCCCGCCTGGTGGGCGTCTACAGCTGTGAGGGCAGGTACAGTGCGGGCCCCTCTGACCAGCATCGAACAACTCGGCGACTGTTTACACACGTGGTCTGGCCTCGAGGTGTGTTTTATACTTTGAGGAGATGATAGCCTGTAATTGAATGCGACTGGATTGAGGCAGGTAAGAACAGGACTGAGAGACAGGCTGAAGTATCACCATGAACATACCAGGAGGGAGAGCCCCAAATCTTCGCACATTTCTGCTGGGATGGACTCGTTCTGGGGACTCAGAAAGTACTTTCCTTGATAGAGGAATCGGCAGGAAACAGTGCGGTCCTGGGGCAGTAAGGGTATTGCGGACTCGGAGCCTGGGAGTGTCTTTCCCACGAGGCTCCTGGTCGATAAGGGCACAGTGTGTGGCCTGTGGCAGGCCCTTCCTATCGGGGTAACTGACCTCCCAGACACCGCGCCTCCTGCTTCCTTATGTTTCCCTCTGTCGCTGCGCCTGGGAAAGCCTTCGGCGTGGGAAGGACAATGTTCCCACCACTGCTCAGATTAGACCAAAAGCTGGACCCTGAGCACTGTGTTTAACTGAAGGAACACTCCCCCCACCCACCCCACCCCCGGCACGGGGCCCAGCTGTGGAGGAAAGGCCAGAGCCTCCTAGGACAAGCCCTGGACCACTCACAGGAGGCCTCCGTCTCCTCACCAAGAAGGAAGAACAAGGAAATCACATGTGCATCTACACACCTGGGGGTCAGTCCAGCTGCACACTGGGGGTCAGTGCATCTACACACCTGGGGGTCAGTCCAGCTGCAACCTGGGGGTCAGTGCATCTACACACCTGGGGGTCAGTCCAGCTGCAACCTGGGGGTCAGTGCATCTACACACCTGGGGGTCAGTCCAGCTGCAACCTGGGGGTCAGTGCATCTACACACCTGGGGGTCAGTCCAGCTGCAACCTGGGGGTCAGTGCATCTACACACCTGGGGGTCAGTCCAGCTGCAACCTGGGGGTCAGTGCATCTACACACCTGGGGGTCAGTGCATCTACACACCTGGGGGTCAGTGCATCTACACACCTGGGGGTCAGTGCATCTACACACCTGGGGGTCAGTGCATCTACACACCTGGGGGTCAGTGCATCTACACACCTGGGGGTCAGTGCATCTACACACCTGGGGGTCAGTGCATCTACACACCTGGGGGTCAGTGCATCTACACACCTGGGGGTCAGTGCATCTACACACCTGGGGGTCAGTGCATCTACACACCTGGGGGTCAGTGCATCTACACACCTGGGGGTCAGTGCATCTACACACCTGGGGGTCAGTGCATCTACACACCTGGGGGTCAGTGCATCTACACACCTGGGGGTCAGTCCAGCTGCAACCTGGGGGTCAGTGCATCTACACACCTGGGGGTCAGTCCAGCTGCACACCTGGGGGTCAGTGCATCTACACACCTGGGGATCAGTGCACCTACACACCTGGGGATCAGTGCACCTACACCCCTGGGGGTCAGTGCATCTACACACCTGGGGGTCAGCGCATCTACACCCCTGGGGGTCAGTGCATCTACACCCCTGGGGGTCAGTGCATCTACACCCCTGGGGGTCAGTGCATCTACACCCCTGGGGGTCAGTGCATCTACACCCCTGGGGGTCAGTGCATCTACACCCCTGGGGGTCAGTGCATCTACACCCCTGGGGGTCAGTGCATCTACACCCCTGGGGGTCAGTGCATCTACACCCCTGGGGGTCAGTGCATCTACACCCCTGGGGGTCAGTGCATCTACACCCCTGGGGGTCAGTGCATCTACACCCCTGGGGGTCAGTGCATCTACACCCCTGGGGGTCAGTGCATCTACACCCCTGGGGGTCAGTGCATCTACACCCCTGGGGGTCAGTGCATCTACACCCCTGGGGGTCAGTGCATCTACACCCCTGGGGGTCAGTGCATCTACACCCCTGGGGGTCAGTGCATCTACACCCCTGGGGGTCAGTGCATCTACACCCCTGGGGGTCAGTGCATCTACACCCCTGGGGGTCAGTGCATCTACACCCCTGGGGGTCAGTGCATCTACACCCCTGGGGGTCAGTGCATCTACACCCCTGGGGGTCAGTGCATCTACACCCCTGGGGGTCAGTGCATCTACACCCCTGGGGGTCAGTGCATCTACACCCCTGGGGGTCAGTGCATCTACACCCCTGGGGGTCAGTGCATCTACACCCCTGGGGGTCAGTGCATCTACACCCCTGGGGGTCAGTGCACCTACACACCTGGGGGTCAGTGCATCTGCACACCTGGGGATCAGTGCACCTACACACCTGGGGAGGGCAAATCTGTCTCCGTTTTCGGTAAGCCACCACAGTTTAATTCGCGATGATCAGAGAAGTATGATTCCTGGGAGGTGTGCTGTGAGATCAGAGCCACCTGTGTGTGGCCCCTCCCGGGGCAGCTGCCTCTGCCCCTCTCCTACCCGCCTGACTGTGTTGCTCCTGGTCTGTCCAGCTGCACTGGAAGCTCCTGGGAGCTGGAGGCACGTTGGCCTTGGAGATCACAATGTATCTGACCAGGAAACATGTATCAGACGACGCTCATTCTCTTCACTGTGAGATTTTTGTCCGCAATGAGAACTTTTGGGGGAAAAGTGTTTCTTTTAGTAGCTTCTCAGCCAATTCTAGTTGAAGGGGAGTTAGCCAGGAGTTCAGACACATTTTTTCTGAGTTACACCCTTTATTCAGAAGCCCATTCTAATAGCTTTGATCCTCTTTCTCCCTACACTGTTCTGATGGGCTGGCACCTCACACATTTCATTGTACTCTGTCAGCTCCTCTGGGGAGAGAGAGCTCAAAGAAGAAAGAATCGTACAGAGATGAGAGGGCGCTGAAGGCCCACAGCTGTCACGGGACCCAGGTCTGGCAACTGTTTCCTCAGACCTGTACTTCCTTAGCAGACACCGGTGAACACTGCCGTGCGATGGAGGAGGGATGGAGGAAGCAAGCACACGCCTGCATACAGGTCACCTGTGCATGCATTCACCACCCATAGAACTATCCCACATGGATCCCTAGGCTGCCGCGACATGTGCTTGCTTGAGTGTGTCTTAATAGCTCACTGTGGTACCAATGTGTAGTCTGAGTTTAAAGTGACTGGTTCATTGTTTCAGCAAATCCTAAGAGAAGGGGCAGGGATGTCCATTCGTTAGAGCTGCCTGGGGCAGACGAGCCGGGCGCTGTGGCTGCCTGTGACCTGACCATGACCAAGTGTGGGTTGTTTACAAACCACCTGGGACGAAGGAAGTCCCTCCTACTCAGGAATGGGTGCGTGTATGCACTGGGAGCGTGGGAAGTGTTCCTGTTGATTCCAGGACTGGAGCACAGCCACCTTGTCTTCTAGAATCGTCTGTGTACATTGCAGGCATACACAATGCGGGTTTTTTTTTTCTTTTTCTCCAGCTTTTTGTTATTATTCCTCAACCTTATATATTCAAGTTTATGGGGAATAGTTCACCTGGAGAAGATTTGGTCCCGTTGAGCCGCCTTTGCGGAAACGGCTTTAATTCCCCGTTTCTCTGAGCGCTCCTGTGACCACAGGCTGCCGAGTGCTGGCTGGTGGGCTTGCCAGTGATGGCGAGATATGGTGACAGCTCCTCCAGCCAATGAGAACGGAAACAACCAGTCTTTTTCAAGAAAATACGTTTTTTCTCCCTGGGGGATCAGGCCCAAGCTGGCAGTCAGACATCCCTCTGGCAGCCTGGGAGCCCTCAGGAGATGTCCACTTGCCAGCAGGGAGCAGGCCTAAGCTGCAGTCGGACATCCTTAGCGCTGCTGAGGAGGCGGGAGAGGCTCCCACCACCACTGTTGTGCTGGCCGCTGTCAGCCTGGCTTGTGGCTGAGCAGAGTTCCCACTGTGGGAGCGACTGACCACCAGGGGGCAGCTCCTGCATTGAGCTAGCGGAGCCGTGCATGCCGTGTGTGCAGGGCTAGCAGAGCAGTGCGTGCAGAGTGTGCGGGGCTAGCGGAGCGGGGCATACAGAGCAGTGTGTGCGGGGCTAGCGGAGCGGGGCGTACAGAGCAGTGTGTGCGGGGCTAGCGGAGCGGTGCGTGCCCAGTCGTGGCAGCAATTCATGAAGAAAGCATTTCGCAGAGGCCCGGCCCAGGCCCGCACTAAGGTGTCCCAGCACCGCTCCTGTGCTGCGCCGTCCTTGTTCGTGGTCTTGTCTTCTGCTGGGGCTGGTTCTCAGCACAGACCCCGTCGCCTGGAGCTGTGCGTAGGGGAGTTTGGAGAAGCGCAGGGAAGGCTGGCCCTAGACATAGGCGGCCACCTACTCGGACAGACAGCTGTTTTCGAGGTGAATGAGAGACATCCTACGGCCTTGACTGCACTGACCTCTAACCTCTGGAAGAAAAGCAGGGGAGGGGAGCTGGGGAGACGGTGGGGAAGATGCAGGCTTCACGTTGGGGACCACCATGGAATGAATGCTGTGCCCAGGGGAGGCAGAGACTCCAGCACACGTGTGCTTGCTGTGGGCCCGGGTCCTACTGCACATGAAGGCACCAAGGAATCTACCCGCTAACGTGCCGGCGCCATCAGACACCCCGCCGCACACGGGCCCCGCCTTCGTGTGCAGGGGAGGAGACACAGGCCTGGGCGGCGAGGGGACGAGGGCCTGCACGCAGGCACTCGCCTCCCTGACCCTGACCCTGACTCTGCCCAGCCGTCCTCGGGGGGGACTAGTTAGCAGGTGCTGGCGCCTTGTCACCTGAGACATTGTTTCAAACAGGTTGGTCTCTGCGGCGGACGCAGTCCTCGGCCCGATGCCACCAGGTCTGGAGGACTGACGGACACGCCAGCCGGCGCCCCCTCCGGCTCCCGCCATGGGGCCCTCCGGGAGCCTGCTGGGCGGACACCTGCAGATTGCCCTGTGGGGGAGCTTGGCAGCTGCCGCCACGGTCTTCCTCATCACCTTCCTCATCTTCCTGTGCTCCAGCTGTGACAGGTGAGAGCCCGCGCCCTTCCAGTGGCCTCAGAAGAGACTCAACACGCGTCTTTTAAGAGTCTGGACATGGCTTCCTCCCCTGATGGCTCTGTCAAGAGAAGCAGAGCTGGACTCTCCGGACCCAGGAGCCCCTCCTGCCTGCCCAGTGGGACCCAGGCCTGCGGGGCTGGGACCCTGTGACCAGGACCAAGTGGGCCTTTGCTCCCAGACCTGGGCAGCCGCCTCTGTCGTTGTCGAGTCTCCCACTAGGGGGCGCTGTTGCCTTGTGCATCCGTGGGAACGCGCTCTAGAACTGATGGCTTCCTAGCCTGTGCGAGTACAAACAACTTCTATTTTTACTCTGCGGACTTTTCCACAGCCTGGAAGGAAGTGCACATGACTCATCCTGAGAGCATGCACCCTTCCTGAGGTGCCAGAATTGGTCCTGTCTGATTATTTTCTGAGGCCTCCGCAGTGTGACTGCAAAGCCTCCAGCTGGGAGAACAGGAGACATGTCTGCGTGCTCTTTTTTTAAGGCATCGCTCGCCCAGCGTTCCACATGTGATCAGGGTCCACTCGGCATCCTGCCTGGTCCTCTGGTGGGGACCCTGCTGTGACTCGCCCGGCCCCTCCCGCCCGTGCCTGTCCGGCTTTGCTTCCCTGGCAGTTGACCTTGGTCTGACATTAGGATGGGAAGGGGGTGTGTGTTTGATTTTAGATGGTGAGTGTGATATCACAGGAACATCTCATTTTTCATTTCAGAGAAAAGAAGCCGAGACAGTACAGCGGAGACCATGAGAACCTGATGAACGTGGTGAGCCCCAGTGCATGTGTGTGTGCGTGTGTGCACATGTGCATCCATGTGTCTATGTGTGTGCACTTGCATCTTCATGTGTTCATGTGTGTCTGCGTGTGTGCATGTGTGCCTCCATGCGTGTGTGTCTACATGTGCATGTTTTCAAACACCAGCCACTCATCTAAGCGTGTTCCCACAAGCTGACAATTTCCTTCCGGAAAGAACAGCCTGAGCTCCCAGCTGCCTGGGCGGGTCCTTCCTGCAGGTGCAGGCTCACCACGGCCAGAGGCCTGTGCACGCAGCCGGCTGCTGGGGGGTTCTGACAACGGGTGCAATTGCGCGGGGCCTAGGAGAGAGATCCTGAGGGAGCCTGGGACTACGGCAGGGATGAGTCTTTGTTGCGTCCGCCCCGCTCTAGCTCCCGTGGTCATTCTCTAGGGCTGTCATAACGAAGGACCACAAATGGAGTGGCTTAAATAGCAAGTCTGTTGCCTCAGAGCTCTGGAGGCCAGAATCCCAGGAGGTGTCAGCGGGTTGGCTCTGAGGGGATGTCACGGGTGGCTTGCTGGCGTCCTTGGCATTTGCAGTGCCTCCCTCATCACGTGGTGCCCCCCACCCCTGCCCTGTGCGCCTGTCTCTGTCCAAGTTCCCCCTTTGCAAGGACTCCAGTGAGACCTCCTCTTAACTGGTTTCATCTGCAATGACCCTGCTCCCAAATAGGGTCACTCCCAAGGTAGTGGGGCTGGGACTCCACAGGGATTTGGGGAGGATACAGTTCACCCCCTAACAGCTGGCCACCAAGCTCACTAGGGCCTGGGAGCCCCAGCACTGCAGGTGTGGCCTGGCCTCGCTGTCTGCAGGTGTGGCCGGGCCTCGCTGTCACAGCACTGCAGGTGTGGCCGGGCCTCGCTGTCTGCAGGTGTGGCCGGGCCTCACTATGTTCTGCAGCCCTCGGTGTCTTCCGGGTCCTGACCCAGCCCCGAAGGCGCTTCAGGACCACCTGGGAGGAGCCGCCTGAGCGGCCTGAGCAGCCTGGTCCTTGTGGTGAGAGAGAAGGGTTCCGCGCTCAGGTGCATGCCCTTGACCCGCTGAGTCATTCCAGCAGTGGGGCCGGGCCACCCTCGTGTTCACAGAGGCCCTGCCTGAGCCCCACGCGGTGCCCACACGGTGCCCACGCGGTGCCCAGACAGAGCCTGCTCCTGGTCCCAGCGTGGTCTCCCGGTCCCGGCGTGGTCTCACCGGCAGGCAGCACGTGTGGAGTCAGCCTGTCTGGGGAGAGGGCGTAAAGCCTGCAGGCAGCAGGCGGGCTCCACACTCACCGAGGTGTCTCCAGGCTCGGCCGCCCTGCCCGGCAAACGCCCAGGCAGACACGGAGCTGCTGGGACCCTCTCCTCCAGGGAGCCCCAGGGGTCCCTGCCCTTCTGCTTCGGCGCACCCGCTGCCATCCTGGGGTTCGCAGCACCACCCCTCGGCCTTTGTCCCACCCCGTCTCCGCCTCTGGTTGTCCGGTTCCCGTGGGCCTTTCTCCTGGCAGCTAAGGGTAGAGGTGGTGGCAGAGCCCAGGTGTGGTCGTTCTGCCGGATGGATTGTTACGGGGAGGCCTCCTCCCTCACACCTGACACCCGCCCAACGGTCCCGGCGTGGTCTCCCAGTCCTGGCGTAGTCTCCCGGTCCCGGTGTGGTCTCGCCGGCAGGCAGCACGTGTGGAGTCAGCCTGTCTGGGGAGAGGGCGTAAAGCCTGCAGGCAGCAGGTGGGCTCCACACTCACCGAGGCGTCTCCAGGCTCGGCCGCCCTGCCCGGCAAACGCCCAGGCAGACACGGAGCTGCTGGGACCCTCTCCTCCAGGGAGCCCCAGGGGTCCCTGCCCTTCTGCTTCGGCGCACCCGCTGCCATCCTGGGGTTCGCAGCACCACCCCTCGGCCTTTGTCCCACCCCGTCTCCGCCTCTGGTTGTCCGGTTCCCGTGGGCCTTTCTCCTGGCAGCTAAGGGTAGAGGTGGTGGCAGAGCCCAGGTGTGGTCGTTCTGCCGGATGGATTGTTACGGGGAGGCCTCCTCCCTCACACCTGACACCCGCCCAGGCAGCGTCCCTCCTGCGATGTTGGCATCTGTTCGCGGTCCTGGCCACCTCCCACAGTGGCCCATCCCCTGGGCACCTCCACTGAGCGGAACAGCTGAGTCCCACGAGCTTGGGGACCTTGACTCAGCGTGAGCCACTTGCACTCCACTGTTGTGTGGCTCCCAGTCCAGAGTCACATGTTCGAGGCCCGCGGGCCAGGCTCCCGGTGCTCTTCGCACCAGCATTCTCCAGGGGGAACCGGAGCAGGTCCAGGGCGGCCTCCTGGCCCCCATAGACCGCGTGTTCCGTCACGGGTGGGGGCAGACCTGGGAGCCATGGCTCAGGCGCCACGTGAGGCCAGCTGGGGACTTGTAGAAATGCATCAACTGCCAACTTGATGACCACCCATAGCCATTGCTCGGCCTGGCCCGTCTATGCACCTACGCAGTTGAGCCCGGCAGAAAGCCTTCGCTCCCCGCACCACCCTCCCCTCCCAGGGCCGAGGGTCGGGCTCGGAGAGGCTGCAGACCTGCCTGTTCGCCGCTGGCTGTTTCTGAGCTGGAAGCAGACCCGGCTGGGTATGCGCAGTCTCAGGGGTTGAGGACGTTAGCGGTCATTGCCAGGCAGACTGGGGTCTCTTCCCCCGGGTGACAGCAGTGGGTGGCCTTTCCCCTGCTTTGCCCGGCATGGCTCACCTTTCAGAATAGTGTTCATAGCACCTGGGCCAGGGCTGAGGTTGTGCTGGACTCCCTGCGACGAGCAGCAGGGGCTTCTGGTTCCCACCTCCCCTGCCGCGAGGGGGTGACCCCTCACCGCCCACGGGGCCCATCTGCAGACCCGCAGGTGGGAGGTGCCCGTGCCCTGGCAATGCTGGGACGGCCCCGTCCAGCGGAATTTCCCACCAGGACGTGGGAAAGGAGCCCTCGCCTCACGTGGCACAGAGCACGGGACATGTGCCGAGCACATGAGCAACTGACATCTATTTAATTTCCCTTCATCTAAACCAAAGTAGTGGGTGTGGGCTTTTGCTGATGCTCCCGTTTTTAGAAAGAGGCTCGGACTCCCCTCCACAGGGCGGTCTGACTGCGTGGTCTCTCTTGCAGCCTTCGGACAAGGAGGTGTTCAGCCGCTCGGTGACCAGCCTGGCCACGGACGCGCCCCTCAGCAGCGACCAGAACGGCGCACTCACCAACGGGGACAGTAAGTCCCCACACACGCCACACGGGACTCATCCCCCAAGACCAGGGCTCCAAAGGCGTAGCCAAAGGCTAGGAAGTAGGAACTTGCTCACTGTTTGCACCAGTTGTAGCAAAAGTCGTCTCAGGGATGGAAAGCTTGGGTGCCGATTGGCTAGGGCGGCCCTGCTGACTCACTCGTCCTAAAGCCGCTGGCAGGTGGCCGTTACCGACAGGACCTCCTGCCCCTGTGAGAGCAGCATTAACGTGAGCAGCGTCACTGCCCGCAGCACGCAGCAAGGGCGGCTGGGGCCGCGGCCGCAGTTTCCACAAACTTAGATCCGCAGCACAAGTGAAGGGACTTCAGCCCCAACATCAGTGTGGACCCGAGCTCCTCCTCCCTGCCTCGCCCTCGGCCCACGTCTCTGTTCCCACTGTCCCGCCCGCCTGTCTCAATGGGCACCTGGTAATGCACCTGCCCACCTACCCCAGGCTGCTCTGTCCCGCTCAGCTCAGCTGGTACTTCCACTGTCTCTAGACCAGGGGTGGGCAACCTTTTTGTGAGTGCGTGCCAAAACCAGCAAAATCTCTGACTCAAAATTCTTCTGCGTGCCAACCCTAATTTTTTGAGAACATGTGTGATGACGTCACCGGGCTACTGCTGTAGCGCGCATCGAGAGAAACATAGAAATTTATTCCCTTTATTAGTACCGGTGGGCAAAGCGAGAGAGGAGGTTTCATTTTTATAGAGTGAAATTTTGAATAAGTAGGTGAGGCGGTTGTCTTGTCAACGAAAACCTGTTGCGTCTGAGGCTGAAACCAAAACACTGGTCAGATCTAGGAAGGCAGGGAGAGTTAAGGCAGAGGCATAGAAATTGCTCTTCCCCTCTCTCGTCAATCCATGTCTATGGTCTTTAAGATAACTTGTTATGTAAAATTATTTATTTATCTAAGATGCACCTACACTGAATTTATCTGAAAAATAAAAAAGTCGATATTAAGAAAAAAATTGTAAATGGAAGATTATAAGAGAGGGTTTCTCGTGC
>NW_005370042.1:1979490-1985700 GCF_000412655.1 Myotis brandtii
CGAGTGCCATGTTTGGCACGCTAGCCAGGGGTTGCCCACCCCTGCCCTAGACCCACCCTGCCCATACCTCTCTCCCTCACAGCCCCTCCCCCCGCTGCCCATCACTTCTCTTCCTCACACCCCCTCCCCCATCACCTCTCTCACAGCAGCTGCAGGGACTGGGACTAGGACCCTTTGAGACCATGGTTCTCCCTGCACAGGTTGGGCATTTACCTGAGGTCTCAGTCAGTGCACCGAGGGGCTGTGTTTAAACTCAGCATCTGAGTCTCGGGCACATTCTTGGGACCACCTGTCCCACCCCTGCCTCTTGCTGCAGGAGAGTGCCATGTTTGGCACGCTAGCCAGGGGTTGCCCACCCCTGCCCTAGACCCACCCTGCCCATACCTCTCTCCCTCACAGCCCCTCCCACCACATCACCTCTCTCCCTCCCAGCCCCTCCCTACCCCTACCCATCACCTCTCTTCCTCACACCTCCTCCCCCATCACCTCTCACTCAGGGGCTGCAGGGACTGGGACTAGGACCCTTTGAGACCATGGTTCTCCCTGCACAGGTTGGGCATTTACCCGAGGTGTCAGTCAGTGCACCAAGGGGGACCACCTGTCCCACCCCTGCCTCTTGCTGCAGGAGGCCCTGTGTGTGTGCGTGTGTGTGTGTGTGTGTGTGCGTGTGTGTGTGTGTGCGTGTGTGTGTGTGTGCGGGCGCGCACGCATGTGTGCGCGTGTGTGCGCATGTGCACGAGCGTGTGTGTGAGCGTGTGTGCGTGCGTGCGTGTGCGCGCATGTGTGCGCGCGCGTGTGTGTGTGTGTTCGTGTGTGCGTGTGTGTGTGTAGCCAAGACACTAAATGTTGCCGGGAAGACGTGATTGAACTGAGAATGTCGACTAACAAGCGGGCCACCTGTGCCTTGCAGCGGAGTCACCCACAAGTAAGCACAGCAGCAATTCCCTGGGATAATAATTCGGGGTGTCTTTCTCCCCTTTCCGTCCGCTCCAGTCGCCTCGGAAGGCAGTGCCGGGACCTGCGCGCAGCATTACGAGGAGGTGCTGGCCGCCGCCTCCGACCCGCCGGACACCGTGCAGGCCAGGGAGGGACGAGCGCTGTTTTGGTGGAAGCTGTGTCGGACCTTTTCCCTCCAAGTAGTGAAACACTGAACACGCAAGCTTATCAAATCACTCTCTCATGGCACCGTACCTGGATGTTTTCCCGATTTTGCATCATGTCGAATCGGGGCCAAGTGCTGCTTTCTTCCTTTTGAAACCGGGAAATAAGGCGCAAGACCCGACTCTTGGCCACGCAGTTCGTGCCCTCTGCCTGCCGTCTCCTCCAGCGGCCAGGTGACCTCTGTCCTCTCCGGTCCCAGTCCTCAAAGCAAGGAGCAGGCACAGGAGACAACTCATGGCACCACTGGTTGTGTCCGACTAACTTTATACTGTTTGCGCCCCAGGCCCCGGGCAGAGCCGACTTCGCGGAGTACGCCTCGGTGGACAGGAACAAAAAGTGTCGGCAGAGCATGAACGTAGACAGTGTGCTGGGCCCTGCCCGGGACGCAGAGGAGGAGGCCCCACCGCCGGTGCCCGTGAAACTTCTGGACGAGAACGAGAACCTGCAGGCGCAGGACAGGAGCGCCTCCGAGGGGACCCAAGAGACCAACAAGGTGAGCGCCTGTGGCCGCAGGAGTCGGGGCCTGGGCTCCTCCTGGCTGTGTTCGAGGAGATACCCCCCCACACACACACACATACACACACACAGGCCTGCGTGCAGGGCAGGGAGGGACGAGCACTGTTTTGGTGGAAGCTGTGTTGGACCTTTTCCCTCCAAGTAGTGAAACACTGAACACGCAAGCTTATCAAATCGCTCTCTCATGGCACCGTACCTGGATGTTTTCCCGATTTTGCATCATGTCTAATCGGGGCCAAGTGCTGCTTTCTCCCTTTTGAAACCGAGAAATAAGGCGCAAGACCCGACTCTTGGCCACGCAGTTCGTGCCCTCTGCCTGCCGTCTCCTCCAGCAGCCAGGTGACCTCTGTCCTCTCCGGTCCCAGTCCTCAAAGCAAGGAGCAGGCACAGGAGACAACTCATGGCACCACTGGTTGTGTCCGACTAACTTTATACTGTTTTTTTTAAGCAATAGAGTACAGTACTCTTTTTTTAAAATATATTTTTATTGATTTCCGAGAGGAAGGGAGAGGGAGAGAGAGATAGAAGCATCAATGATGAGAGAGAATCATTGATCGGCTGCCTTCTGCAGGCCCCCGCATTGGGAATGGAGACCGAAACCCCAGCATGTGCCCTGACAGGAATCAAACCTGGAACCCAGTCTGCATGCCGATGCGCTATCCCTGAGCCAAACCGGCCAGGGCTGAACTTTATACTTTTAGTGAGAGATTGTGTTTTGTGACAATTTCTAAACAGCAGCCCGTCCCTCCCATTTAGATATTCAGCAAAGCTCTAAGTGCCGCGACCCGCAAGCTCTCCCTGTGCTTCTGTGACCTGGCGTGTGAGTGACGGGCCGAGATGTTCTCCTGTCCCGTGGGGTTTCACTAGGCTTGGTCTTCTCTAGGCAGCTGACATCTAGGTACTATGTTCTGCACAGAAAAAAGCAAGTTTGCTTCTTAGGTTCTGGTAGGAAGGCCACATAGGGGTCAGTCCGACAGTAGCAGCCTTTAGACCGTTCTGGAGTTCATGGTCAGAAGTGAACTCTGGCACTAAGTCGGTCCTCGTAGTGTTTCCACTTTTCAGATTTTCCACGAAATCAGCTGCCCAGAGCCCCTACAAAGGTGATCGTAGTCGTGAAATACAAACACAGTCTAATGTTTGCCCTTGGCATAACCAAAGAGGATGACACGAATGTAAAGTGTTTGTCCGTGAGGGTGGGTTCCCGGGGACCAGGGCGGGGCTGAGGTTAAGGTGGGCCTGGGAGGCTGAGCCAGGGGAGCAGAAAGGAAGGTCCCAGCGAGGCAGACACCGGGAGGGGCCCGGGCAGCAGCCAGCGCAGACGGGGTTCCCAGGAGTCCGGATGGTGGAGCGGCTGTGGGCTGTGGTTCAGGTACGAGGAGGTCGGGCTGTGGGGCCAGGACATGAGCGGTGGGGCCGTGTGGAGGAGGGCGGTGGGGGAGGTCGGGGAACTGAGGGCTGGGTTTGAAAGGACGCGTGTTTGTTGAAATTGTTGAAATCGGGGAGAATGTGCGGAGACAGGAGAGGTGTGGGAGAAGCGAGGCAGGAGCCTGCCGCCAGCGCGAGCTGCCTCTGCGTTAGCTCTGATAAGGTTCCCGGTGGCTCGGGAATCTTTCTGACGACTCGTGCACACTGTCCGAACACAAGATCCAGGCATGCCATAAAGAAGCCATGTTTTTTATTATCGATTCTTCATTGATGATCAATCCGTCACTGACAGGAATTGAAACAGTAGTCTGTTTGGCTTATTTGTACCCACCGGTGCAAATACAAAAGTGGAAGAAATGTCTGTTCTGCTACTGGCTCTCCAGAAACATCACAGAATAGGCTTCTTGCGTGTGTATTCCTCTGGGGCTTTACACAATGTCATTGCAGAACATCCTCGATTTCCTAACAGTCGTCTGAGAGCGTTCTTACAGAAAGATGCCACACACAGGCGGCAGCCGGCATCGACGTCACCCCCCTCGTTTCTGTTTTCCTCACAGAGGTTCAGTGCCCTGTCGTACAAGTCCCGCGAGGAAGACCCGACGCTCACAGACGAGGAGGTGAGTTCTGTGGCTTTCCGAAAGGAGTTTGTTGGCTTTTAGAGAGAAGAAGGGAGAGGGAGAGAGAAGGAAAAAAACACTGATGTGAGTGCATCGATCGGCTGCCTCCTGCACGCCCCCTACTGGGGATCGAGCCCACAGCCCGGGCATGTGCCCTGACCCGGATCGAAGCTCTTGGTGATGGGATGACGCCTGAGCCACACGGGCCAGGGGAGGGTTATAGCTTTGTAGTGACCCGGATCGAACCTCTTGGTGATGGGATGACGCCCAACCACTGAGCCACACGGGCCAGGGGAGGGTTATAGCTTTGTAATCACCAGGAAGCCCCTATAGTGAGACCAGAGTCCCTCCTGGTGCACCCGCGTCGCTGACCCTCTGTGTGAGTGGCTGAGCCTCTCTGACGTGCGGCGGGAGCTGGGTCCGGGTGCTGGCTCGGCAGTGGCTCAGGTGGAGGGACTGGCAGGTGGGTGGGCAGGTCCGCTGAGTAAAGGAGACCGAGTAGGAAAGGAGGGTCAGGAAAGCCGGGGGTGGGGGGGAGGAGGAATAAGAGAGGGACTTAGGAACAAGAGTCTAGTTGGCATTCCGATGTCCGTCCGCGCAAGGGGAAGGCCATCGTGGGTTGGAAAGTACAGGAAATTGGAATGGGTGGGGGTGTGGAGGGGGTTGACCAGCAGGGAGCCTGAGGCGGCTGTCCCAGCGAGGGGGCTGCAGGCAGAGGGCGTGAGTTCCTGCCCGGCTGCACCAGCCGTCAGCCAGCCGTACAGCCAACAAGGCCGCTTACAGGTTCTCCCAGCTCCGGGCCGAGGAGGCGCTGGTTAAAGGTCCGGGGAGCGTGAGAGGTGAAGGCCAGTCGTGCGTTGTCCTGCCTGTCTCTCCTGGCTCAGAGACCTGGGCGCCCTCAGCGGTCGGGCTGCAGGTGGCTGCCCTCGGACCCGGCAGGGAGTCCCATCCGCGTGCAGAGGTGGTGGTGGGCACAGGCAGCGCCTCCTTGGGGGTCTGCGAGAGGATGGAGCAGCAGGCACTGCGGCCGGGGACAGGAGCAGAGGCTTGCTGAGGGTGATGCCGCCCACCCTCCAGGGTCCTCCCCGGGGAGGCACCTGCCATCTGGCCACCGGTTGCGTAAGCCACACCTGGGGGTCATCCTTGACACCTGTTCCTCACCGTCCTCAGATGCCGCCAATAGCCAAGTCCCTCAAGTCCACCTCCAAACGGTTTCTTCCGTGTCCCGTCTCCATCCCACAGCCCCTCCTGCCTGGGCGGGCGGGCCCTGGCCTTCCTCCAGCATCTCCCACACTGTGCCAGAGCCACCCCTTTGGGACAAGAGAATAGAATGTATAGGGTGTCCCAAAATTCACGCAAGAAGTAATTTTGATAGAAAACACAGGTTTATAATTAAAAATTGTAAATTTTTTATTGATTCATAAAGTATACAGTATAGGGTTATGTATGGAATAGCACATCGGGTAAATGGCCTCCACGGCTTTCCTGGCACATATGCAAAGCTGTGGTCTTCATTGGTCTTCATTGTCCCTGCTCCTGGGCCATAATTGGTACTTGGTAACACTTATTAAATTGAAGGGATTAAAATCAAAGGGCAACAGGTATTAGAATCTGATTCAATAAACCAAGTAAAATTAGGCTTTTATTTTTTGTTGTTGTTGTTGTTGATGCTCACACAAAATTCAAATCTTGCGTGAATTTTGGGACACCCTATATAAGAGACCTGGAAGCGAATCCTATTAAAATAAACCAAGACCGTGTGAAACTTTAAATTACTTATGAGAACATAATCTACAGACTGAGTAATAAAAATGAAAGATTTTAAAGAGAAAAAAAAATCAAAGCTAAGGCCTTGAAGAGAAACCTGTATGCAAAATAGAACTATAGTCACAGAAGACAGATACTCGAGAGGAATATTAGGAGACCTGAGAAACTTCTATCAGGAAGTTCACTGTGACGCTCTGCATGTGATGCTCATGTCCAGGGATGATATCAGTGGAGGAGCCTGTAATTTGTTAGAAGAGGGTTTCTCCCCAGGGAAGGAACTGGAGGGGAGGAGCAGAGCTGGAGGTGAGGGGCCGGCTGTCGCCTTTGCAGCGCAGGCGCCGCTGTGTCTGTCCCCCTGTGTGACCCCGAAGATGAAGGTGAGCGTGGCTGGCCCCCGCATCACTGGCACCCACGACTTACCCCTTTATAACCTGTCCACATTCCGGCTGGGACTACTTTCTGGATAAAAGGTTCCGTGTGTTTGCAGTCACTATGAAAAGCAGACGATTTATTCATTCTTCCCAAATTCAAAGAAATTGTGTCTTCATTTTGAGAGTCATTTTTCCATTAGAACCTCTAAGGTGAGAATGTTCGGTGAACAGTCGTCAGAATAGTCAGACCACCCACGGTTGCTCCTGTGCCTAAACCTTCGGGTCGTCCAGGCCTGTGGGACCGTCCTCATGCAGATGACCAGCGGCCGTCCCGGAGGCCCGCGGCCCGGGGA
>NW_005370042.1:1985955-1988541 GCF_000412655.1 Myotis brandtii
TCCGCACGCGCAGGCCGAGCGTCTGTCAGGAATCAGGACACATGTTCGTTATTCCTGGGTGTTTTATAAATCAGTCACGGGGCCAAGGAAGGAAACGTTTACTTATTTCCAACCACAATTTCTAACAATAAAATAACAGCCCAGACCGTCTCCTAATCTGTACACCTGCTCTCCCATCACCAAGGCAAACTAAGTCGCTCTCACTGTTGGAGCCTCTGTGGGTACGTTAGGGACGCTGAGTAGCTTGGAAGACAGCCCGATCCTCGCACAGGAAAGTCTTCCCATCTCTGATTACCTCCAACTCCGCTTCTCAGTTAGCTGGTTGGAAATGAGAATGCGTTTCCCACCGAAGTTTCTGTGCGTGTTTGCTGAACCAGCAGCACCTGGTGAAACCAAAAGCAATGGGCCAGACTCTTACAAACGCGTGTGTGCGCTGACCAGCAGAGCCCAGGACCCGCCTCCGGCCGCGCTGTGCGGGACAGGCGGTCCAGGCCCACTTCCTGGCTCTCACACTCTGGGCGACAGGCCGGCCAGCCCCAGGTTTCTGCCTCAGTGGTTCTGGGGGCGGAAGTTGCCTTTCTTGTAAATTTCTGGATCCTGCTGGTTCAGTGCCCACAGTGTGAGAATCACTCGTCTCATACATGCTTCCTGCCGATTTTGTAAAGCAGTGGAGCCCCTTGTCAGATGAGATAGAGAGGCTTCCGATGTAGAAAGACTGCGTCCCTCGGGGCCTTGGGCTGCCGCGCCCCCTCCTGCCCGCCGCAGGCTGAGAGAGCCGGGTCTTCGTGGGCTTGTGCCGACACGGCCCGTCTGCCTGAAGATAGTCTGTGTAATTGTTCTCTAGCAATGCATTCCAGGCACTGAAGAACCCACTTCTGGACATTTATCTGAAGGAAGTGAAGTCACTGCCTCAGGAGGCGCCTATACCCCACGTGACGCAGCGCTGGTCACACAGCCGAGACCTGGGAGCAACTCAGTGTCGATCTACGGACGAATGGACAAGAAAATGTGATCTCACATACATGTCAGGTGTCTGTGCGGAATATCCAAGTGGACAGACACAGTGGATACTATTCAGCCATAAAAGAAGGAAGTCCTGCCAGTTGTGACCTTGAGGCCATCTGCCAACTGAAGTTACCAGACAGGGAAAGACAAACAGTTTATGTTCTCAAATAAATGTGGCATCTGAAAAAGCTGACCTCATAGAGATAGAGTAGACTGGTGGTGGCCAGGGGCTGGAGAGATGGGGGTGGGGAGATGTTGGTCAAAGGGTATACACTTCCGACTACAAGATGAACAGGTGCTGGGGGGCTCGCGCCCAGCATGGGACTAGAGGCAGCCCTACGGTTGTGCTCTGTGCTCAGAATTGTTCAGAGAATCAAGCTTAAGTGTTGCCACCACACCCAAAAATGGGGGCACAGTAATGGAGGCATTCCCTGACCTTACTGTGGCAGTCCTTTCACAACGTACATGTGTATCAGATCGTCGTGTCGTGTCCCTTAACCTGACACACGCTGCAGGTCGGTTCTGTCTCAATGAGCTGGGGGTGGGAATATGATCCGGGCTCTCCACACCGGTTCTTAAAGGGGCACACACCCTGGGTGCTCAGTCTCCAGTTTGTCACTAAAGGGGGGAGGGGCGGTCCAGCTTGAAGGGTTTCTATTTGACTCACCCCCTGTCTTCTAGATCTCAGCCATGTACTCATCTGTCAATAAACCTGGGCAGTCGCTCAAAGTGCCCGAGTCCAGCGACACCTGCAGCCCGGGAGCTGCCCGGAGGTCCCTGTCATCCTGCAATGACCTCTACGCGACCGTCAAAGACTTCGAGCAGCCTCCCAGCAGTGCGGGCACACTGGCCCCGGCAGCGAGGCCCCGGGAGCCCGAGCCCGACTACGAGGCCATCCAGGCTCTGAGCAGAGAGGACGAGAAGGCCACCCTGGAGCCCAGCGGCCTGCGCGGCCCCTTCCCAAAGGAGAACGACTACGAGAGCATCGGGGACTTGCAGCAGTGCCGGGAGGTCACCAGGCTCTAACAGCCCCGGCAGCGGTCAATCGGGGACAGGAGACCAGGGCGCTGTCCCTCTGCGTCACGTGCTGCTTCCTTGGCCGAGGGCATGAAGACTCCAGGACGGAACAGGAAGGCCACACCTGGCTGCCAGTGCACCCTGTCTGCCAGGCACGGCCACACCCGGCACAAGTCCCCGTGTTCCCACACCCTCGGACGGGTCCCAGCGTTGGGATATGCCGTTCGAAAGAGCCAGGTTCCCTTCTTCCTGCTCTTGGGGCATCTGCTCTGGTCCCTTTGAAATCGCCCCATTTCTACTGGCTCCTTCCAAGGAAATCGCCCACAGGGCTGGGCCTTTGCCTTCAGCGTCGGTGTTTTCAGATGGTGTTTTCAGATCTGTGGTTGCCGCTCCCGACGGATCACCAGCGTCTTCTGGGGACGCCCTTGAGGGCCTTGGGTCTCCGTGCCTTCTGATCCGGGCACTCCACGTCAGCAGCTTCTCCCAAAGGACTTGAAGTCACTTTTAGATGCTTTATTTTATTTTTCTAGCCAAAATGCCCCCCCCACCCCCCCACCCCCGTGT
>NW_005370042.1:1988748-2006254 GCF_000412655.1 Myotis brandtii
AAACTTCAGAACCTTTGCAGTATTTGTGGTGAGTGCTGTGGTACTTCCATACTTGCTGGAGCCCGGAGCCCAATCCTCCAGCACACAGCTGGATGCCGTGACGCCGCCTGGCAGGGCTGTGGACTTGACCGTGGGTCTCTGAGCATCTGTGCGGCCACACCAGCTGCACCGGGCCCTCACGTTAACGGCCACCCTGAGGTAATCTAGCTGAGATTAAAATGTAAACATTTATTTTTGTTATCTAAATTTATAAGATGTCTTATGTTTAATGCCTAATTTCTAGAAAGTGTCAGAAAAAATGTATATTAACTATTTTGATTTTATGTACAATGATTTATACTCTCATTTTGAAAGAAATCACCACAAAGCACATAAGCTAGGTACTTACTAGTCGTCATTATCGTTTTTCTGATGAAGTATTTAAAACATTGAAGGTTTTTAAAGACTCAGACTTTTCAAATGGTACTTGGAGCTCTTGGTCAAAATCACCTAGCTCTCGCAGGAATCAGTGGAATAACCATAAATGGTCGTTTTCAGTGGTTTGTGATGGGAAATATGTAAAAATTTGAGATGGTGAAACAGGAAAGAAGAACATTTAGTTCTCCTTAGTTACCAAAGGAGACTAAATGAAATCATGGCCCAGAGAAAACCGACATTCCTGACTGAGGGTGCCTGGGCCACTTCCCGCAGGGCCACTCCGCGGCTCCCGGGGAGGCAGCGTGATGAGCGGTCACTGGGGGAGCAGGGGGTCTACCGGATTCTCTCCCCTTCACTTTACAGAGCTCGGTGTCGGCAGTTACTCAGGTCGAGAGACCAGCCTGGTTTGAGTTTAACCATCTCTTTGGAGGTCATGAGGCCAACTGTGGGACTTGCTCACTTTTCACTCTAAAAGGAGCCCCGTGGGCCAGGCCAGCGTCGGAGGTGGCTGTCCAGAGGCCCCTGGCACCTGGGAGGGCTCGTCACTGGTGTGTCATCACTGTTTACACCTTACAGTTCAGTATTTCATAAATCCCATCACTTTTACTGTATTTGTTGCAAAATCTGTGCTACAGTCTTTGAATTGGACAAAAGCCATGACTTCTCTCAAAAAGGTTTTCATATTTAAATGCTACAGTTTAAACATATGAAAGGTAATTCTCGAAAAAAAATTGCTGTATCTTTAAAATTCAACTTTGGCATCCATATTAGGCATTGCATTACAGTAACTTAGGTTATGTAAAATTATACAAAAAGATAAAAATAATTTTTAGGAAAACCTTTTCATCTCCTAAATCAGAATTATAAACTTATCTTGCTTAAAAATAGGATCTTTGTCTTTGTTCCAATATTTGTTACATTTAAAAGAATTTTTTCCAGCTGCTTTGACTCTTTCTCGGATACAGTGAGCAGGAAAGTGTCGCCTGTTTTATGTGAAATGTTTGGGTCCATGTTGTAGGTGTTTCCACGTGCATTTTTCCCCTGCCTGCGCACTCTGGAAGTTGCTGCTCTCCTTCATGGGGAAAAAGCAAATTACTGATTTATTTGCTCTCAAAATCCAAGAGTTCATTTGAATTGAGAGCTAATTAGCAATAGGTAGTCAACACAAAGAAATAAAACACAACCTCTGTTTCTCATAGTGGATTTTCATTTTTTTAATTGGAGCATTTACTAACTTTAACCAGTAACAAACTATATATATATATATATATATGATATATCTATATCTATTTGTAGATATAGATATATAGATATAGATCTAGATATAGATATAGATATAGATATATCTCATATATATGTTCTGGTGCTTAATTAATTAGGATACATCCTATTATCCTATTTAGTGTTTTGAATGTTTATTTTACTAGTGTGAAGACTATCATCATAGAAGCAGGACCGAAACAATTCTCCAATAGCTTTCACTTGATAACTGTAGGAAAACCTTCTCAAGTTGCCCTCATTTAATTTTTCTAATGAATAAATTCAGACTTTAAATCAAATCCATAATTTCTTTAGCTGTACAGCAGTGGTATTTTAAGTAGTTTTATTACCCATGTGACTCGGACAGGTGTTGGAGAAGAGATCTGGCCAAAAGCTCCAAGAGCCAGGACGGGCACAGCAAGGGGACCCGCAGGTCGCAGGCAGAGCCACTGCCATGGGGCCATGTCCCACACTTTCTTAGAAACCACAGAGCCCGCAGGCGCAGTGCAGTGAGCTGTGGGAGGTGACTGCTCTGAGCTGAGGGCCGGGCTGGCATCACAGCTTTGGTGCAAGACGGCACTCGGACTTTGTAAATGAGTCAGCAACAGTTTTCAGTGCTTCTGTGTGAGTGTGACTCCGCGGACCCGGGGATGCCAGGCCCTGATGGTGCCCGGCCAGCTTCGGCGATAAACCGTGGGTACGACAAGCTCACTGTACTGTGTGATCGGGCAAAGCTAACGTGTCACATGTGCTGTTACTAAGCGATGGACGTGAAAATGGGAACCTGTGTCTGTGATATCACATGTGGCTTCATTCACTTCCTGGGCCTGAGGCGGCGCTTTTTGCTCTGTGTTGTACCTTTCTTAGCGATGCTGCTTCTGACCAAGGCGTTAGGCAGGTGTCCACACTTAGAAAGTATTTGAGGAAGAGATCAGTCCAGAAACCATGATAAATTGGAGTCTTCATCCGAATTACCAAAGGAGACTAAATGAAATCATGGCCCAGAGAGAACGGACATTCCTGCTGTCTCTTTAAATCTGTGTTTACATCCCGTCTCCATATTTATAAAGGATTTCGTTGGTTTTCCAGGTTTTTCTTTCATTTAACCAGGAAATGGTAGTTCAGACTCCTCATCATGCCAGATGAAATGAGAAATGCAATTTTTGTTAAAAGCAATTTTTTTCAAAGCTTTCAATTTCTTAATCATTTATCTTAATGCGTTAGATTACTTTTTTTTTTTTTTGCTGCTCACCACTTATATATACATGGCTATTCTTTTTAATGTATTGGGCTCTGCGTGTCTTAGATCACCTTGTGTACTGGATTATAAAGGCTGGTAATTGTCATTCCTCAGACTTCCGTATGTTAAAGTGGCAACAGTAAATTTTTTGATGTTACCTTTTAAATAATTGTGTAGTATTGATATGCCTCATATGTTCAGGAGAAGCTTGAAACATAGCTAAACAAATAGGAATTTGCATTTCACTGTTCATGCATTTTTTTCCTCATAAAAATAAGTTTCCCAAAAAGTGACTTATTGTCTGTTAGGTGGTCCTGAGGGGTTGCACAGTCCTCCTCTTACTCAAGAGGTCTCTGTGGTGGTCAAATTGCCCAATTCACAAATGTGAGGGGAAGCTGTTTTCAATAGTGGGAATTTTTAAACCTTAGTTTTAGTCCAAAAGTATCTGGGATGGGCTTCCACAGCTTGTAGTGTTTCCCTTCAGGACTAGTTTAAAGATGGTGGGCAGGAAGGCACTATTGCTTCCCGTCTCCGCGGGCTCCTCCTGCACAGGTGACCTTCTGTCACTTTGCACAACACGACCCCTGAGCCTCTTCCCACACCAGCCCCTCCCGGTCCGCTGCTGTTGGAAGGACGCCCTATCGCGTCCATCTTCTCCAACACCCACCACGGCCCCTGCCTCTCAGAGCCGTCCCCTCCCAGGTGAGAGACACCCCCCTCCCCCCCAGCTCACTTTCCTGCCCGCAGGCTGCCAGGCAAGGCCCAGGTGCACCTGGGGAAGCAGACGTGGGTGGTCTTGCCTGCCCGCATCTCTCATGAGCGTGGTTGGTGCTGAGGGGCCCTGGGGAAGAACCTTTGCAGTTCTGTTGCGAACTTGAACTCGCAAATGCAGACACACGCTCCCTGACCGTGCTCTCCCGGGGAGCTCGGCCCCCACAATGCACTGGGACTGCCCTGTCTCCCGGGGGGTCCCGTGAAGGTCGAGCTCTGTGGTGGACCAGTGGGTTCCTGTAAGGTAGGACACTGGCTATTTTAAGGTGAAAAACCCTCTCTTGTAAGGAGTAATCATTTATAAAAACAAACTGAGTGTAGCTTGTGCGTTTTGTCAGTTCTACCCAGTTTGAGGCCCCCTCCAGTCCCAGCACCACACTGGAGTTCCCGGCCATTTCCAGGCAAACTGGCGCTGCCCCGTCAGGCCACGCCCGGTGAATGGGGACACGGGGCCTGAGGGTCTGGACACCTAAGATCCACCACCTTTAGTTTGGATGGTTTTGTTTAGTGTTGATTTTTTGAAGTTCACTCTCAGTGAACGTAACACCATAGTTAATTATCCAAATGGATAATCAGGAGTGTAATTTTTCCCAAATTAACAGAACAGATAGCTGCTCATTCTCATTATATATTCGCTTTCACAAGCCCACCCACTATACCAGTTCGGCAGCCTGAATAAGACAATGAAGGCGAAAAGAGACCAGCCCTGGCCCCTGGGGTCTGCACTCCGGACCACCCGGTCGTAATGTCTGCTTTTGTTTGTGGTTTTTTTAACTCAACAAGTTAGAAACAGTGAGTTTAAAACAAACTGTTTGCCCCTTCTTGAGCTTAAAGAGCATTTTTTTTTTAACTTTAGGTCCTCACAGAGGTGGGGGAGGCTGACCCCAGGCCGGAGTCTGCCTGAGGACTTTGGACATTCCTTCGACAAGGCTGCATGTGTTTTCAATGAGCCTGCCGCACTGTGCAGGCCCCGCCGCAGCTCGCTCACCTGCACAGCCCACGTTTGCACACACTCCTCCTGTGCTGCTCCGGCAGCTCCCTGGTCCTGGGGTGGGGCTGCCCGCAGGGCTTGTCCCTCGGGGAGGAGCAGAGAAAACGGCAGGAAAGCCGAGCTTTGTGAACATCAACAAGCATTTGAGAGAGTCTGTCTGCTCAGACTTTGACACTTTTTTCTACTTTTTTCTTTTTTCCTGAGTCCCAACCACATACTTGCTTCTGGGGGTGGGCAGGGCAAGGATCAGGGGTAAAAACTGAACTAAGTGACAGGGCCAAGGCTGCCTGCCCCATCCCCTCGGTGTTTCTGTGTCGGAAAATGCATTATTCCGACTCCCTGTCCACTACGGAGTCCCTTAAGGAGGGAGCCATAAGCAGGTAGGGAGGAGAGGCAACTCAGAGACTTAATTATTGTTTAGATATTTTCTTCTTTGTCAACTCAGGAATCAGCCTGGTTTGTGGGTAGCATAATATGGCTAATTAAACTATAACGTGTAGGTCGCTGGACACATCCTTTCAACGGTTTCATTTAAAGGCTTCTGACTGTTTTAGCTGGGAAGAGAGACCCCTCCTAACAGGGAAACTAACCTCACAAAAGACTTCCATAAACTCTTTCTAGAAGAGTGTGCATCAGCCAGCATCTACCCCCAGAGTATGTGTTTCTTATCGATAGTATTTCAACAATTTTTATGGGAGAAAAAAATGCACATTTTTTATTTACTGGAAAAGTGAATTGAGGTGTTGAATTAAATTCTCAGAGGGGATCATTGAAAGGGAAGCACTGGCTTTGGAGATGAGCTCTTGGCTCTGTGGTCCCTGTTCCAGCATCGACTCTACTGTGTGACCTTGAACAAACGAATTAACTTCTCTGTGCCTCCGTTTCTCCACGTACACAATGGAGATCATGAAACCAACCACTGCCTACCTCATAGGGACGTTATGGGGACAGATGGGACCATCTGGAGGAACACCAATGCTTTGAACTCTGGAAGAAGGTGCTACAGGAATTGACATTGTATTGTTTTTTCTGACCCAAGTATTATGTTTAGGGCTTAAACAATAGCAATACTGTTAGTCGTGTTGGGAGTGAGTGTCAATTTCATGCCTATTTACAGCCCTCTTCTCGGCCAGGCCTGACCATCCAGCCAATCACGGTACCTAATGACTGAGTGTTTATTTGTTTTCTGTGTTTCTACCCATAGTGTTTTATTCTGAATGTTCCCAAGGCTGGGGGTTAACTTCTAATATCTTATTGTTTACATGTAATGGAACTTATGCGAGTTGTGTATAAAGAATAATTACAGGTAAATAGCAGGTACATTGTAATTAAGGCACTTATCAAATTGTCTTTGTTCTTTTTGTTTCAATAAAGGCCAGTTTTATATAAAAAGCTTGTTAAAATTCATTTGGTCTTTGGGAAGATCAAGAGTGGCTTATTTAGCCCAGCCGGCATGGCTCAGTGGTTGAGCCACGACCTGTGAACCAGGAGGTCCCTGTTTGATTCCCAGTCAGGGCTCGCTCCCCAGCCTGGGGTATGCAGGAGGCAGCCAATCAATGATTCTCTCTCGTCATTGATGTTTCTCTCTCTCTCTCTCTCCCTTTCCCTTCCTCTCTGAAATCAATAAAAATATTTTTTAAGTGGCTCATTTATATGCCCATAGTGTATAACCCGGGTTTGGAATTTAAGCCGCCAACTCGCCACCATGCCAGGAGGATGTGCTGGTGGCTGGGCCGGGCGTGCTGGCTGGACTCCCACACTCCACAGAGAAGGCGCTGAGCTGGAGGCCAGCTCCTGAGGCCTGAGGAGGCTGCTGGGCTGCTCTGTGCTGTGTCCACACAGGAAGCGAGGGGTCACAGTGCAGACCCCACCGGGCCTCTTGGGACCGTCAGGCCATGGCACCTTGGCCTCAAGCCCCTGCTTCCTTTCTCACCGTGTGGCCAGTTTCCACACAAACTTTCCCAGAGCTGATGGTCCCAGCCCCACACTGTGGGAGGCTCAGAACAAGAGTGCGCTCTGAACCCTGGATCATGGCCAGTTTCCCCACCCGGGCCACCTGGGAACTTGAAGTTGTGTCGCCTGTGGGCGGGCGCAGCCCTCACAGCACGACAGCCAGGTGGGTATTTAACAGGAACTCCTTGTGGGGCAGGGAGGACTCTGAGACCCCAGCGGAGGTGGGCCAGGCGTGCTCCGTCCTTTGTGCCACTGTTAGAGAAGAAAGCGCTGGCGGTCCACCTTCCCTCCGCGAGTACAGTCTGCACCTCCATCCGTGGGCCCGTGTCATGGTTCTGGAGTGGAGTGCCGCTTCTGCACGTTTTAACTCTGAGGCGTCGCCCCTGGAATAAACCAGCTTTCTGCACACAGCAAGCACTCAACAGATGTCTGATCAAATCTGAATTCTCACCCCCCCCCACCCCCGTCACTGCAGTCCTATGAGTCTGTCTTGGACTAGTGACCAGGTGTTGATAAACCTGCAGGACTTTATACCTGACTCCTCTCCTACCCAAAGCCTGTCTGTGGCTGAATTTCTGAACCGATGACGGGGTCCAATGGCAGAATGTCCTCCAAGTTAAACCAGCCCAGAAAGCGGTGGCTGGGGAGGGAGGGAAGCATCTGACATGTAGGTAAACAGCATTAGCACTTGGCAAGGCTATCTGTTAAAACAGACAAGTCGTTCAAAACAGCTTTAAACACTCACGTCCAAAAGAAAAATACATACAACTGCAACATCAAAGGAGAAGAACACGTTAACGGGAAAACGAAAGGAACCACAGGAAAACCATGTATTGATTCATTCCATAAATACTTACTGAGCACCTACTATGTGCCAGGTGCTGAGAAGACAAGCCCCGGCCCGGCTGGAGCACACTTCCTCTGGCCGCGGTGCTGACCTTGACCTGCTCGGGGGGTTATTCGGGGTCAGCACCTCAGGACCCCGCTGGCTGGACCACATCTCTGGAGGCCTGCTTTCCCGAAGGCCCGTGAGCAGGTGCAGTGGCGATGAGACTGAAACGGTAACCCCGAGAAGGAGCACTCACAGCCAACACCAGGACTCCCGCCGGGAAAACCCAGCTCCTCCCGCTCAGGGAGACAGGCAGCCGTACGGACAACCTGGGCCCTGGGCTTCTCTCTCCATCCTTCCTGCCCTGTCAGCCAGTCCCCATCCCATATGGACAACCTGGGCCCTGGGCTTCTCCATCCTTCCTGCCCTGTCAGCCAGTCCCCATCCCAACAGTCTCTGTGGTACCTGCAGTCCCGCCACCAGATTGTCCTTCTAAAGAAGCGTCAGGACAGACGGCCTGCCTACCCACTACAGTCATCGTGAAGTCTGTCCTATTCCCTAGTCACTGGTGTAGGTGGAGCGGACACAGTGTCCACAGCATAGGCAAGAAGCACCGTTCCAGTGACCCTCACGTTCGACTGGAGAAAAGACAAGATCACCAAAAAAACACACACAAAAAAACACAGATCGTGTCACGAGTAAATACCTGAGATGGAATAAAGTAAATAAATGGTGGTGATGCAGAGGGTGCCGTGGAGGAGGGGGAGGAGATGAAATCTTTTATGCTGGGGGTCAGGGAAGGCCTGAAGCAGCTGTGTACAACTTGGGGAGGTTTGGAGCTTCCTGGAGAAAGATGTTGGATAATATCACAGCGTGAAATGGTCAGCAGGTGGAAGTCACTGGATCCAAGAAGTTACGAAAGGAAAGCAGTGAGAGGCATCTGAGGATTAAAAACTATTTAGAGAAACAACAAGAAACACTAACAGTAATTGTAATGGACAACAAAAATCTCAGAACCGAAAACACTTCATTTTTAAAAGCTTCCCAGTAACTAACGAGGATGAGCAAGAGGAGAGAGTAAGGAATGTGTTTTTAGAGAGAGAAAGTATTCTTACTTTAGAAAATGTGAATTGGGTTTTGCTGGCCTGATCCCTTTAATTCCGGTGCATTCTTTCTTCCCACTGCCTGCAAATCAGGAGAAGGAGAGGTAAACTCTGCAATCACACTAAATGGGAAAACTGGCGTTTCCACGGAAACACGACTATCCTGACATGAGCCAAATCGGGGGCTCCTTGCGCATAGAGGGTTGCCTCAAAGTGCAGCGTCTCCCCACTGACTTAGCTCCCTTCGCCCCGCCCGTGAGCGAGGGGGGGTGCACTGTGACCACAGCCTCCACAGTGACGTGCGAGACCAGGGTGTCACTCACTGTCCTGCGTGGACACGCGGTGACGTGGAGAGTGGCCAGCAGCCAGCGGGAAGAAAGAATGCACCGGAATTAAACAGATCAGGCCAGCAAACCAATTCACATCTTCTAAATTGAGGTAAAAATAATTTTTCTCACTAAAAATATACTCCTTACTTTCTCCTCTTACTCATCCTCATTACTTACTGGAAAGCTTATAAAATGAAATCTTTTCGACTCTGAGATGTTTGCTGTCCATTGCAATTACTGTTAGCATTTCTTGTTGTTCTTCTAAGTAGTTCTTAATCCTCAGATGCCTCTCACTTCTTTCCTTTCATAACTACTTGGAGCCAGTGACTTCTCCCTGCTGACCTTCTACGTCTTGTTACAAATATTTCTATCCCTTGGCACGAGGGGTCCCACTGCGCCCTGGACTACAGCAGCCAGTGCATCCGGGCCCGGCCTTGACGCGCTTCCGACACCACATGTCCCCTCACACTTGGGGCCTCAGCGAAGGTCAGGCCTCCGCTGAAGTTCACCCCAGACTCTGCCACGTGGAGTGGGACGTCCACGCTGCCCGGGACCCCCGCCTCCCGTCTCAGCGCCCACAGTGTTCTCTTCCCTGTCTGGCCACGACCCACACCCCACCTCTCCAGTTTCCCCCGCAGCCACTCCCGCCAGCACTCAGGAAGGGAACGTCCACCTACGGGCAGTCAGACCCGAACCCCGCATGTCGGGAGCTGCAGGCTCCACCCGACCGCTTCTCGGGACACTGGCCTCCTGGGGTCCGCACGTGAGCGCCCTGAAATCCGTCTCCACTCCCACCGCGTCCAGGACCTTCCCTGACACTGTGTAGGTGCATTAATGGGCTTCCAGGTAGGAGGGACCCTGCCCTCCGGGTGCCCCTTTGCAGAAAGAGCAGCAGGCGGGTGGCGGCAGTGAGCCTGCCCTGTGCCTTCTCCTCCTCCTTCAGTCTGCAAAGCACCACCTCACAGTGAGTCATTTAACCAACCCTCCCAGGCTGGGCCCTGTTTCCTTAAGAGGAAACCCAGCCCACCCCGTGGCCCTAGGGTACATGTCTGTGTAAATCAGGGGGGTGCAGACGCTTCTCTGTGTCCCCTGCACAGGCGCTCCACTTCCCTACCCCCAGCAGGGAGCCGGAGGGGGGGGGGGGACGCTGGTGCCAGCGATCTTCCTTCACTCCCATCAGTACTGACGCCCAAGCCAGGGCCCCCTCCTCCTTCTAAAACGCCGGGAGAGGTGCTCCTTCCCACTCGGCCTCTGGGACACTACATGCCGTCAGGTGTGCCTGGGCTGATGAGCGAGGGTTTCCACCCGGCAGCTCAGTGCAGAGTCTGGGCTACCCCACCTGCCCCCACAAGATCCGCCATGCTCCATGAACAGAACGTCCACCTGATCCACCCGCCTCCTCAGGCAGGTGCACCCTGGGCCCGGAGGCCGTTTCCTGAGGTTGGTGAGTGAGGCACCGGGTCTGCTGGTGCAGGGAGGGCCTGCGGGAGGCCCTGGAGGCAGCATGGGGACCGGTGTCTGCAGGCTTGCTTTGGTGTCAAAGACAGAAATCAGATCCCAATGTCACTCACCCACCGCTCAGCCTTTGTCAGGTCAGGAGGACTCTGTCTACCTCCCCCTACTCACCTGAAAAAGTGGGACAAAGGGTGACAGGAAATAACACACAGGAAAGTGCCCAACTTCTTACCCCCCCCAACACCCTTAGTTCTCTTTGTTCCTTTCGTCAGAGACACCGAACCTTCTCACGGGAACAGAAAAGATGCCGGTTCATCACCATCACAACTCTTCTAAAGTCTTTCTCCCCCTTCCCCTGGCCACGTCCCACACAAGTGCTGGCACATGCACACACGCACACACATACTAACACAATGTGTGCGTACACGCACATACACATGTATACACGCACATATGCACACTTGCACATGTGTGCACACACAAACCTAAATACATACATACACACTTGCACACATGCATGCACAAACCTAAATACACATACACACTTGCACACATGCATGCACACACACATACATGCACACACACGCACACGTGCACACATCCACACTTACACACTTGTACACGTGCATGCACACACACACACACATACACGCACACGCACACATCCACACTTGAACACAAGCACACCCACATTTGATGTTGACTCCCCCTGTGGCGGGGGCCACCAGCCCACTCACCAGCACTAATGGCGGTCAGCACCGTGGACCCCACGAGGGGCTGTCTGCTCACTTCAAGGTCTGGCTCAGGTTCCCCACAACCACCTGCCACACAGCACCTTCTTAGTGGCACCTGCAGGCTGAGGCGGGTGCAATGCAGACACCACAGGAGACACTTCCTGTCTGGCTGTCATTGATTCCTTTGTTTCGCCTGAAGAGACGTCTTTCGTTGTCTCCCCCACACGGTGCTGTGGCTGCACTACGGGCTCTCCATTCTGCTCAGAGCGTGTTAACTTCCAACTAGCGACAGCGGTGAGAGGGGCCCCTTCTCCCAGGGACCTGGCAGGAGCGTTGGGGGGCGGGGGTGACCTCCACACCATGGGCTGTTACCCACCTTAAGAGGCAGCAGATTCTTACGTGTGTAACAAGGTGAGAACCCCCGAGGATGTGTGCACAGTGAGCAGTGGGCACAGAAGGACGAGCTTGTGATTCCACGTGGGAGGGCCCAGAAGAGTCCACTCCTGGAGAGAGGGCGGGGCGTGCTGGCCGGGCGGGGGAGGAGCAGGGGAGTCAGGGCTCCGTGGGGACGAAGTCTGTGGAGAAGGAAAGGTGCTGGGGATGGGTGGTGGGGATGGCAGCACACTCCTGCATGTACCTAATGACCCAGAGCTGTCCCCTTAAACATGGCTGAAATGGTCAACTTTAAGGTATGTATGTTTTACCACCTAGAAAACAATCTCAAAAGAAGTCCTGATGCCCAGGTCCAACCTCTGGAGGTTCCGACTGAGTTGGGTTGGGGTGTGGGCCGGACACTGAGAGTTTGTTTAACTCCCCGGATGATCTCTCCTGCAGACAAAGGTGGTTTTGTGGGAACCACAGAAACCAAGGATCTTCAGGGACCCTGGAGCCCCAGCCAAGAGGAGGCCCCCCTCAAACTCGGGTGACGGTGAGGGTTTGCTCAGCCCGGCCTCCTGTGCCCCAGCACCATGGAGTTAGGAGGAACCACCAATGCCCAGCCCTCCGCTGGCCGGGAGAAAGGAGGGACTTGTTTGCACCCCTCAGTCCTGTCCGGGTTCAAGAGGGACACCTCCTGTCTTTCCCAACTCCGCAGGGCAGAAATGGTCGGTGCTGGGACCGAGGATGGTGCGGCGGCATGTGTTGAGTTTGCTATTGTAAAAAATGTAGGTTCTTTTTTTTGTTTTGTTTTTTTTATAAAGACTGGTACGAAGGTTTTTTTAAATAGAAAGAATCTCTCATCTCTAGTCCTTGGAGCTTAACTCTCATGATGCCGTGAGAACACTGCCGCTGAAACTGGCTGGTCATTTGAAAGCTTAGTGCCTGTACATAGTTTCCCCACAGTTTTGCTCTTTTTAAGGGGGTTGAATACAAAATAATAATCACAATTTCATAAATTATGCTGGCTGGGCTCACTGTCTAGACTAACGGTCTGTTTCCTGGAAACCTGCCTAAGCCTCTGCCTCTTGTTTGTTAACTGTTTGAGTAAGACACACACACACATACACACATGCACGCACACACATGCGTGCATATACATGCACACACACGCGCACACATGTACACACACAGATGCACACTGTCCTTGCTCCTATGCGACACCGGGGAGATGCGGGGTCCCAGGCCACCCTTGGGGGGCCAGGCTCCCACATGGAGCACACCCCGCGAGTGGTCAGAAAGGAGGCTCCCAGGATGGACAGAGGGTGCCTGGGTGACGCGCGGGCTCACCGGCCCCTTCACATCTCTGGCCGGACAAATGGCCTCCGTCCGTCAAGTCCCTTGAACTCAGGAACTGCCCGGGCACCTAGCCAGGAGCTCAGCCAAGTCCTGGGCAGAGCCCTCTCGCCCAAGAGCAGGAGGAATCGATGGCGAGGAACCTGCCAACTTCCTGGCCCTGGGAGCGTCTCCAAAGGCAGCTCACACTCAGCTCACACTCCCACGAGGCAGGAGTGGAAGCAAGCAGGACTCGTCCCTCTGTCAGACCCTGCTGCAGGGTTGTTTGGGGTAAATCCTTTCCAGCTGTTCCCTCTGACCTGGAACTTTTGAAACGGATTTGCTTTGGCTTGATAAGGTCCCTCAGAGTTCATGGAGGGAGGGGAGAGGGAGGCAGAGGGCTTCCGAGTGCCAGGCTGGGCTTATTTTATTTTCCTTTCACATATACAATGGGACATTAACTAAAGCCGCCAGGCTGTCCCTACACCCCAGGACTTGTTTACAGCTGGGAGGGTGGGCCTTTGACCCCTTCACCCGTTTCCCCGTTTTGAGGGCTTTCAAGTCTGCGCTGTCGTCTCCTCTGGTCTCTTCTCCGTGTTCGAGTCCAGCTCTGAAAGCAACCTAGCCGGGCTCGCATCGTCACCTTCATCTTCAGGTTCTAGTGAAGAGGCCCCACAGCCCGTCTTCCCACCGGAGAGCCTCTCCCAGGCCACGTCCCAACCCCGGCAGCGCGGTCCCCTGGGTTCCTGCCCCGCCCGCCGGTCCCCTGCTCCTCGCCCACCGGTGGGTGGCTCCTCGCTGCCTCGCCAGGCCTCTCTCGGTCCCACCCACTTTCCATTTCCCCAGCCTCCCCGCTTCCCATCTCGCAGTTTTGCCTGAACTTTTGGGGAACCCAGCTGGGTTCTCATTCAGTCCATGGACGGGGTGGGTGAAGGCCCGGGAGGGAGCTGGACAGGGTCACCCACACAGTGGGGCCCACGCAGGCAGCAGGTCAGAAACCCCACACTTGCCCAGATCGCAGACCACCCCCCCCCCCCCCCAAACCAGCCATGTCTGCCTTGACCTTCCCTGGCAGGGATGCTGAGGAAGTTCTGAGCATCAGGCCTGGACAGGGGCAGGGAGCAGAGCAGCCCTGGGTCCCAGGGCCCTTTTCCCTTCTCTGTCTGACTCCACCCGCCCCGCCCACCACCACCACCCCCTGCCCTTCTCCCTTCTTCCTTCTCCCTTCTCTGTCTGAGCCTGAGAATGACAGCCCTTTCTGCATAGGATGCATGCTGCTCACAGCCAGCCCAGCGTGGGCAGGGCACGGGGAGCAGGAAGGTTGAGGGGTGTGGCAGTGGGAGGGAGGTGTCTTTTCCTTAAAAGAGCCACAAGGCCCCTTTGGTTGGACCCTTCCCTGCCGGAGTCTCACTTTGGAAGGTGCTTATCCAGGGAAGTCTCTAGAATCGGAGCTCGACGGAGCTGGGGCCACATACCCCAGCCTCTTGCGCTGAAATCTCGTTTTCTAACAAATGTTTCCTCACCACGGGGCTCCACCACATGTGAAAACACGAGGCCCTGTGATGGGAACATTCTCTCTGAAACTGATGTTAACATAAAAACGTTCAAACTTGTAAAGAATTTTTGTGAGTTTATTTGAGCCAAACTGTCAACAATTGCCGGGAAGCAGAACCTCAACGGATTGGGATAATACTCCAGAGAATAGTGGGTTTTCCTCTATTTTTGTATATTGCAATCAAAGGAAGGGACTAGGTGGGTTACATGAAATCCACTGGTGATAGACTAGAGAGGCGGGAGAAGCAAAGCAGGGGGGAGGGAGGGATCCCTGGGACTGGATAAGAAGTAAAATGATAGACACATGCTTAGGTGGGGGCAGGGACAATTAACACGTTAACAATGAAGGAATTTTTGGTATCTGTCCTGGCGCCCAGCACATTTGGTTGTGCCCCAAGGGGTCCAGAAAAAGGGAAGTTACAAGTTACCTAGACATTTCAAGGGTGTGTTATTATAGATGCAAAAAGACAGGTAGGCTCAGTTAAGGTAAAGGTTGACCTTGTCAGTGAAGATACCGGCCTGGGATGTAACTGCCCACCATCACTGCTTTTAGTTAAAGTTTAATTTCAGACCTTCCCTGAGCTTGTCAGGTTAGCATGTGGCCCCTTTCGTCCACACTGACATTGGGTTACCTCACAGGGCAGGTTGCAAAGCTGCGTGTGGAGGAAATCTTTGACTTTCTTCTCCCCACAAATAAGAACAGCATCAGTGACCTCAGGGCGGTTTGTGGAGACCAGGCCATTGCTGAGAACCGCACGGAAGCTTCTCTCGCCCTGTCATTAGGGTGCACAGGTCTGCACTTCAGCACCCATGCCCTCTCCCATGCCCCCACATCCCTGCAACCCCTCCCAAGCCCTCAGTGCCAGGCCTCAAAGCTGATGAATATTCTATTAAGACCCTCCCCTGAGAGCTCTCCAAAGATTTCCACCTGCAAGAGAGAGAAACAGGCTCAGGACAAAGGACCCAGGTCATGCTCTCCCCCAGGGGAGCACACCCACACCGATCCTTTCCCCCTTCTTCCCTCTAAGGCAGTTCCTGAGACTTGCAACCAGGGGAGCAGCGGGCAGCAGCAGCTTGTCCCAGGCTCACCCCCTGAACCTGTCTCCAAGGTTAACTCCCTTTTCTCTGACTTCCCAGCGAGCCAGAGCAGCCCGGCCTGGCAATCCCTTTGCTTCTTCCATGCTGAGCCCTTCCTTGTTTCACTGTCCTAAGTATGTTTTTGCTGCGGCCAATAAATTCTTACTTATTTTGCTACACTTTGTCTCTTGATTGAAATCTTTCCTTCAAGAAGACAAGAACCCAGGTCTCATCTTCTCGCTGGTAAAAGTAGCAAGGCTGCTTACAAAATATTGTAAATCCTCAAGAGATATAAGCAAGAGGAAAAAGAAACACTGAAATATTAAAACAGAAAGAAGCTTAAAAATAGCAAATTACCAAACCCAACTGCTTGCATATTTTCAGGCTTCTAAGTAATGAGTGAAGGAGACATTTAGAATCAGACAATGGAAAGAAGAGAAAAAAGTTGCAGACGATGATAAAATTACTAAATGTATAACACATTCAAAAGAAGAACACACAAAAAAACATGTCATTTAGGAATAGTTGGGTGTCTGCTGTCGATAATATCTTTGAGATCAGCGGAGCAGAGGGATTCAAAGAGACAGCAGGGCTGGAAATCAGCTCCCCGAGCAGACGGGTAATCAAGGGGACGGAGCAGAAGCCTTTGTTAATCAGGATAACGAAGATGCCGCATTCAAAGGGAACAGCCAGTGGAAGGGTGCCAGGTCCGCACAGTCTCCAGGCAGGAATAAAAGGAAAGCGAGGAAATGACAGGGCTTCGTCTCAATGTCTGTAATTTGTAAAATAATAGAAACAATCACAGGGTAAATTTGCCAAATGCATTTACAAATGAGTATCACTCCCTTTAATCAGGTGGCATATAACCAGCCAGGCTGCATAGAAGATTGGGATTTCAGAATATCTCTCTCTCTCTCTCTCTCTCTCTCTCTCTCTCTCTCTCATCTTCTTGATGGGGCTATGACAGAGTTTTTAATTGCATATGACATGTTATTTTAATGTCCAGGTTATTTTTACACTGTGGCTACTTTTAATGTGCCCGTAGTAGAGAGAGTGCAATCAAAACTAAAGCAGAGAAAAACAAAGCATCTTGTGCTATCCTGTCTGGCACAGGAGCCGTCAGCCACGCTGGCTAGTGAAAGAAAATAAAATGAAAATCCAGCGCCTGTCACACTGACCACCTTCACGGGCTCCATCAGCGCCCGCGGCTCTTGGCTGCCGCGTTGGACTGTGAGGATAGCGAGCATTCCCGTCGCCACGGAAACTTTTACTGAACAGAACTGCAAAAACAAACAAACCTCTTTCAAAGCGGCTATCCCCGGGATTAGGAGGCAACGGGCCTCTATTTTTGGACTCTTTTTCCTTCGTTCACTGCCCCTCATGCTGCTCCTCGGCTCTTTTCAGGAATTCAGTTCCAACGGGTCTCTTTCCTTCTTGGAAACCCGCTCTCAGGAAAGAGATGAAAACTCCACACTCGGGTGGACACGACAGTCTTTGAACCTCACCATTTCCTCAAAAGCATCTGCATTCCAGCAAGCCTGAGCCAGCGCGGAGGGACGCGTTTTTAACTGTGGCCCTTAGACGTCAGCACCCAGACGGAAGTGGTTTTTCCAGGGCGGACGGGGGAGTATTTAAATCTTCTGAGGCTTTTGAACTGCGACTAGTCCTTTCTGAAATGAGAAGACGCACCCCTTCGCTACCTGGCTTGTGACTCCGGTTTTCTCCTGGGAGTCTTCTTGGGGTATGCACCGGCCTGGAGCTGCTGAGTTCTAACTTAGCAAAAATCAAACCAGTCCTACAGCGGAAGGTCCCTGAGCATGTATCGCCAGACACCACACATCACAGGAGCCGCCTTGGGCCAGTTAGCGCCTAGCTCTCCTTCCTGGAGTAAATGAATCCACCATTTAACTTGCTTCAGCCAGAAAGACAGCCTGTGGTCGCAGAGGACGAACAGAGGTTCTGGGACAGAGAAGACAGACAGCGCTGGTGAGGATCGTGGGTTAGCAGCAGGTGGTCCCCACCTGAGCGAACAGCCCCTGTGCGCTCCCCTCCTCCTCCTCCTCCTCCTCCTCCTCCTCCTCTT
>NW_005370042.1:2006307-2011375 GCF_000412655.1 Myotis brandtii
TCCTCCTCCTCCTCCTCCTCCTCCTCGCCAGAGCAAAGTTAGCGGGTGCACATGATTGGCCACAGGGTCTCCCTGAGATCATCGGGAAGCAGAAGGAGCATCTCTGATGACAGGTCACAAACACGCCCCTGAGGGCTCCCTGATGCCTGCCTGGCGGCTGGGCGCTGGCGGCCACCCAGGCGCTTGTTTTTGTTAAGGAACAAAAGCCTCACGCCCAGCTGTGGCGCCCAAATCTGGCTCCCACTGTACGGTCTCCGACAGCTCCAGCTCGGGCCTGGGGGGATGGGGGGAACCTCTGCCAATCGCACTTGCCCCGAGGCAGGGACCACGAAAACCGGAGCTGGAGTGCTCGGAGTGGGCGAGGCCCCGGGAGAAGGGGAAAGTGCGCCAGGCTGTGGATGTGTTTGCTCGGCTCCTGCAAGAAATGTCCCCGCAAGTTCCTTCTGACTTTCTGCACACAACCTCCGTGATTACAGGGCGACAACGCAACAGAGACGGTGTGCCCAGCAGATGAGATTAAACTGACCAGGGAGCAACAAAGACAAAAATCTCTCTCCTTCTGTGCGCGCACACACACACACACACACACACACACACACACACACACTCCCTCTCTCTCTCGGGGAAGGATTTTGGCGACGTGTGCTGAAGTGCAGTGTGTGGTAAAGAGGGCGAAGTTCATTGCTGGGGAAGAAACACCCCTCTGGGTGGAGGCTGATGCGGGACTTGCACAGCTGTTGGCCTGAGGCTGGTTAGGAGATGAAGGTTCTCTTACCCTTCGCCTCTTTGCCTGGCACTGGGATACAGTCTCTAGACTAGACTACCGCACCCACTGCCTCTGTGGCACTGCAAGGGGCCTGTTTTCTTTGGTTCTGGTCGCCTCCCCTCCGAGGTGAGTGTTGTTCATCTTGCTCACAGCTGCACACCAGTGCTGAGAGCCAGGCCTGGCCCGTGGCGGCTCGACAGATACGGATCTGATCGGATGAGTGGCGGATGTTTTCAGTGATGAGGTGCTAAGTTGGACCATCCGTGGAGGTGCCCTGGTTCCGGAGGAACAATGTGTGATGTTTAGGGAGCATTGGAGACGCAGCAGCAATAATTCCTCCCCACCTGCTTGACATCGAGAGCTATTGTTCGACTTCAGAGCCCATATTGTGAGCACGCTGTGTCCTGAGCTCTATCAGGAGACATCTAGGTTCCTGATGAATTAGGTTATTTGATTTTACTTCCCACTGGTGTCCCCTGAGGGCATGAGGTGGGTTCAGTAGCCCACAGGTCCCTGCCCTTCCAGATCCCTCTCACCCCTCCCAGCCCAGCTCCGCCAAACCTCCTCTGGGACCCGGCCTTCACCTAATGGCCCTGATGCGAGGCCAGTCTTGCTCCTTTTCAGAGCACAGCCTCTCGGGCCCGGCGGCCAGGGCCTGGGCTCCGCTGAGGCAGCCTGAGGGGGAGAATGAGCTCATCTCAAAGCATATCGTGAAAATTGGAAGAACACACGGGTGACTGTAGGTAGGCGGGACGTGCTTTATTACAAACAGAGCAGCCAAAAACTGGCTGGTCAGTGGCAACTTAACTTACAGACACACTCAAATTAAAGGGGCTGCGTGCCATTAGTGACGCTCAAGCTACATTAACATGAGCAGGTTACATAACAGTGCGCTTTCGCAGTACATGTATTGCTACTGCTGAGTTATTGCCCTCGCGCATGGGTAGGGCCTTTAACATAGTAATACCGCTGTGTCCTCTCCTGCACACATGCGTATGGCCTGTAGGCCTTGAACCGCCTGTACACTCTACCCCTTACGCCGGATGGTTTCTACGGGGTGCCCTGGCCCACAGGCCAGCTCCTTGAGCACAGAGCCCACAATGCTTAGCCACCTGCACCACTGTCCACGGCCCCACATGCCCCAATATCCGATGAAGCCACCCGGGTACTCCCTCCTGGCCCTTGTAAGGCATCTGCCTTATCATTGCCCGGGGCGAGCAGCGGTCGATGGCCACGCAAATGGTATATTGGTGCCTCTTCGGCAGTCCCTACTTCCTAGATCTCCTTCCACATTTCCTGTCCCCGCCCAGGGCAATGTCCTAACTTCCACTGCTGCTTGTGCCTCTGGGCAACCACAGAGGCAAGCCTTTAAAGACAGCCCCGCTGTCTGTTCCAATGGCCACAGGGCCAGGCTCCTTTGTCAAAACCATCCAGACTGCTCGCAATTCAGCCCTTTGGCTACTTTGCCCAGTACCAGCATCGAACCACAGTTCGTCTGTATCCAGACGGACAGCCATGTAGCAGGGCTCCCCCTACCTGACCCGTCCGTGTACCACCTGGTCTCCGGGAGTGGGTGGACCTTCTCGGATTGGATAGGGAGAACCTCCTCCATAGGAGCTCCATCCCCTGACAGGGTCTCACAGTCACAGGACCCAACAGGGTTTGCAATTCCTGAGACAGAGGGCTGGTCCTCACCGCTGCCTGTTCCAGATAGGCCCCCACTTTGCTAAAGGTGGGGTTTGTGCCACTCCCAACCCGGGCGTGGTCACCCAGGACCTAAGCCAACCGGCTCTGGGATAGGCAGTCTTCACAAGCACCTCCTTTGTGTCATGATGGCCTTACGGGCCTGCAAGGCCGCATACGTGGCGGCCAACTGCTTCTCAGTGAGGGAGTACCGACTCTCGGCCCTTCCACAGCTGGGACCAGAACCCATGGGGACCCTTCTCCGCCCACGCTGTTGGCACAGACCCCACCCAAACCCCTATGGGTGACAGTCATGTCCAACTGGGATGGTTGTGTCAGGTCTAGGACCTGCAAGGTTTGGGCTTGGGCGAGTGCCCTGTTGGCAGCTGAAAGGCCTCCTCAGCCTCTGGAGTCCGGTCCCACGTCGCCCCCTTCCGGGACCACTGATACAATGACAGCAACAACGCTCGAGGTGGGGAACGGATACTCGCCAGTATCCAAAAGACCAGCCTCGGTCTGTGCCTGACTCACCAAGGCAGGTCGGGGGTTAGCCTGACCTTGTCAGTGCCTGCTGCCGATAGCACCGGGGTCTTACCTGACCAGACGACTCCTAAGAACCTGACAGGCAAGCCAGGTCCTTGGACCATATAGTCGTTCATCGCCTCTCCTCCTGAGCCCAAAGCCTGCCGTGGACTCCTGGCAGCTGCCTTCAACTCTGCAAGAGAATCAGCGCAACAACGCGCCAGGTGGGGAACGGACACTCACCAGTATCCAAAAGACCAGCCTTGGTCTGTGCCTGACTCACTGCGGCAGGTCAGGGTTAGCCTGACCTTGTCAGTGCCTGCTGCTGATAGCACCAGGTTCTTATCCAACCAGACAACTCCTAAGAACCTGACAGGCAAGCCAGGCCCGTGGACCTTATAGTTGCTCACCGCCTCTCCTCCCGAGCCCAAAGCCTGCCATAGACTCCTGGCAGCTGCCTTCAACTCTGCAAGAGAATCAGAGGCTAGCATGCTGCCATCAATATACCGGAACATTGTCACCGTGGGAGGCTTGCTCAGGTGGCTAAATCTCATGCCACCAACCATGACAGATGGTAGGGCTGTGCAAGTATCCTTGCAGGGGAACGACAAAAGTCCATGTCGACCGTCCCCCGTGGAAGCAAACTGCTCTGGACTCTCTGGGGCTAGGTCTATGGAAGAGAAAGCATTAGCCAAATCCACCCATAGCGGTACCGCCCCAACGTGAGTCAGGCGCTCCATGAGCTCCGTTATAGCCGGCACTGCGGAGTGTAGGGGGAGCCACTTTCTCAGGTCCCTGCAATCCAGTCCTTCGCCAGGTGCCCTCCAGCTTCTCCACCGGCCACACTGGAGAACTGTGCAGGCTGCGTGTGGCCGATGTCTTCGCCTCCTCCAGCTGCACTGTTGTCTGTCCAATTTCCTCATGGCCTCCTGGGAGGCCTTACTGCCGCACCCACACCACCTGGCGGGAGCTAGGCAGTGTCATGACGGAGCGCATGATGTGGGTGCCCCCTTGTGTGATGGGCTTTGCCACACGCTGCAAGCGGAATTCGCCCTGGGTCATTGCAGTCGTTAACCCTTCCTGGGGGCTCGGCAGTGTCATGACGGAGCGCATGGTGTGGGTGCCCCCTTGTGTGATGGGCTTTACCACACGCACACAAGTGGAATTCGCCCTGGGTCATTGCAGTCGTTAACCCTTCCGCACATCCGTTTCCAAGATGTATCTGTAAGGGAGAGACATACCCAGTATAGGCCTTTGGGGGAAGGCAGCCAATACCAGCGTCAAGGTTGCCTGCCGCACAGGGCAGTTCTGCCTCCGGACCCGTCTATGTGGGCCACTGGGCCCGCATATCTGTCCGGGTTGCCACAGAGCAAACTGCAGTCCACACTGGTCCCCGCCAGCACCAACACACGTTGCAAGTTGCAGGGGGACAATATATGGTGAGTTCCTCTGGTCCTCTGGGGTCCCGCCTAACCGGGTGCCTCGCCTGCTCCTCAGTCTAGGAGATGAAACCCCTCCTCCTCAGGGGAGTCTAAGAGTCCTGGAGGCCCCCCCTCCCCCGCTCCAGTCTAGGGGACCTGCCTTTCCTCGCAGCTTCTGGAAACGCTGTCCTGCTGGCCATTGCCTCCCCAGGGCCAGGGGCTGCTGATCTGTTTTCTCTTTCTTAAGCCCCGCTGCCAGCAGGTCCACCCACATTGGCGTGTGGGAGACTTCCACGGGCTCTGTGTCCGCTGCTCATCCGGCTCGTGGTCTTAGGCACCGCTTTACGCACCTTAGGCTTCTGCAGTCACAGGTCTCGCTGCTTGACTTCTACGTCCCCCAAGCCAGCATGGCTGTAGTCGCTTCATGTATACAGTGGTTTACGAAAGGGGTCCAAGTGGCTGGCAGTGAGCCGAACCCGCTGGGGTAGGGGCTGCAGTGAGAATCAAGTCTTTCATATGCGTCATAAAAGGCTCATCATTAGGACCATGAGTATTCAAATTAAACATGGCTTGTCTCAAGCGCATTTCCCGTATCACTTGCACTAAATCTACATACGTAGCCCATTTACTCGTGGTTTCTGGCACTTCTCCGGCATCCTGCCAAATGCTTCGAGAC
>NW_005370042.1:2011915-2015051 GCF_000412655.1 Myotis brandtii
GCCGCTGCCCCAGCAGTAACACTGTCCTCCAAGCTGTCCTCTGGCTCTGGTTCTCCCGGTCCCTCCTCTCCAGGGAGGCTCCCTCCTGCTCTAGCCCACGTACCCAGGCCTCCAATTCCTCCTCCAGGTTCTGTAACTCATGCATCTTGGCTTCCCAAGCCAGTGTCTCGTGGTGTTGCAGTTTCAAGGCCCTTAGGAGCAACCAGCCTACCTTCCTGGCAGCCTTCCGCTGGTCTTTGGGAATCCATCAGGGATGACAACGCCTTCTCTAATGCCTCTGGCATTACCTTAACCAGCTCCCAGTCCTCCAGGGGCGCGGGGGCGGTTTAAGGCATCAGGACTGCGCTACTGGATACCACAACCTGGTTGGAGGCCACATTCCCTCCGATGTGGTGGACGGGGTACTTACCCCAGAATCCTGCCCACTACACCAAGTGTTGGGGGCAAATTCCTCAGCCAGGAACTTGACCCCTCTGGGTGTAGGAAGAACAACCCATGGGTGACCGCAGATAGGTGGTACATGATTTATTACAAACAAAGCAGCCAAAAACAGGCTGGTCGGTGGCAACTTATATACATGCTCAAATGGAAGAGGCCTCGTGCCAATTAGTGATGCTCAAATTATATTAACATAAGCAGGTTATATAAGGGTGCGCTTGTGCAGTACGTATATTGCTACTGCTGAGTCATTGCCCTTGAGCATGCATAGGGCAAAGGGGCCTTTCACATAGTAACTCTGCTTTGTCCTTGCCTGCACGCATGCGTATGGTGAGTGGGGAGCAGGCCTTGAACCTCCGGCATACTCTGGTCAGGGCCCCCACACGTATACAACAATTTTGAAAGAAAACAATGGTGTAAATTAGTGCTTCTTCCACTCAACCACGAATCCCAACCATGAACTCACTTAATCTTGTCTTCCCTGTGGGTTCTCAGGAAAACATCTACTTTCTTTCATCTATGACAATTTCAGACATAAAACGCTTTATCCTTGGCCTGACCACAGGCCCTGGATAAGATGTAGTCGGGCTTTACAAGCACGTTTTTGCTATTTATTGACAGTTCTGAGCTTACTTGTTATTCTTTGGGAGTACCCCGAGCTACCTTGTTCATATACTGCTAGCAACACACTGAATATACTGAGCCTTTATATAGACTCACCTGTACCAGGTACTCCTCTAAGCTGACTACACATATTAACCCATTATCCTACAAAACAACTTTACTATTACATAGGGACTGCTATTATCCGTGTTTCACAGATGAGGAAACTGAGGCACAGAGAAAGGACGAGTAAGTACATAAAGCTGGAAGTTCCTGAGCAGGGACCGGGAGCCCGGCCCTCCCCCACTCACCTCACACCTTTGCGCTCCTCCACCACTGCACCTAGCAGCCAAGCCCTGGCCTGATCTCCATTTCTCTGGTCAGAGAAAGACCCTGCTGCCCAGCTCTAAAATCATCTCCAGACTCACCTGTACCAGGTACTCCTCTAAGCTGACTACACATATTAACCCATTATCCTACAAAACAACTTTACTATTACATAGGGACTGCTATCATCTGTGTTTCACAGATGAGGAAACTGAGGCACAGAGGAAGGACGAGTAAGTACATAAAGCTGGTAAGTTCCTGAACAGGGACCGGGAGCCCGGCCCTCCCCCACTCACCTCACACCTTTGCGCTCCTCCACCACTGCACCTAGCAGCCAAGCCCTGGCCTGATCTCCATTTCTCTGGTCAGAGAAAGACCCTGCTGCCCAGCTCTAAAATCATCTCCCAAACTGACCAAGGCAAATTTCTTGCAATTGGGATGGTGGCCATTCTTCGTTCTTTAGTTTTTATTTATTGACTAGAGGCCTGGTGCACGACATTCGTGGGGGGGGGGGGGCTCAGCCCGGCCTGTGCCCTTTAGCAGTCCGGGAGCCCTCCTCACTCTCTGAAGTCTTAAATGGAATATTTAGGAATGAAGAGTTCAACTGGAAAATGCCATGATCTGACCGGTCCCGGGAAGATGAATCTGGTGCTGGCATGTGGAGAGGTCCAGGGAGGGCGTGCTTGAGGAAGTGGGTGGAGAGAGCTGGTCCAAAACTTTCCCTCCGTAGCCACGGACACTGTGGGAGGTTTGGGAATGGAAGGGAAGGGTGTGTGGGCAGCTGCCTCTGGGAATACCTAAGAGAAAGCAGTTAAAATGATCCCGCTATTTTGGGCCGAGTGGGTAAAATGAGAGCGTCATTATCTGAAATAGGCCTATCAGGAAGCTCATCTGATTCAGGGAGAACAACAAGTTCATTTTAGAATCCTTGTCATCATCCCGGTTCCACAGCTGGGAGACGCCATGAGTGAGCATATAAGGAGCTCCTTCGAGGGTCTCCAGGGTGTGTGGTGTTAAATCTCCAGTAATTACGGGAAAGGGCTGAGAGCTGAGGCCCAGGCCATCTTCTGGAGGCGCCTGCGGAGTGCTGGGAGGTGGCATTTGGCATCTGATGTGAATAGACAGAGTATGGCTTCCCCAATAGCCTAACCTCACAGTGACAAGTGACTTTTCTGTGTCACACCTAAAATCCTTAGAAAGTGAGTGTCGCTAGTTACATGGCAAACTGGTGATGTGCTTGGTCTCCAGACGTGATCTCACTTCATACTAATTTTTTAAAAAAATGAACTCAAGCAGTTTGGAGCGGGCCATCCTGCTTCTTTCTGCAAAGCTCGGACAGTGCCAGGGCCCCTCACTGGGGGGCAGAAAGCCCCTAGGCTTGTGGAACCCTCGCTCGCGGAGCAGGGAGGGAGCTGGAGTCAGGCCTCGCGGTGCGCACAGAGCCTGGCCGGTTGTTGGGGTCCAGCCTTAGGCTTCCGGCAGCCGGTGGGCGGGCCACGCCATGGAAGTGCTTCAAGCACCCCCTCTTAGGGGCTGACCCCCAATCTCGGATGGGGACACCTTCCCCGATGTCACACAAGCTCTGGATCTGTCCCCGCACAGCAGAGACCATTCAGATGAACTTGCGGGGGCAAATCTCTTCCTTCAGAGTCTGACTTGAGTCTGCAACCCGAGTTGCAGCGGAGCGCGCGGACCTCTGTCCACAGGGAGTCCCCGACTCCGGGCGGGCGCGGGGCGCGGCTGCGCGGAGGCCCCGGATCTGGAGGTC
>NW_005370042.1:2015947-2018432 GCF_000412655.1 Myotis brandtii
AAGGCCACCTGTCCCCGTGCGGTGGCGAACTTGGAGCTGGGACAGGTGGGCGCGGGTCTGTGCCCGGGGGGCCGGCGAGGCAGGAGGGGGACGTCGTTCTTCTTGGGGAAGCAGGGTGGCCCCTGGCCCGGGATTTGAAGGCTGGTCTGGCTCAGGGCTACCAGCCGGCAGCCCGTCCTGCCCATCAGCCCGGCTCTTCGGAGAACAATTGCTGCCGAGTTCCCATCGCAGGCACCGGAGGGACCGGTGAGCCGGCGGCTGCCGAGCCTGCGGTTTCTACGTGCATTTTGCTGGCAGCCTTGGCAGTGCCCCCTGCCCGCCCTGTTTAAACTCGACATTGTTTAGCATTTTGGCTTCTTTCCCTCCTCAAAACTGCAAATGAGCAAAAAGGAGGAAATGGGGAAATTGGGGGTCGGATGGGGTTGGCATTGGGAGCGAATGTGAGTGTGTGCCCAGGATTCCAGCGAAGCCCTGGGCACTGGAGCGCGAGATCGCTGGGCGTGTGTATGTCCGGGAGATAAGGGGTTTATTATTACACAACCGACTGGCCGGGCTCCCAGGCGTGCGATTGGCCAAGGCAGGCCGCGCTGAGGTTCATGCACAGTGTGTGTTGCTAAGAAGTTTTGAAGGCAGCAAGTGGTAGGAGGGAGGGCTTTTTCTCCACAGTGGCCCTTAAAGCCAACCGCATGACTGCTTACTGGAGGTAACAGTGGACAGAGTCAGGATCTATTGTGACAGTCGACCCCCGAGGAAGGGGAAATACATAAACTAGTGAGTTTAATAGATAGATACTATATATATATATTTTTTTTAATTTTTGCAGGGGTTTGCGGAAAAGTCAGCTCCTCAAAGCATGAAATTGTAGTTGCGAAGAAACCTTAGACATGAGCATTAGGACAGCCCCCGTGCTGGCATGGCCACAGATTTCTTTCTGAGACCACCCTGCAAGGATCTCTCTGGGAGTGAGACATTGTCAGCAAGTAGTCATGTGGGAAGAGTTCTGACAGTTGCTTGTTGGAACCCAGACCGGGACCACACCCTTTGCCACGGCTGTTCCAAGCCGGCATCGACGGCTGTAGGACCCGGCCGGGTGTGGACGTCAGGCACGTGGCACCAGGACATCGAGGAGCAGGAGTAGTGAATATTTAGTATCTTCTTCTAGAAATACTGAAAATATGCTCTGTGGTTTGAACAGTGCGTTGCACAATTTGTGATGGAAAACAATTACAATTCATGGTCTGTCTTCTAAGCAGACCCAGGGTAGGGGCAAAAATCAAATCTATAAAAACAGAATAACTGTAATGTGGTAATTTACATTATCAAAAAAGATTTTTCACATCTAACAAATTTCTGTTACATTATATCAAAATGGGTTTTATTTTATAACTAGAAGCCCAATGCATGAAAATTCGTGCAAGAGTAGATTTCTGTTATATATCAAAATGGGTTTTATTTTATAACTAGAAGCCCAATGCATGAAAATTCGTGCAAGAGTAGGCCTTCCTTTCCCCAGCTGCTGGCATCGGCTTCCCTCTGGCACCCGGGACCCGGGCTTCCCTCCTCCGGCCGCCTGCAGGCACCTGGGACCTGGGCTGGTTTCCCTTAGGCTGCCCACAGGCACCCGGGACCCAGGCTGGCTTCCCTCTAGCCCCGGCTTCGTCAGGAAGGACATCCGGAATGATGTCTGGAAGGGCGTCTGGTCTAATTAGCATATTACCCTTTTGTTATTCTAGGTGTCTTGGTTAGAATAGTTGAGACGTTTGAGGTATAATTTGTATAAGTTTTTACTGCTTTTCAGCCATCTTGACATTGCATCTGAAGAGATTTTCCAGTGGAATATAATGGGACATCCTATATAATAAAGAGCTAATATGCAAATGGTCATCACGCCCTCGCACCCTTCCACCCTTGTGCCGGGGCTGGGGGACCTGAGGCCATGCTCCCTGCCTTGTAGGGCTTGATGGGGGACCAGAGGCCATGCCCCCTGCCCCGGCATCAGGCCGGGTGACCTGAGACTGCGCCCCCCACTCTGCAGGGCTTGATGGGGGTGGGGCTGGCCGTGTCTGGGTCTCGCGCAATTTCAAGGCATGCACGGGTGGGCGGGGACTTGACTCTGGGTCCCGCGGTGCACCCCAGACTCTGACAGGAGGGAGATTTTCATATACATTTTACTAATTTTCTTTCATCTCTGACACTTCTATTATAGAGAAAGGGCAAATAGCAATATTAAAATATTTCCTCTAATTAATTTCCTTTTAATGTGCACGAATTTCATACACCAGGCCACTAGTTTTATTATAAATGCATATTACAATGTCAGTATCATAGATATGTATATCTGCAGGGGTGGGCAAAAGTAGGTTTACATTCATTGGCATGGAAAAAGACATGCAGGTTATGATGATTACAATAGCTTTATTAACTCTGTTTTGCATACTCACAGCTATATACCTACTTTTGCCCACCCCTGTATATATATATATAT
>NW_005370042.1:2020961-2023284 GCF_000412655.1 Myotis brandtii
ACGTCGTTCTTCTTGGGGAAGCAGGGTGGCCCCTGGCCCGGGATTTGAAGGCTGGTCTGGCTCAGGGCTACCAGCCGGCAGCCCGTCCTGCCCATCAGCCCGGCTCTTCGGAGAACAATTGCTGCCGAGTTCCCATCGCAGGCACCGGAGGGACCGGTGAGCCGGCGGCTGCCGAGCCTGCGGTTTCTACGTGCATTTTGCTGGCAGCCTTGGCAGTGCCCCCTGCCCGCCCTGTTTAAACTCGACATTGTTTAGCATTTTGGCTTCTTTCCCTCCTCAAAACTGCAAATGAGCAAAAAGGAGGAAATGGGGAAATTGGGGGTCGGATGGGGTTGGCATTGGGAGCGAATGTGAGTGTGTGCCCAGGATTCCAGCGAAGCCCTGGGCACTGGAGCGCGAGATCGCTGGGCGTGTGTATGTCCGGGAGATAAGGGGTTTATTATTACACAACCGACTGGCCGGGCTCCCAGGCGTGCGATTGGCCAAGGCAGGCCGCGCTGAGGTTCATGCACAGTGTGTGTTGCTAAGAAGTTTTGAAGGCAGCAAGTGGTAGGAGGGAGGGCTTTTTCTCCACAGTGGCCCTTAAAGCCAACCGCATGACTGCTTACTGGAGGTAACAGTGGACAGAGTCAGGATCTATTGTGACAGTCGACCCCCGAGGAAGGGGAAATACATAAACTAGTGAGTTTAATAGATAGATACTATATATATATATATATTTTTTAATTTTTGCAGGGGTTTGCGGAAAAGTCAGCTCCTCAAAGCATGAAATTGTAGTTGCGAAGAAACCTTAGACATGAGCATTAGGACAGCCCCCGTGCTGGCATGGCCACAGATTTCTTTCTGAGACCACCCTGCAAGGATCTCTCTGGGAGTGAGACATTGTCAGCAAGTAGTCATGTGGGAAGAGTTCTGACAGTTGCTTGTTGGAACCCAGACCGGGACCACACCCTTTGCCACGGCTGTTCCAAGCCGGCATCGACGGCTGTAGGACCCGGCCGGGTGTGGACGTCAGGCACGTGGCACCAGGACATCGAGGAGCAGGAGTAGTGAATATTTAGTATCTTCTTCTAGAAATACTGAAAATATGCTCTGTGGTTTGAACAGTGCGTTGCACAATTTGTGATGGAAAACAATTACAATTCATGGTCTGTCTTCTAAGCAGACCCAGGGTAGGGGCAAAAATCAAATCTATAAAAACAGAATAACTGTAATGTGGTAATTTACATTATCAAAAAAGATTTTTCACATCTAACAAATTTCTGTTACATTATATCAAAATGGGTTTTATTTTATAACTAGAAGCCCAATGCATGAAAATTCGTGCAAGAGTAGGCCTTCCTTTCCCCAGCTGCTGGCATCGGCTTCCCTCTGGCACCCGGGACCCGGGCTTCCCTCCTCCGGCCGCCTGCAGGCACCTGGGACCTGGGCTGGTTTCCCTTAGGCTGCCCACAGGCACCCGGGACCCAGGCTGGCTTCCCTCTAGCCCCGGCTTCGTCAGGAAGGACATCCGGAATGATGTCTGGAAGGGCGTCTGGTCTAATTAGCATATTACCCTTTTGTTATTCTAGGTGTCTTGGTTAGAATAGTTGAGACGTTTGAGGTATAATTTGTATAAGTTTTTACTGCTTTTCAGCCATCTTGACATTGCATCTGAAGAGATTTTCCAGTGGAATATAATGGGACATCCTATATAATAAAGAGCTAATATGCAAATGGTCATCACGCCCTCGCACCCTTCCACCCTTGTGCCGGGGCTGGGGGACCTGAGGCCATGCTCCCTGCCTTGTAGAGCTTGATGGGGGACCAGAGGCCATGCCCCCTGCCCCGGCATCAGGCCGGGTGACCTGAGACTGCGCCCCCCACTCTGCAGGGCTTGATGGGGGTGGGGCTGGCCGTGTCTGGGTCTCGCGCAATTTCAAGGCATGCACGGGTGGGCGGGGACTTGACTCTGGGTCCCGCGGTGCACCCCAGACTCTGACAGGAGGGAGATTTTCATATACATTTTACTAATTTTCTTTCATCTCTGACACTTCTATTATAGAGAAAGGGCAAATAGCAATATTAAAATATTTCCTCTAATTAATTTCCTTTTAATGTGCACGAATTTCATACACCAGGCCACTAGTTTTATTATAAATGCATATTACAATGTCAGTATCATAGATATGTATATCTGCAGGGGTGGGCAAAAGTAGGTTTACATTCATTGGCATGGAAAAAGACATGCAGGTTATGATGATTACAATAGCTTTATTAACTCTGTTTTGCATACTCACAGCTATATACCTACTTTTGCCCACCCCTGTATATATATATATAT
>NW_005370042.1:2023324-2028998 GCF_000412655.1 Myotis brandtii
CAATATTTATTGAACACCTACGATGAGCCAGGTGCTACTCTCGAACACAGAAGTAAGCACCTTCATATACTCACATCTGATTAGAGGAATCATAGCAACAATCAAACAAAGATAGCTAAGCAGGGTGCTTGAGAGTGGAGTGTGCTACACAATGAGAGGGGAATGGTGGTACCTCAGAAACTAGGAGGAAGAGGAGAACACTGTTATGGGGACGACCTCCCTGAGGAGGGGGTTTTGATCTGAGATCCGAGCCGCAGCTGGAGAAGATCTTTCCAGAAGGAAGGAATGGCAATGGCAAAGTGTAGATGTGGGAAGGAGGAAAGGTGGTGAGACTTGGTGGGTCGGAGATGCGCCAGGAAGGCAGGTTGGGGCAGCAGCTTAGAGCCCAGTGGGTCTTGAAATAGAGTGTGAAGACTTTGGAACGCTTTAAGCAGTAATGGCATACGAGATGGCTTGTGTTTTAAAAGGCCATGCCGTGTGGAGTGCAGTGGACAGCAGGGAGAGACCAGCCAGGTGGCCATCGGCCAAGCGGGAGGTGAGGGCAGTGCTCCAGGTTGGCAGAGGGAGTGAGAGAGGAGTGGATGGAGTCAGGATCTATTGTGACAGACGACTCTCCAGAACTTGCTGATGTGAGGGGAGGGAAGAGAATCCAGGGTGAGGCCCCGGTGTGAAGGCTGGTTAGATGTACTGTTTGCTGTGATTGGGAGAACAGCAGATTTTTGGAAGGGAAAAGAGTCCTGTTTCGGACATGTTACGTCCGAGGTGACAATTAGACATCCAAGTGGAAGCTGCAATGGGGCAGTTGGCTGAAGTATGTGGGGCGGAGGGGAGAGGTCAGGGCTGGAGAGAAATATATGGGAGCCGCCAGCATGGTGATGTCGCTTGAAACTAGTTAGAGAAGAAGTGAGACAGGCCTGGAGAGGGAGCCTGGGCCAGACCCTTCGGCTCAGCACTGCTCTGGAAGCAGGTCTGGGAGGAGGAGAAGGAGGAGGAGGAGGATTAAAAGAAAAATATTTGCTTTTTGCCTTTTTCTTTTAAATGAAAGCTATGGCAAACTTGAAAAAAAGGAGGTAGAGGAGGAGGAGGAGGAGGAGGAGGAAGCAGCAACCATGAGTGATGGGAACTGGGAAATGTGAAAGCCAGTCAGCCAAGCGAAATAGCTCTGAAAATGGGGTGCGCTGAGTGGTGCTGAATTCTGCTGGGATAGTGAATAAGATAAGGATGGAGGCATGTTCGTTCTGATTCGATAATGTGGAACTTGGTGGCCTTGACCAAAAAAAAAAATGTGAAGTCAGTGATGTGACTAGCGTGGGCTGAGCAGTGAATGGAGGTGAGGACACATATGGAAAACTGTTTACAAGTTTTGCTGAAAAGGCGAGCAGAGAGAAGCGGAGCATTTGGAGGGCATATGGCCCAGATTTATTTTCACAGGATACAGTAGATGCTAGTGCATGATGGGAAAGTCTGGTCCAGGGCAAGTGTATTTGTTTTCTACTGCAGTGTAACAAAGTACCACAAACTTTTTACTTACAACAGTGGTCACGGTGTCTAGGGTTAGGAGTCCAGGCTCAGCTTCCCTGGGTCTATGCGGTGTCACAGGCTGTAGTCTGGCTGCTAGGTGGTCTGTGTCCTCATCAGGAGGCTGGGCTGGGGAGGAGCTCCCCTCTGAACTCACTCAGGTTGTCAGCAGAATTCAGTCCCTTGCATCGGTAGGTCTGAAGGTCGAGCTTCTTGCTGGCTGTCACCTGGAGGCTGCCTTCAGCTTCTAGACCCCTCTTCCCACCTCACAGTGCTGTTTCATGTGGCCTTCCTCCACACAGGCGCCTACTTCATCAAGCCACCTGTCTGCTAGAGAGCTGGAGGCTCATGTACTGCACTGTACTCACAGGAGCAATGAAACAATCATCTTCGCTCTTGGTTGGAAGTGACTCCTGGGTTGCACTCACACTTAGGGGGAAGGGGTACACAAGGCACGAATACCAGGAGTGGAGGATCATTAGGGGTCACCTTAGCGAGGAACCAAAGATTCAGAGAGAAGAGGGATAATTTCAGGATGAAAGTCCTTGGAAAAGCCACAGGGAAGGGGACCTGGACCCCACGGACAGGGGTTGGCCTTTGATGGAAGCAAGAGCCCTTTGCTCATTGAATTAGAGAGAAGGTGGCGACAGGGAGCCCAGGTGAGGTGATTATATGTTGGATGATGGTCGGATGAGGTGGTACTGGGCCGGTGGCCTGTGTTTCCCCCACACAGCAGGGAGGAAGGTTGTCGGCTGAGGGTGGGGGAGACCCGAATAGAGCTGAAGGCATCACAAACCTAGTATGGTCAGCTCAAGTCTAAGTGTATAGTCCCGTTTAAACTTGATTACATACCCATGAGCCATCAGCATCATTATCATCCTCCTCATTTTGCAGAAGTGATGAGCAGTTCCCTTAAAGACACAGGTGCTGAGCGGCAGAACAGGGCTGAGCCCAGGAAGGCTAACTCCAGAGCCTGCTTGCGCCGCTGTCTCGTAGACAAAGCAGACAGCTGGATTCAGCAGGGATGGGGCTTAGCCAGGTGTGTGAGCAGTAGCCCAGCTGTGACTATAATCACAGACGTGGGATCTAAGAAAAATGAAGACAGGAAGGGGTGAGGGATGGTGACAAAGTCATGCATGGGTCAGTGAATCAGAGAAAACAAAGAGTAAACCAATAAAATCCATAAAAGAATGGAAATGAAATGTAGGACAGTTTGGGTTCCAAAGCGACGTTATTGCAAATGAACGTTTGCTGACTACTCGAGCCAGGAGCTGCACTGAGTGGCGTGCATGCGGGCGGAGCTCAGGAGACAGCACGCCGGGGGATCCTGGGGCCCCATTCTCCAGCCGAGGGACCGACCGCGTGGCCACGGCGGCATAGGTCTGTCCACAGCCTATGCTTTCAACCTCTGCTCTCTCCCCATATTTATGTGGGATTTATACACCCATTTATTTCCAGGAGGACTTGGGATTGCTAAGGAAATCGAGGAATAAATGCTAGTAAGTAGCTGAGGTGTTTGCCTGAGAACCATAATGAGACGTCAGGAGAAATGTATAGTGTGTTTTTCAGTTTCTGACGAAGAAAACGTACACATTGATCCTCGGTGGTAAGCTCCCGCCCCTTACCCGCTAAAGGGGAAACTAACTGGGCCTTGTGTCAGAAACACCGAGTAGCAGAGTCAACAGATCTTCAACCAGAGTTTAATTTTTACAAGAACCGTGTCAAAGGGAGGAAGGGTTCTCTAATACATAGCTACTCAGCGAAGGCCAAGCAGTGGGGGCTGAGATAATAGGCCAGGACTGCGCTCTGCGATGCTGTGGATTCGTTCAGGGACCGGAACCAGAGCATCTGAAGGGATTGGTCATTTACTGGGATAATATAAGTTTAGGAAAAGCCTGACGTGAAAGATGGCCTGGCAGTCTGTCAAGATTCTCTCTAGAGAAAAACTGGGGAGAAAGGCTTTTAAATGAGATACTAGATGCCGAAGCTCCCACCATCGATGCCCAGTAAATATTAAGGGAACGGGATCCGCTTCCTGCGTGCCCGCTCTTCGGGGATGGCTAGCGCAGCGGTTAGACCATCTCTTGAATAGCAGATGACAGTGAGGAGCCTTTGGCAGGGGCTGTGCAGCAAACACTGAATTCCAATCTGCTAACAAGCATGTGTCTTGCAAACGGTCTGTGTTGGCTGCAGAGAAAAGCATGTGCTTAAGACACCAGACAAAGTTGTCATTCACTGCCGGAGCTGGAAGGGAAACACAGACGATCCAGCCATCCAGTGCCCTCATCAGAGACACTGAAGGTGAATGCCGTCAGCTGGGGCTGCTGACCAGCAGGGGGGCGAGGGTTAGTGCCCTGGTCTGCCAGCCCCAAGGGATCACCCTCCTCACTGGGTTAGCTCCCTGGGCCCAGCATGATCTGCACTCCACTCCCTTGGATTTTCAGAAAGAAAAAAAAAATCCCAGTTTTCCCAAATGATCTCCCAGTGCTCATCAGCTCCTATGTTTGGAAGGCTCTTCCTTCGTAAAGCACCTCAGGTAGAGGCGGCCCACCTGACTGCAGTCAGATGGGCGGGACCTTGGTGAACCCTGCCCCGGCCAGTGCTCCCCGCTTTGCGCAGTTTCTACGGGATGTGCACGTTCAGAGGGGGAACCTCATGGAAATGGGCCCCGTGTCCTTGTGCCTCTGGTGAGCTGGCCGAGCAGACGAGATGTGTACTCAGCCCTTAACTAGCCCCCTTCACCTGGCTTTTACTACTGGCTCCCACCTCGGGCCTCCTCATCTGTGTTTCCGCCTCTTAGTGAGATGCAGCTGAAGGGAGCCACAGTGCTGTGTGTGCTTGACCTCTTCAACTGCCGGCCTCGCCCTTATTAAGCCTGTACCCGCCAGATTACGGTGTCCTCCCCTCGAGGAGGTGGGGGTGGGGGTGGGAGCTGCCCTCCCCACCACGCTGTGAACTGTCAGAGCTTCTCGCCTTTGTGGAGCAGCCAGCCTGGTCACAGGGACGTGAAATGATGTCTGAGGTCAGGGAAACGTGCCCTCCTTGCCCTGTGCCATCTCACAGTGAGGCCAGTGCATGGTGTTGGGTAGACATCCTGAAACCTGCGGGCATATTGGAGACCTCACAACCAACCTTCGGGCCCAGTCAAATCCAAGTCATTGACACGTGATGGTTTTCTTGGGGTTTGCTGTTGCGTTTCTGTCTGTTCCTCAGTAGATGAGTTCCCTTTCTCTTTAGCCCCTGATCAAGATTAGCTCTGCCCAGAGAGTTAGTTGGTTCCCACAATTTAAAATGTAATTGTGAGATGTCCCCTAAAACAATTGTAGCCAAACACCCTGTGTGAAGAAGGTGGTACGGCCTGGCCAGGGTGTGGTTCCTGCATGGCAGGTCAGGGATGAGCTTCGACCCCTGAAGCTGGTAAATGGTTGCCCTCATTTACTGGATCCGAGGGAATCCTATATAATCTATATAATAAAAGCCTAAGAGTCTGGTCGTCAGGTCAGCAGCCATTCAAATCAAAGAGTAATATGCTAATGATATGCTAAGGCCACTCAACCTCTTGCTATGACATGCACTGACCACCAGGGGGAAGATGCTCTGACCAGTAGGTTAGCTTGCTGTTGGGATCTGGCCAATGGGGACTGAGCAAGATGGGCCAGACACGCCCTGAAACCCTCCCATGGTCCCTCCCCTGCCCCAATCCTGCATCGGTGGGGTCCCTCAGCCTGGCCTGCTCCCTCTTGCAATCCAGGCTGAGGGACCCCCCCTTCCAAGTGCACGATTTTCGTGCACTGGGCCCCTAGTCTACACTAATAAAAGAGAAACATGGTAATTAGCGTACGACCGCTACCCTTCCCATTGGCTAATCAGCATATCCTTATGCAAATTAACTGTTAGCCAAGATGGCGGGGGGCAGCCATGCACTGAAGCGAGCAGAGAGGCTTGCTTGCTCCAGTGACTGCGGACTCCAACGTTCCCCGCCAGACTTGCCGGCCTCTCAGCTGCAACTCTAAGCAACTATGTACTATGTTGCAAATAAGAAGCTAAACAAAACCCCAGAAACCAGCCGGACTGAAAGCCAGCCGGACCGCAACATTGTATCGATGTTTTCAGCAGCGAGGCCTCAGAGCTAAAGCTGGCCCAGAATAAAAAAAAA
>NW_005370042.1:2030196-2037758 GCF_000412655.1 Myotis brandtii
CCGGGGGCCCCCCCCCCCCGAGTGCACAAGTTTTTGTGCACCGGGCCTCTAGTATACATATAAAAGGCTAAGCGACTGTCTGACTGTCCAACCTTCTGATCGGCCAGTAGGTATGATGCGCACTGACCACCAGGGGGCAGACGCTCAACTCAGGAGCTGCTGAGCTGTGGACTTGGCAGCGGCGGTTCTTGGGTGATGCACCCCGGAACCAGGGAGGAGTGAGCCCGATTCTTCACGGGGCCACGTGATTCCACCTTCGGCCGTGGGTTATGTTGTTGTTTGGGCACTGTCGGACTGAGTCTGGTTTACTGCCGAGCTGTGGTGACCACAGACCTGGTTGAGCTGTGGCGCCACTCCAGGTGCGGCTGGCTGGGGCGGGACCACGGGAGGTTGGCTCCAGGGCATGTCCAGCCTCCTGGCCACCTTCTAATTAATTTCCTTTCAATGTGCATGAATCCGTGCACCAGGCTACTAGTATGATATAACACTGAGATTCCTTGAGCAGAATCAGAGTGATCAAATCCCAACACTTTGTTGAAGATACTGTTTTGGAAACTCCAGTGTTACAGTCTGAGGGGAAACAGGCTCAGCTCCAGTCTTGAAGGAGAGGCTGTCATTCTGGGCTAAGAACTTTGCAGTAACAGACAAGGGGGTTTCCCTCACTGTGCAGGACACCGGGAGCCTGGAGGTGCCAGTGCTGCCGGGACGCTGTCGGGAGCTGCTCCGTGACGGTGGCTCCACGTTGCCCTGAGCTGCACCTGACGTGCTCTCCTGACTTGGGACTAATTGGCGTGGCCAGTCAGAGCCAGTGAACATCAGAGGTGCACCTGCATTCTAAATTCAGTCCATTTTTAAAAAGGCTGTGTGCCTTGAAGCACCATGGGAAAACCCGCAGACGGGGTCACCTTCGTTCATTGATATGACCTTCGCTGTGGGCTCATGAGAGAGAAGCAGAGAGCAGACGTGAGCACAGTGAGCGCGGCCCCCCAGCCCCTGCCGCCTCTGCGCGGGTTCTAAATTCAGCCCATTTTTAAAAAGGCCGTGTGCCTTGAAGCACCATGGGAAAACCCACAGACGGGGTCACCTTCGTTCATTGATATGACCTTGGTTGTGGGCTCATGAGAGAGAAGCAGAGAGCAGGCTTGAGCATAGCTGTGAGCGCGGCCCCCCAGCCCCTGCCGCCTCTGCGCGGACCGGGGACAGGAGCACAGGCTCTGGGTCCAGTGTGGCTTCTCCACCTGCTGGTGGGGGCCTCCTCAGGCACCTTGACGTCAGGCTTCAGTGCCGTCACGTACAGTGGGGATCCGTTCAGCCCTCCTCCATGGCGTACGGCCTGGAGGCCTCCCGAAACTACACCTGGCTGGCAGTTTATTTCCTTCATGGTTTCGGAAGGAAAGCTTTTGTGACATTTTGTTTGAGGATCCAGAATCCCACAGTAATTTTGACTGTTCCAACCTCCTCCTGGGTGCAGGCCCCAGGGCAGGACAGGGAATGGCTTCCCGGCCTGAGCTCTCTGTGGGGCCTCGTGGTGGGAAGCTCGAGGCTTCCCTTTCAGCTCAGGACCCGCTTGTGCTAAGAGGACAGAGGCCTCTGCCTCTTGGCCATCAGCTGTTCAGATCTGCACCTCCCACAGTGAGCACGCCTGGCTGCCTCCGAGCTGGAACAGGCTGAGCGCAGAATTACTGTGGGATTCTGGATCCTCAAACAAAATGTCCCTAAAAGCTGCCATGGCGGCACCTTGCACCCTGAGACGGAGCCTGGGCTTGCCCTTCCAGTCCTACTCTGCTCTGGCGCCAGGCCTGCTGACCTCTTGTTGGGTGAAGGAGTCACTCTATCCTGTGGGTAGACGGGGACGGGGACGCGGAGCGCAGAGTCCCTCGGAACTGGGCAGCCCCTTGCCTCCGCCGTTGGAGAGACAGCGGCCGATGAGGGGAGGGCTCTGTGGGGAACGGCCTGGGAAATGCCACTGAGTGAGAGAGAAGGATTTCTAAAGTGAGAAAACACTTTAATATGGAACCACTGGGAGAGAGTACACACCTGTGCACCTAAAGAAGGCACTGATGGCCTGGGCAGGGGCTCAGTTGGAGCGTTGTCCTGTGCACCAGAAGGTTGCCAGCTGGAGTCTCCGTCAGGGCACATTCCTGGGTTGCAGGTTCGATCCCTGGTCAGGGTGTGTGCAGGAGGCAACCAATCCATAAACATATCTCCAGGTGAGGATTGAAAAAAAGCCAAAGTCACTGATCATAGAGGCCAAGAGCCTGCCGCGTTTCCAAGGAGGTGATTATAGCTCATACTTCATGTTATTGATTGTACTAAGGAGGCTTTTTTCTAGAGCTGCATTCCCTTGGGATGCATGTTGGGAAATGCTGGCTTATAATTATTTTTCTAAATGGGAAATCCATGGATAAGTGGTTTATACTTGGGGTAAATAATGAAAACTGCATTATTAAAGAAATAGATTGTCATATGTGCAAAGAGTTAGTGTTGTTAGTAGGTCATGGAGGCTTGGAAATACGTTTCCTCATAAACTGATAATTTTCTCAGTATCAAGTTTCTTTTATTTTTTTATTTATTATTTTTTTGTCTAAAATTTTACATATGTCTCCTTTTTCCCCAATTGACCTCCCTCCCCCAGCCATTCCCACCCCGAGCAAGCACCCACTGCCCCAGTGTCTGTGTCCATTGGTTATGCTAATATGCATGCAGTTTAAGTCCTTTGGTTGCTCTCTAACCCCCCTCCCCTACCATTTGTCTCTAGATCTATCTATTCTTGTTCATCAAATTATGTTGATCATTATATTCCACATATGAGTGAGATCATGTGATATTTATCTTTCTTCAAGTTTCTTTTAAAAAGGAGTATTTCAGGCCTGGCCGGTGTGGCTGAATATAGTTCTGTGCACCAAAAGGTCGCTGTTTGATTAGGCTTGGTCTCCAGGAGCGGGCGTGCAGGAGGCAGCAGATCCATGTTGATGTTTTTCTCTCATGGATGTTTCTCTCTCCCTCTTCCTTTCTCACTCTCTAAAACACACACACACACACACACACACACACACACACACACAATAAAAACATATTTTAGAAAACACTTTTTAAAAGGAGTATTTCATGTAGTAAATTTTCACTTGTACATCATGTGTGGAGTTTAAAAACGGGTGGAAAACACGCCTTTTCTCAGTAAATCGGGTCCATGTGGGTCTAATGGGAGGATGGGAGCTGTGAGAATCATAGGTGTTTATACCCAGGAAAGTGGGCTACTAATGTGTTTTCCATTATTAAGGAAGAGACTGAAAAGATCAGAATACTCTCAATGAAAAGAGTGGGTAATTCACTGGGACACGAGGATGGACACACTTTCTGTCAGCAGCAGGGTGATCATTGCAAATAAAGGGGTTCAGCATTTGGAACACTGAATACCTTCATTGGATATTGTCCAGTGCCTATCTCAGTGTGACCCAACATTCAATGTATTGTATTTATAGAGGGCCCCCGTCACCAACTTCATTTGGCCCCACTGGTAATTTGGAAGGTAGATATTGTTATCTCTATCCTATAGATGTGGAAAACAAGCCCCAGGGAAGATTTAGGGCAGTTTCTGTGGGGAAAAAAATATGTGAGGTAATTATATTCCAAATGACATAGATATTTGTCAAACATTTTAGAGAACATTTGGAACAACAGATTTTAAAAATAATTGGAATTGGTACCCAACCAGCAGTGGGAATTGAAGGACAGAGGAGTGCTGTGCTATAATTTTTATGGGTTGTCATAGATACTGCCTTGCCGCTTCCACATGCTTTACAAATCAGGTGAAGTGCCTACTGAAGGCCATACCTCACGAATTTCTGTTACTTTAGGTTAGGACCCAAGGTTTAGTTTAAAGGACAATTTTTAAAAATGTAAGCTTTTGAAATGTTTTCAGTTAGCAGGTCCACATACTTGCAGCACAGAAGTGGTTTAACAAAATATTAGAAAAATAGTATTAGAGTAAGGATCTTGAACTTATACAAGTAAGTATGTGGAGAGTATCTGAAAGAAAAGTAGTCTTGTTCCATCAGATATTAGAAGCAGTAAAATTATCTCAGAAAAGGGAGGAAGACGTACTGAACACTGTGGCATCTTAGAGTGGGGAGAGGTGGTTGGCAACAAAGGAGCTGCCACTCGAAGGTTTGAAAGGGCCTAGGGAGGGTTTACAGACAGGGAGCAGGGGTGCTCTTTGCATTTCTCATACATCAGAGGTATGTGTACTCTTTTAGACAACATTGCGCTGGAGGGTTAGCCAGTGTGATAAGGCAAGAAAAATAAATGAAGCATAAAAATTAGGAAAAAAGAAAGTCACACTGTCTCTATTTGCAGGTGATATAACCACTTACAGAGAAAACCCTAAGTGATCAATAAAACCAGTAGAACTGATCAGTGAATTTAGCAAGATCACAGTATATATGATCAGTTTACAAAAAACAAAAAACAAAACCCACAAAACAATTGCATGCACTGCATTTTTGGAAAATAAAATTTAAAAAAATACATTTACCAGGATATCAAAAACTAAACATTTGGGAATAAAATATACAAAAGAGATGTGTGAAATCTCTGACATAGATGAGAATGATTAACGAAGAACTAAATAAATGAATTGAGAGATCATGTTCAGTTAGCAAACTCAATATGATTAAGATGTCAGTTCTTCACACACTGGTTTATAGGTTCAACACCATCCCAATGTCAGCAGGACTTTGTGTAGATGTCTTTGGGAATGCAAAATAACTGTAATAGAAAACTTATGAAAAAATAAGAACAAAATTGGAGGACTTGCTCTACTTGACTTTTGGGCTTGCTATGAAGTGAGAGCAATCCAGAACGTTTTGCTACAAGATGCACAGACGGGTTCATGCAGCAGAACAGAGAGCCCCAAGTAAGTCCACACTGAGATGTGGTTCGAGAAAGGCACCAAATAAATTCAATGGAAAAGTTTTTTCCAACTAAGAGTCCTAGGAAGACCATCCACATAGGAAGAAAGTAAAAAAACGTTCTCCCCCTACCTTGCAACCATACACAAAAATTAATTCAAAATGAATCGTAGTTATAAATGTAAGAACTAAAACTGTTATAAAGCTTCTTGAGGAAAATTGAGGAGAAAAATCTTGGCAACATTAGGAAGGCAAAGAATTTTAGATTAGAACAGAAAGCACTAGTTATAAAAGGGGAAAAGTGGATAAATTACACTTTATCAAAACTAAAGACACAGGCCCATCAAGAGACACAATTAAGAGAGTAGGTGAATAATTAAATGAATTTCTTCTGCTACCACTTATGTGTGGGAGCATCCGGACATCGCATTCCTTCAGTGCCCGCTCGGCGCCAGCCGCTTTTCCGGACGCCGAGTATGATGTGGTCCTCACGGGGCATTCAGCTTAGTGGGAGGAACAGTCAGACAAATAATATGGAGTGACAGATGCAAGGACCGTGCAGGTAAAGGACTCACAAAACGGCTTTTGTTTGAGAAACGTAGAGCCCTGGCCTGGTTAATGATCTGCTAAGTCGCCAAGCCAGCCTCAGCGCAAGCTTGCTGGATCCTATCTGCACCCCTGCCCCCTCCCCACGTCTTTTTTTGCTTTCTGCTGTTCTGGGCAAAAGGAGTGGTGTTGTAAGCATCAGCTTAGTGGCTAGGATCAAGCAGTAAAGGGCATTCATGTTTTCAGTTTACTACGGAGAGAAATGGAATTGTAGATCTTTAGAGAAATCCCATTTTAAAGTCGCTGTGTTTTAAAGGCCTTGTTGTAAAATTAGTTATCAACATGGAAGTTAGGCAAGTTTCTCTAAGTTTCCCTGCTCAGGCGGGCTGCCCTCTGGGCTTGGCTAAGTAACAACATGGAAGTTAGGCAAGTTTCTCTAAGTAAGTTTCCCTGCTCAGGCGGGCTGCCCTCTGGGCTTGGCTAAGTATACGTGGTGGTCCCTGTTGCAGGGTTGGCTAGGTTGACAGGGAGGCGCTGGGGAGTAGGAACACAGTAACGGGAAGTGAATGCTTGTGTCCCTTCGTTCCCCTTGGATGGTGGCAGCAAAATACTGGTTTTATCTTGTGTCCTTCGGATCACTTCACACACATACTTGTTGTATTTCTTACCATCTCTTTGCCCGTCATTATTATTCCAGCTTAATAATGAGGCAGCCGGGGCCAGAGGTTACATAGCTATTTGAAGATGACTTAATAAATGACTCCGACTCCTTTCTCTCTGATTCTCCCACTCGGTTTTGGTGTTTTCCTCTGCCGGCGTTGGTAGATTTTCATAGTGATAGCTTCTGTTGCTACTCATTCTTGATTTCACCCTCTTCTGTTTACGCAAGTCCAACTGCTGATACTCACCTTGTTTCCCAGTGAGTTCAAGACCCTCATCATAGTCTCCGCTTCCCCCAAGCACCCATTGATTATCTTTTTCTGCAATATTGGTGGTACTGGTATCCAATACAAATACCTTTGCAGGAGTGGTTCCCAATAAATGTTTAAATGAATAAAAAACGAAAGACCAAGCATCTTGTTGTCCAAACACTTTGATCATTTTCCTCTATTACCTCCTATTTCTCGTGTATTACCAAGTTTGATGTATTTTTCCATTGTGTCTGGGTTTTTTTTTATTCTGGAAGTCCTCATTGCTTACTTTTTACTTCTAGTCCCTCCTCAGTCAGGTCTGTTTTTCACAGAGCTGCTAAAATAATCTTAGGTCTTACATAACTTTTTCACATTCAAGAAACAATACTTGTGTAATATTTCCAAGTCCCGATAAGAAGAAAGAAGGACCTAGTAATCATGTCGCACCCCATGCCTCATTACAAACAGCATGCGTTCACTTGCTGTGTGTTCCCTTCCAGACCGCGAGAGTGGTATCATTCTCCGCCAGATCCCTTACCTGGCACACTCTTTTCTTGGTGACCTACTTTGAAACAAAAAAAGTAAGTTAACAATGCTTCAGTAGTGAGAATAGACAGAAAAAGACAGTCTATACTTGCTGAATTCAGATCAGAAAACATGTACTTTAGTGCTACAGTGTGCAAACATCATGCACATCGGGGCTCTGGGCAGCACTTAGTATGTCTTACTTTCTAGGTGTTCCCAGTTCAGGGAAGAACTCAGACACTTGCCTATTCTCACTCACGTAACACTCAGTCTCAACAAATGTGGTTACGCGATTCCTTGACCCACTGCCAATTAAAAGCTGGCAATTAGCAGGAAGAGGGTGTATCTCTCTACTTCCAGTCCATGTGCTGGTGGAGGAAATGTCCTCTATGTTTAAAACACTGTGCACGTGAGCGTGGGGAACAATACACAGGGGGTCCCCCCAAAATGTAGACACACTTTCACAGCTGATAGCTCAGTTTTGAAAATGAAATGTATTTTAATAAACTAAGGTTTATCAGTCACGGGTAGCAACGCTTTTTTCCCTCTATTGATTAAGGTATTACATATGTGTCCTTATCTGTCTCTGGATGTTCAGTTTATGTTGTTCATTATATTCCACAAATGAGTGAGATCATGTGATATTTATCTTTCTCTTACTCTCTTACTG
>NW_005370042.1:2038543-2042646 GCF_000412655.1 Myotis brandtii
TGAAAAAAGAGATAGAGGAAGACATAAACAGATGGAAAAACATACTGTACTCATGGATTGGTAGAATCAACATCATTAAAATGTCCATACTACTCAAAGTAATCTACAGATTCAATGCACACCCCATTAAAATACTAATGGCATATTTCACAGACCTAGGACAAACTCTCCAAAAATTCATCTGGAATAAAAAAAAGACCCTGAATAGCTGCAGCAATCCTGAGAAAAAAGAACAAAGTAGGAGGGATATCAATACCAGATATCAAGCTGTATTACAAAGCCACTGCTCTCAAAACTGCCCGGTACTGGCACAAGAACAGACATATAGACCAATGGAATAGAATAGAGAGCCCAGAAATCGACCCAAACCACTATGCTCAATTAATATTTGACAAAGGAGGCAAGAATAAACAATGGAGTCAAGACAGTCTCTTCAATAAATGGTGTTGGGAAAATTGGATAGACACATGCAAAAAAAATGAAACTAGACCACCAACTTACACCATACACAAAAATAAACTCAAAATGGATAAAGGACTTAAACATAAGATGGCAAACCATAAAAATATTAGAGGAATCCACAGGCAGCAAAATCTCAGACATATGCCGAAGCAATATCTTCACCAATACAGCTCCTATGGCAATGGAAACTAAGGAGAAAATAAACAAACGGGACTACATCAAAATAAAAAGCTTTTACACAGCTAAAGAAACCATCAACAAAACAACAAGAAAGCCCTGCATGGGAGAACATATTTGCCAATGTTATCACCGATAAGGGTTTACTCTACAGCATTTACAGGGAACTCATACAACTTAACAAAAGGAAGATAAGCAACACTTTTTATTAAAAATTTATTTACATGTCATATGCCCACTAACATTGACAGGGTTACATAAGTACAGCCGTATGGAAGTACATCCCCAAATAATTTCATTCATTTCTAGCAGTTTCAGGGTTCTTGTCAGCAAAGCCCCACATTGCTTTTCTCCCCTAATGTTCAAGATGTAGATCTTAAAGCTCCAAGGGATGATATTCTAATCTTAGTGTGAAAGCGCGTTGGGCATTTAACATAGTGTGTGATTTTCAAGGGGTCTGTACTGACTGAGGGCACGGGGCTCCCTTCTCAGCCATTGCTCGTCAAGTGGGATTGCCCTCGAGAGTCACCTACCAGCAAAGGAAGTGCGGTCCCCATGTGGCTGCTCACACGCTCAACCCTGACCAAGCAGGCGTGCTCTCTCTCAGTCCCGCGCTCTCAATGGAGTCCTGAGAGGTCCTGCCAGGGTCAGCTGGAAAACAACAAGTGTCCCAACCTGATGATTGGCCCATGCATCCTGCCCACATCATGGGAATAAACCTGCCCGTTCTCCAAAAACAAAACAATAGCCGGGCCAGCAGGCTGAGGGCTGGGGACGGTCAGGAAGCGAGCCTGCTCTGTGGTAGCCTGCTCTTTGTCGGCACCTTCCCATGGCCCCCACCTGTCAATTACAGGGAACAAACATGTTGGCAGATGTTTGTTGCACAGACTTGGAGTTCTGTGTGTAATGAGCTCAAGTGTTCTGGGAACCCAGGAAAGGGGATGTTAACCACGTAGGGGAGTCCGTGACGGCTTTGGGGTAAATGATGTTGGCACGAAGTCTGAAGGCTGAAAGGAGAGGTCAAGTGGAGAGGGAGGTAAATGGCCTTCTAGGCAAAAGCAGAACAACACAAAAATTACAGCAACTCATGGTGCGGAGGCCATGGTGGCGGCCGTGGCAGAAGCCATGTTGGTGGTGGAGGCCATGGTGGTGGCAGAGGCCATGGTGGTGGCCATGGTAGAAACCGTGGTGGTGGCCATAGTGGAAACCGTGGTGGTGGTGAAAGCCGTGGTGGTGGCTATAGTTGAAGTCGTGGTGGAGGCGGTGGTGTGGCCATGGTGGTGGCCATCCATGGTGAAGGTCATGGTGTGGCTGTGGTGGTGGCCATGGTGGAGGCCGTAGTGTGGCCGTGATGGAACCCATGATAGAGGCCTTGGTGGTGGCTGTGGTGAAGGCCATGGTAGAAACTGTGGTAGAGGTTGTGGTGGAGACAGTGGTGGAGGTCATCCATGGTGAAAGTCATGGTGTGGTTGTGGTGGTGGCCATGGTGGAAGCCATAGTGTGGCCATGGTGGAAGCCATGGTGGAGGCCTTGGTGGTGGCTGTGATGGAGGCGTGATGGAGGCTGTGGTCATGGCCATGGTAGAGGCGTGGTGGAGGCCATGATGGAGGCCATGGTGGTGGCCGGGGTGGTGGCTGTGGTTATGGCTGTAGGTGGGCCTCAGTGCCATGCCGTCACATAAGATGCATTTCAGTTGCATAGGGAAAGTGTTTTTGGAGGGAGGGATTAAGAAGTATTTTTTGTCTCATGCATGTGTCATACATGATTTTTAAGTGTATTCCTATCAATACAGAAAGAACAAGCATTTCCCCATTCTGGAGGAAACAGCCACATGTGAGCAGCTCCATTTCTCTGTTAGAGAATACTAATCGCTAACAGAAAAGACAAGTCTGGTGAATTGACTTCCACACCAGGCCTGTGATATGAAGAAAGCGATGGGGCTGTGGTTATAAAGCGAATCACAGTGTTAGCCACGATTAGAGTGATGTGGGGGGTGAACTTGGAAACCCATGTCATTCAGGGCCATTAACCCCTGAGTAAGACGGCCCTAGCTTGTCGTCATTTTGCAGGTTTTTGTGTTTTCCTTGTTTCAGAAAATTCAGGTATGCCTCTTCTGTTTGAAAGTTTATTTATAAGCAAGTCTAAGTCCTTGGTTCTGGGATAGCTCCTTTACCATTTGACTACCAGCGAAGCCCACAGTCCTTAAGACATATCCCCTTCTTCAATGCTGGAGGCTCTCCAAATTCTCAGCAATGTTTGTAGAAGTTGTCGAGTCTTTCTGTCCCTGACAGAGGAATGCGGAGCCTGGGAGCATGCCAGCTCTTTTTTTTCTGATGTCAGCTGGGCAGTGAGTGTGAGAAAGGAAAGTAGCACAAGTCACAGGAACGTCACTTTTAATCAAAGGCTTGAACTTCCTCAACGTAGCCAAGACTCTTATCAGTGGGGTCAGTGTCCGGAGGGAGGAAGTGGAATGCAGGTGCAGGACGTGGTCTGCAGTGGGTCAGGCCCTCTCATCAGTCACCCACAAGTGAGGAGGGGTTGGCATAGGTGCTATAGGGTGTATTGTTCTAAATAATGTTCTTCCGTGTTTTTGGTGGTGTTGAGAAGCTAAACATTTATGGAAGGGAGCATATCTTAAATGGATGCAATAGAGTGGAATGAAGTAGAACAGAACAGAATAGAATTACAAGGTCCTCTGTAACTCTCATTCAGATATAGTCATGCTTATTCCTCAAGGGCTCCAGAGGCTTCTAAATCAAAGTCAAGAAATATTCCACAATTTGAAACATTTTTTAAACTAAGAATTTTGATTGTCTCCAAATAAAATTTTATTTTTATTTTATTAATCTTTATTGTTACGCAGGGGTCCTCAAACTTTTTAAACAGGGAGCCAGTTCACTGTCCCTCAGACCGTTGGAAGGCCGGACTATAGTTAAAAAAAAAAACTGTGAACAAATTCCTATGCACACTGCACATATCTTATTTTGAAGTAAAAAAACAAATGTTTTCGGTGGGCCGCATGTGGCCCGTGGGCAGTAGTTTGAGGACCCCTGGTTAAGAGTATTGCAGATGTCTCCCTTTTTCCCTCCACCTGGTTCCCGCTCCGCCCCAAGGCATCGCCATCATGTTATTTGTGTCCATATGTAATGCATATATGCATATAAATTCTTTGGTTAATCTCTTCGTGCCCCTTCCCCCTTCCCTCTGAGATTCATCAGTCTGTTCTATGTTTCCATGTCTCTGGTTCTATTTCAGTCATCAGATTATTTTGTTCATTAGATTTCTTGTTTGTTTATTTTGACTTTTAAATTCAATTGTTGATAGATATGTATTTATTGCCATTTTATTGTTTATATTTTTATCTTTTTTCTTCTTCTAAGTGCTTTTCTCTTGCTGATTTTAAGATTCTCTCTTTATCTTTAACCTTTGCCATTTTAATTATGATGTGTCTTGGTGTGGGCCTC
>NW_005370042.1:2042850-2072094 GCF_000412655.1 Myotis brandtii
TCTCTGTGCTTCTTGGACTTGTAAGTCTATTTCTTTCACCAAGTAGGGGAAGTTTTCTGTCATTATTTCTTGCTCTCTCTCTTCTCCTTCTGGCACCCCCATAATGTGAATGTTGAGATGCTTGAAGTTGTCACAGAGGCTCCTTACACTACCTTCATATAGTGCTTGGATTCTTTTTTCTTCTTGCTCGTCTGATTGGGTGTTTTTTGCTTCCTCATATTCCAAATCATTGATTTGATTCTCAGAATCCTCCACTCTACTGTTGAATCCCTGTAAAGCATTCTTTTTTTAAAAAATATATTTTATTGGTTTTTTACAGAGAGGAAGGGAGAGGGATAGAGAGTTAGAAACATCGATGAGAGAGAAACATCAATCAGCTGCCTCCTGCACACCTTCCACTGGGGATGTGCCTGCAACCAAGGTACATGCCCTTGACCGGAATCGAACCTGGGACCTTTCAGTTCGCAGGCCGACGCTCCATCCACTGAGCCAAACCAGTTAGGGCTGTAAAGCATTCTTTATTTCAGTTAGTACATGCTTAATTCCTGACTGGTCCTTTTTCATATCTTTGATATTTTCACTAAGATTCTTGAAAGTCTCACTAAGTCCCTTGAAGCTCCCATTAAGATCTTTAAGCAACTTTAAAACCATTGCTTTGAACTCTATCTAGTAGTTTGTTTGCTTCCATTTCATTTAGTTCTTTTTCTGAAGATTTCTTCTGACCTTTCATTTGTGACCTGTTTCTTTGTCTCCGCATTTTGGCTGCTTCCCTGTGTTTGTTTCTATGTATTAAGTAGAGCTGCTATGTCTCCTGGAATTGGTAGAGTGGCCTTGTGTAATAGATGTCCTGTTGAGCCCAGTGGAACTTGCTTCAGTGGGGCTTTGGTACTTACTGAGTCTACCCCTTGAGTGTGGTGCTTGTGGATGTGTAGAGTTGTAATCTGGTGTGGTCTGAAGCTGTCCACTGGGTGCATTGGCTCTGGGGCCTCGAGGGAAGTGCAAAGTTAGTCATTGCCTGAGGCCACCCAGCAGAGTTACAGAGTGATCTGCAGATGGCTGCTACTTGTGTTGGGCTTGGAAGTGTCCAGACGAGGCCAAGCTCTCTTGAGCCTCTTATTGATAGCACACTGATGCCAGATGCTGCTTGTTTGAGAGATTTTAGGAAATTTTGTCTGAAGCCTGAGCCAGGACAGGACATTCATATGGAATCCACTGCAAACAACTTGGTGGGGCTGCAAATTAGATGGGGCAGAGTCTCAGGGAATCATCAGGGCAGAGCAAACAGTGTAAGCCAGGCTGATGGAAACTCAGGTTTGGCTGCTAGTCAGCTCTGCAATGGGAGAGGTCTCAGCATAGGAACAGTGACCCCTGCGAGCACTCCTGTCTGGGAGAAAGCCAGCCCCAAGTTCTTGCTCAGATGCCAGGCAATACAGTTTTTCCCCGTATGCCCCTGAATTCCCTCAAGCCATTGTTCCAGTGCTGGAGCTCAGAGGGAGTGAGTCCTTGTAAGTCTGTGCTCTGGCCCTTCAAGAGGAACTGCCTGGGTCTCCAGCAGGCTTCATGTCACTCAGCCATAATCCTCGCTGGTTTTTATAGCCCAAAGTTATGAGGGCTTCTCTTCCCAGCTCTGGAACCCTGGGATGGGGGTCTGGTGTGGGGGCTGGGACCATTTGCTTCTCACAGGATGCCTCCACAATGGAGATATCCTGCCCGATTATGAAAACACCACACATGGGTGTCTGACCAGCTGGGTCTGTGCCTCCATCCCTCCTACCAGTCTTGATGTATTTTCTTCTTTACTACTCTAGTTGTAGGACTTCCATTCAGCCAGCTTTCAGGCGGATCTGAATGATGGTTGTTCTTTATTTTAGTTGTAATTTTGATGTGGTTGTGGGAGGTGGCAAGAACCAGTTTTACCTACATCGCCATCTTGGTTCTCCTTCCACATAAAATTTTAATAGCATACTCTGTTTGGAGGTAGATTTTTTAAATGTAAAAACTCCAAGATGAAGTGAAATGAGAAAAACAGCTTTTGTTTCTCGCCTTCAAACCTTCAAGCGCTCAGCCGGCGCCCTGACTGTCATGTGGGATGGTAGAGATGGCCCTGCCCCAGTCTGGTTGTGGTGGAGAAGTGGTGCACACGACGCTTCATACTGGCTCCATCTTCTTCACCTCCTCCCACATTGAGTCGGGCACCCATTCCTGTGAATGTCTCCAAAAAGTCTCCTTCCCACCCTCTCTACCTCCCCATCTGAGCATCTCTCCACTAGGCTAGTGCTTGTAGCCTCCTAGCGGATCCCTGTGTATTAGGTTCTTGTTGCCACATATGACCCCAGATGTAGTGGTGTAAAGCAACACAGATTTATTCTCTTAATTGTTTTTGGAGGTCAGAGGTGCATATGGTTCTCTGTGGGCTGAGGCCAAGGTGTAGGCAGGGCCGTGTCCTCTTCCAGCGTCTGGTGGCCACCTGTGTTCCTTGTTTTGTAGGCCCTTCCTCTGTCGAGAAAACACCTCATCTGCTCTGTTTCCGTCCTTGCATACCCGTCTCCTCTGTGAACTCTGCCTCTGCCTCCCTCTATACATCACTGGTGATTAGATTCGGGCCACTCTGGGTAATTAAGGAGGCTCTCCCCGCCTCAAGGTCCTTAACTTAGTCACATCTGCAGAGTAACCTCTGCCGTCTAAGGGGACAGTCCCAGGTCCCAGGGTTACAGAGGAATGAAGAGTTCCGAACTCACTCTCTGCCACGTGAGGGTACAGCTCTCCACGAACTGGAACCCGGCCCTCACCAGACCAGGATGCTGACCTTGGACTTCCCAGCCTCCAGAACTGGGCAGAATAAATGTTGGTTGTGATATTTCTGACGTAGCAGCCCAGACCTTCCCGACCGCTCTGTTTCTCCCTCTCATGTGCTCCTGGCCCCTCCATGTTCCTCCCTAGCAGTGTTGGTTGCGGTTGTGGGATTGTGCTTGTGGCTTTCATTGATCTGTGCCCCTTCTCCCTACTGCTCTCAAGCTCCATGGGTGGAGGGACCTTATACCCTTTTAGTACACACACGCACACACACATACATACGTACATATGTGTATGTCCCTACGACCCCTTGTGACTACAGTACCTAGTAAAAATATTTTTGAATGAAAGATTACTTTCAAGCAAACACTCTTTTCAAAGGTCTACTAAAACATCTTTATTTCTTGTTATCCCGGGGAGAAAGGAGAGTGGTGTATGTGTGGATCGAAATAAAGATTCAGGCTTTAAAATTTGTGTCTTTGAAATCTCATATACAATTTCTTTGGTAAAGTGTCCCATGAAAATGATCTTTAAATAATAAGATAAGAGACGTTTTAGTTGGGAATTAATGTATTCCCACAGACTTAAACCACGTGTTGCACGGACACAGAGGTGTTTATATCATGTCTGTCACTGTCTGCTGTTTTACGGGAAGAATGTACATGTTTCTGGCTGTAAACAACATATTTGCCTCTTGAAGTTGGAGAATACAGTGTGGTTTTTCATACTATACCTTCTCTTTATAAAATATCCTCCATGCAGGTAACACATGAGCACAAGATTTCAACTGTTAAAAAACCGCATGTGTGACTTGACATCCATATACACGTAACCATTTTCTGTGCAGGGTCCTGGGATAAGCACTCCTGGCCGCCAGCCAGGCCTCGTTGTCATGCAGGACTGGCTGGCTCCTAGGGAGAATGTGCGTATACAAAGCCGGTAAAACTACTTACACAATCTCACCTATAAATCCTGTCTTTAAGTACTAAATTAAGTAGTGCCATTCTAGACTATACAAACTAGTGCAAAGTGTCTCCTTTACTGAATTAGTGATGTTTATACTAATACAAGGCTCCTGGGATTTTTCCCTTTTTATTGAATTTATTGGGGTGACACTGGTTAACAAAATCATACATGTTTCAGGTGTACAATTCCACAACACATCGTCTGTACCCTGTAATGTGTGTTCACCATCCCAAGCCACGTCTCCTTCCATAACCATTTATCCCCCCTTTACCCAAAGTTTCTATTTTTTTTTAAATATATTTTTATTGATGTCAGAGAGGAAGGGAGAGGGAGAAAGAGATAGAAACATCAATGATGAGAGAGAATCATTGATCGGCTGCCTCCTGCACCCCCCTCACCGGGGATCCAGCCCGCAACCCTGGGCACAAGCCCCAACCGAGAATCGAACCGTGAGCTCCTGGTTCATAGGTCGACGCTCAACCACTGAGCCATGCCGGCCGGGCTCTATTTGTTTTAAAAAGCTATAAATTGAGTCCATAGGCCCAATATGTAAGAAATATTGGTGGAAAGCAATGTCTTCTACATGGTTTGCGCTGGTCCACAGCTCTAAGTACATACAGCTGAGGATGGAGCAGTGGGAGCAGGTGGAGGGCAGGGTGAGCTCTGCTGGGGTGATCTCTGAGGCTGGCCCTCTGCCCTGTGAGGGAGACGCACGCAGCACCCCCTGGATCTGAGGGAGATGGCAGTCGTCCCAGTTCTAGGCCGTGGGGTCCAGCAGGGAGGTTGCCACTGCGGACATTCCTTCCTCCCGTTCCCCTCGGCTCCTGCAGGCGGTTGAGCTCAGGAAGTGGGGTGAGTGGGCAGTGACCCAGACATTGATGCCACCCACCCCATTGGGCTCACGTCAGGCAAAAGCTTTTATTATTGTTGTTGTTGTTATTATTTTAATTCTCGCTCGAGGACATTTTTTCCATGGATTTTTAGAGAGAGTAGAGGGAGAGGGAGAGACAGAGAGAAACACTGATGTGAGAGAGACACATCGATTGGTTGCCTCCTGCATGCCCCCGACTAGGGCCAGGAGCCTGCAACCTGAGGTACGTGCCCTTGGCTGGAATCGAACCCCGGACCCTTCAGTCCACAGGCTGACGCTCTACCCACTGAGCCAAACCGGCTAGGGCAGGCAAAAGCTGTTAGACAGTGAGCCGGGTTTCATGATCTCCTCCTGGTTTTATTGCTATTTCTGTTTCTTGGATGACCCCTTCCCACTCCAGGCAACTCCTTCCCTGCCTCTGGCTGCCGCACGCTCCCCACCAGCACCTCCCTTTCTGTGAGTGTCCCCTGTATGCACTAAGCCCGTGTCAGATGGCTACAGCGTTTGTCTTTCATTAACCATCACGCCAGCATTATCCCTCCCTCCGTGAGGTCTTGCCCAAGAGAAGGGGCCGCAGCTCACTGCCCGTGTGACCTGCACCAGGCACTGTAGTGAGAGCACTGTTGCAGACTTGGTACTGGGTGCCCCTTCTGCCACCCGTCATGCCTGGTTCATAGACGAGGACCAGACCTTGATCTTCACCCCCAGCAAGTGACAGAGCTAGGATTTGATTCCAGTTTTATTTGACTCCTTTTTTGGGGATATTTAGTGTTTCACCAGGAATGCTGGCTTAGAAATGTAAGCATTCTTAAACCCTGTTGATCGACTTTCTGGCTTCGTTCCTAGGCATTGGGTTTCATATCTGCACCAGGCATCTTCCTGGCACCTTCCAGGCATGTCACATAGGTAGCCAACAACTTAAATGATGTTTTCAAAGGTTTAATAGTTATATCTAAGAACAATAGTTTATTACTAATAATCTTTTTACATGGTCTATTGAAGTTACAAAATATTCTTCTTCATTTTTATTTGATTCTCTAATAATGTGTGGATTCTTGGGAGTTAAGGGTGGAAGTGGGTAGAGTAGACCAGAAGCTGCTGTGGTATTCCAAGTGAGAAACGGTGGCGGCCATAGAAGTGGAGAGATGTTTATAGATTACAAACATCTTTGTGGGTAGCAGAGAGGAGGCTGCAAAGACTCCCTCCCAGCACCTCCACCATCCCTTCTGCATTGTCTCCCGTGCTGCTGTGGCCAGAATGTCCCAAATCGCTTGCAGCTAGAATCCCGTGTGACTTAGGTTCTGCCAAGCCCCTGACCCACAAGGCATGCGACGGAGGCACGAGTAAGCCAGTGAGGGGCAGCAATGTGCAGAGCACGTGCTGGCAAACCCACGCCCACGGTTCTGGTGCTGCCGGCAGCCGTGAGGAAGGTCTGGCTTTCGGGACCTGTCGCTGGTTCCGAGTGGTGGGAGGTGGTGGGAGGTTCTGACTTGAAGTAGAAGAGGGAATAGGTGGGAAGTGGAGACACGTCTTCCTTATAAGTTGACTCCCACAGCAGCAAAAGGGGAGCAGGGTCAGAGGTCCAGAAAGGGTCTTTTTTAAGATTGTCCTTTCAGGATCTGGAGGAGGATTGGAGTGAAATAACGTGTGTGAAGAGATTTTAATCGGTGACTTGTACTTCACAGCCATTATTATTACTCCCACGGCTGTCCTTGCGGTTGCCTCGGTATACTCAAGAGTACTGTGAATACAGAACAGCCATCACTCCATCTCGGGGTTCACAGACCCTCTCCCCTTCGGCTCTTACAGGCTGGCCCCATCGCTACGTTATCATCACTTCCTACGCTAATTAAGTGATCACTTATCAAGTGCCCAGTATGTGCCAAGTATGCACCTATCAGGCGCCTGGGATATGAAACTGAGCAAAATTATTCTCTGCCTGCAAGCAGCTTGTGGGCCACAGAGAAGAGAGGTGGGTAAAGCATAAATACTTTACACAGGTGTTATGTTGTGTCAGGGCTCTGGCAGGCCCAGGACCACTAGGAGAAGGGTGTTAACACACACACGCGCACACACACACACACACACACACACACACACACGTATGTTTATTATGGCTGGCTAAAAAAGCCTGACGCCCACAGGCAGTAAGCAGGATGGAAGGATGCTGAGTGGGTTGAAAGGTCATGGGCACCTTTTTACTCATCTATCGTGGGTTGGCCCCGTTTTCCGCTGAGCCGTCTACTTTCGTCTGAAAGAGTGTGTTGAAGCGGCAGGTTTTTCTTCCTCACATTGCCACCTACTCTCTTATACACCAGTTGGACCTTTATTTTAAATAATTAAAATTATGATAAGCAGATGTACAAACTTATTCTAGTATGTCCTGCTTACTTTCTTGGATATGCACTAGCTGCATTTATTAACAGATTTTATTTGGTCATCTGTGCTGCTAGTGGAATTAATTGGCTCCCTGCAAACTAGGATCACAATCCAAGCTAACGTGCAAATTCATTCGTTTTCAGGTTTTGTTTTTCATTTCACTTGTTTTCTGCTCAAAGGAATGATAAGTTGTATTTTAAATGAAATGTATGTTGAAGGAGGAACCCTTGGCAACCAATATGCTTTTCTACTTAAAATCTGCTTCTTAATCTGCTCTGTGAGCAAAAGGCTGTGAGACTGTGGTGGCTGCTGATGAATTTGAAAATCCCTGGGCGGTCTGTGCTGCGGAGGCACACGAGCTGAGCCTGGTGTCGCCAGGGCAGGCCGGTTGCTGTTATCAAGAGGAACTGGGGGGCCCTAGCCCAGTGGCTCAGATGGTTGGGGTATCATCCCATGCACCAAACGGTTGAGGGTTTGATTCCTGGTCAGGCACATGCCTAAGTTGTGGGTTCAATCCCTGGTTAGGGTGCATACAGGAGGCAACCGATCAATGTTTCTCTCTCACATTGATTCTTCTCTCTCCCTCTCTCTCTCTCTCTCTCTCTCTCTCTAAAATCCATACAAATATATCCTCAGATGAGGATTCAAAAAAATTAAAGAAAAAAAGAGGAACTGGGTCTGGGAAGGTAGGGCAGTGATGGAAACGGGTCCAGGGAGGAGGCTTGTTCAGATGCAGCCAGGGTTGACGGTGGCCGGACCAGGTGTCCACTGTGGATGGCGGAGGTGAGACAGGACTGGATTCTGTATCTATTCTTGAAGGTAAAGTCCACAGGATTTCCCCAGGGGTTGGATGTGACTGGTCAAGTTAAACTTCAATTTATACAAAACAAATGTGCTAGGTTCAGAATTCTCCAGACTGAAGTTAGACCCATTAACACTGGCCCGACACTCACTTTCCCTGTTGTTTACGTTTGGCTGGAAGAAATATACAAGAACGTGGCTGAGCTTGAATTGACTATTGACTTTACAGAAATGGACATTTCCCCTCGGGACTTGTCAGAAAGGCTTTTTAAAAATACCTGAGTGCGTGCTCTCACTTGCAGAATGTTAATAGAAGGCTTGGAGCCCCGGCCAAGTTGCCTTCCACCGAGGAGCTTTGCAGGCGCTCTCCGTGCTAACTGATGAGTAACCGGCATCAGTCAAACCAGGTCATGCGCTGTTGGGTAGTAACTTGTGAAGACATTAATTTAAAACGTGCTGTCGTAAACCCAGCCCCAACAAAACTCATGGCTGAGATGGGGAAGTTGGAAGGTGGGCGGGCATGATGCCCCAACCCAACACGGGGCTCAACTCCGACGTGCTGTGTTTTATTTGCTGCCCCAACATCACATCGCCAGCTACTCTGTCTTGGTATAGAGAAGCCATACGCTTGTGGATGAAGTAGTCAGCGAAACCCTGGGTTGGTTCCGAGGGCTAAGGGGATGATAGAGTCAAGAGGCCACCAATGGGAAGCAGCGGTGTTTGCAGTGTTTCTACTTTCTGCCTCAGGACTGGGGAGTTGGCCAGCCCACTGGTTTTTCTGGGTGCCTGGCATGACATGGAGAATTTAATCTGAAGTGAGGAGTAGAGTTCCGTGGACTATTTTTGAACACGGTTTTATCAATCAACGAAGGAGTCTGATCTTTCTTTGAGCATGACCCTGAGTGGTAGTATTTTTAATTAATTAAAAAACCAATAGTTCCTATTATTCATATAACCTTGGCTTCTTTTGTGACATGTTTTAACATCTGTGGGTCTGATTCCGTTTCCACACTGCAGTTCACACGTCAGTCACTAAGTATGGAATTTATGCGCTTTGAAAGCAAGTTTTAAAATAAATGCTAATGTGAGAAAAAGCTATCTGAAGTAGGAAAATTTCTCTTACAAAGTTTGTCTGGTGTGCCCATGTGGTTTCGAATGGAAGATTCTCCGAGCATTGCCTCCCACCGCTTGCTCTCCAATGGTGGTTGTTGCTGTGGCCTGAATTTCATTCTCTCTTCCAGAATTTCTTGCTGTTCAGAAGCCGCCAAAGGCAAATGGGTTGGCTTTCTGCAGATGATTCCTGGAAGTTCAGTGAATCTCCAGGGCCAACTCCTCAAATCTTATTGGATTGAGATGAGTGAATACAATTTCCAGGAGTGAGTGTTGACGCATGCTTGCTGGCATCTCACGAGGGCAAATCCGCGGGGAGGGTGTTGGTGTCCTGGGATGCACTTGAGTGTAACAGAGGGAGGGATTGGTCAAGCCAGTGGCTGAGGGAGAAGCCACCCTCCTGGGGCGCCCGTAGGTAGGGTCCTCCTGGGGAAACCAGATGGTTTCGTATTGAGAAAAGCTGGTGAGCTCAGTCACCGTCTTAGAAAGTAGCATCTTTACAAAGGACACCATTTAGAGAAATTCAAGATTTAAATAGATGCCATTAACTTCTTGTTTAAAATATTGCAAATTTCCCAAGTATGTCATGTTCATAGATATGCTGTTTATCTTCTCCTGGGAAAACAAAAGCTGTTCGTTGGAGTAAAAGCGTTGAGTTTTATGTGTCAGCTCACTCAGTAATTGGTAGTATTCTCAGATAATTGAACATGAAGCTTTGTTTTCCTGCAGGAAAGGACGTGGATAGCGAGTGTGTGTGTGATGTGGACGAAGGCGCCTGTGTTGGGTGGCAGGAGGTTTCAGTTGAAGCTACTGTGGTTTTTCATGCTGAGGGGAGCCAATCATCCGTGGAAAGTCATAGTGTAAATGGATGTATTGTTGTAAGTAATTCATTTCCCCCTTTAATATACACATAAGTGAAAGCTGGTAGAATAAAAAGTATGAGGTATCAGGTTCTTAAGAAAGTTAACTACATAAAAAATGATGTGTATTTTTCATAATAGAATAACTTCATAAGTTTTGAAACATAAAACTATACACAAACGTTGTAAGAATTACAAACAAAATAGGAAGTTAAATTGGCCTATAATTCTGCTCCCAAGAAAACCATTCTTAACATTTTGGCAAGTTTTTCCAGATTTTTTTCTCTCTTTATAGATACACATCCCTCCTCTCAGAGATCATGTTACATCGACTCATTTCTGTTTCCTTGTTTTCAATTACTGTATTAAATGTTTTTTCCGTGTCAATAAATATAGAAATATGTCTTTGTTTTTCACCATACATTTTATTGGTGCATATTTAACCCAAAAGTTATTGATGGCTGTTTAGGAAATATGCATTTTTTAATATTATAAGGAATCTAGGGTCAATGCCTTTTGTGCTTTTTAGTTTATTCCCTTCGATGCCAGCACAAAGGGGTGCAGGACACACTGACATAGGCTCCCTTCCCCTGGCCCCGCCTCCCACAGAGGTTCACTCCCAGCAACAGAGGCCCGAACCCTCACCTGGCAACCAGCTCAGAGATTAGTCCTCATACTTTTCCTGAACCTCAATTGTCAATTTAAAATTGTCTCTTTATTTTAATTTTTAAAATTTGGAAACCTTAAAGAAAGTAAAATTTTCCCATGATTTCATCACTTAAACATTGTGTGGACATGGGGTCTAACGATACAAGAGGAGAAAGGAAGGCGCCCTCATGGCCCACTCGGGCCTCTGCTCTCTAAGGGGTGGAGCTCCTTAGCAACCCGCCTTCTCTTCTTCTTTTTTGTAATCTTCACCCAAGGATATGCTTTATTGATTTTAGAGAGAGGGGAAGGGGTTGGGGGAGAGAGAGAGAAACATCGATGTGAGAGAAAATATCGATCAGCCGCCTCCTGCACGCACAGGACTGGGGATCGAACCGGGAACCTATTTGGTGCACAGGACGACGCCCCAACCAACCAGCCACCGGCGGGCTGCACGGTCTTCTACATGCAGTGGAATCGAGCCTGACACATCCGAGTGCCATTTGCCTGTTTCTCCTAATAAATCACGGGCATGTGTTCCTCCTCACAGCATGGCTGTGTCCGATGCCCTTTTAGTGGCTTAGGCCTTGTCCATCGGGGGGCGTTCGCACTGTGTTTCCCCATGAACAAAACGTTGGTTGTTTGATTCAGCACTTCCACCCTCCAGGAACTTTTCCTACAAAATGTTTGCTTAAGGGCATAAAGGTATAAGCATACACCCATAAGGAAGGTCACTGTGGCATTATTGTTATTTCTTGTTTGTTGCTAATCCTCACCCAAGGATATTTTTTCCATTTATTTTTAGAGAGAGTAGAAGAGAGAGCGAGAGACAGACACGGAGGGAGGAAGGGAGGGAAGGAAGGGAAAAGAGAGAAACATTGATTGGTTGCCTCCCACACACACCCCAACCAGGGCCAGGGATCAAACCTGCAACCCAGGTACATGCCCTTGACCAAGAATCGAACCCGAGACCCTCCACTGCGTGGGCTGACGCTCTAACCACGGAGCCATGGGGTCAGGCTGCGGCATTACTGTTAATAATGAAACATTGGAAGCATCTCAGTGATGTCGAGAAGAGATGGGTTTATAAATATGATCTTGTGAAATGTTACGTCGTCAACATGTTTAAATGTAGATCTGCTTCTAACATGAAAAGATGCCCATGGCTTACTGTGCAGTGAAAAGACACGTCGCGGGGAATACATATCGCGCCATCACACGGGTGTCGAAGCACCGGCAGCACAGACGGTGCCGTGGGTTCAGGCGACCTCGGGGTCTGCGTGAGCTGGAGGCGCTCTCTCCCGGCCGGACCTGTCTGGCAGGTTCGGGGTGCAGTGGGGAGGAGCAGGCAGCTTTCCCTCTTTTATCTTACACACTTTCTTATTGAAATTTTAACAAGTGTGTGTTTTTTAATAAGTAAACTTTTTTTTTAAAAAAATGAAAAGTACGTCTAAACTCGACAAAAAAATCGTTAAAATAAAATGTATAAGTGAGACTGGGAGTCTCTGAGACTCCCCCGCTTACCAGCTTATGAGTCCGTGGGAACAGTTAAGTAGAAAGTAATATTTCTTATAGGAACTAAATACCTCACTGCAATGTGGAGGGAGATTGAGGGGGGAAGAGGAGGAGGAGAGGAGCCCTGAGGCCAGGAGAGATCGGGCCCTGGTCCCAGGACTCCAGCCCCTCCCTCGGGAGAGCGCCATGTAGTGAAGACGAGCCACGTGGACCAGAAGCCTGTCTCCCACACACACATCCCCAGCTCCTCCCCAGGGGTTCTTGGCCGCCCGACGGGTCCGAGTTCCCATCTGCCAGCGTCCACCCGAAACGAGGCGGCCAGAACCCAGCCCCAGCCTCGCCGGGGTACAGTCAGGGATTCCTTCCTTGCCCACGAGATATAATTTCTAAAATTCCGACTGAGATTCCTCCTAACCCTCCGCCTTGCCTTTTCTCCTGTTTTCCTTGGTATTTGTCAGGCTCCGAGGTGGGCCTTTGCTCTGGCGGTTCCCTCCCGCCTCCTCGCAGGTCAGGTGAAGCCGCACGTCCAGTCGGCGACGCTCCCGACAGGACGTTCTTGGCCTCCGGAGACCAGGTGGCCTTGCCAGGTCCGTGCTCCCGGCAGAGCCGGGTGTGTCTCTGTGACTGTTGGCACCAGCCTGCCATCTCCTTCGCCTTCCGAAGCTCTGGGCGCGGAGACGAAGCCCGACGCCTGCCCGGACGCCTGTCTCCCTCCCCTGGTGGACTGGGGTCCTGGGGTGCACTCCCTGCTGAGGGTCAGTGAATCGGGGGGCAGGGAGCCTCTGCTCCAGGCGGATGGACGGGCAGAGGAGCGCACCTGGGGAGAGCCGCACCCGCTCTGCCGCCACCTGGCAGGGCCCTCTGGCCTGTGCTGCTCGCTCAGGGCACTTCTGCAGGGTCCACAGCCCAGGGACGCCACCCTTCCTCGGAGCTGTGTCCCCAGGGACGGAGCGTCCTCACTTCGCTTGGCGGGCCTGTCGCTCTCCTTTTGCGCGTCCCTGCATGGATGTCGCTGCTGTCGAGCCCCTCCATGCTGTCGGGTTTCCGTTCCTCCTGGCTGGTTCTCTGGCTGAGCCCCGGCCTCCTTGGGAGCAGCATTCCCAGGTGCCCCCACTGTTCCAGGAACACCAAGGCAGCTGGTCCTAAGGAGCCCTCCCTCACTGGCAGCCACAGCCGTCCCCAGGCAGTGTCCCCGCCACCAGGGCCGTGAACGCTGGGGCCCCCTCTGGGCAAGGAAGGACCCGTTCTCTCCGTTGGGGGAATTCGAAGTGTCCCTGCCCCTGGATGGACTGGATGTCAGCCCAGCCCACGAGGGAGCGGGGTGGGAAGGAGCGGGGGTGTGGTGGGGGGAGGATATAGCCAGGCAGCGGCATTCAGACACCCTCTCCCCCCCACACACACATACCCCGCCTGTTTTTACTGTAACAGCTCTATTGAGATGTAACCGATGCCCATTACAAGTCCCGCTTTAAGGTGTGAATTCGGAGTTTTTAGTATGTTCACAGAATTGTGCAGCAGCACCAATTCCAGACTAGAAGCATTACGTCCTCCTCTCTCCTCCCAAGAAATACTTTACTCCTGAGGAGACAGTCAGACTCCCGTAGTCCTAAGTGCTAGGCAAACCCAAATGCACTCTTTCTTCCTCGGGTTGACCTATTTGACCACTTTCTACAGATCAGTAACGCAGTGTGGATCACGATGCCCTCAGGTCCATCCATGCGGCCCGGGGCCGGGATCTCACTCCTGAACAGCGGCCCACTGTGCAGGCAGCAGAGCGCACGCACCCATTTTCATTGATAAACATGGGAGTGTTTTCCCACTTCCTGGCTTTGACCAGCGCCGTGTGAGCAGTCCTCACACGACTCTGCGTGGCCATGTGAGCAGTCCTTACAGGATTTGTATGGGCATGTGCTTGCGTCTCCTTGGGGAGCCACCAGGAGGGGAGCTGCTGGCCCACGGTTCCTGTGTCATCTCCGTGAGAGCTCCCTGTCCCGCATCCTCTCCAGCCACCTCCCAATTCCTCGGGCCACTTCTGAGCCCAACGTCTCAAGATTTTACCTCACGTCCTCTCTCCACGCTGCTCTCCTGTGAACTCTCCTTCTACAAAATCTTTGAAATATAATATCGGATATGAAAAGAAGGACATTAAAGATGGCATCACTGTCTGTGTAAACTAAAGCACAGTGACACAATGAACATTCCCATGTCCTCACACCTTACAAACCATGGAGCCTAGGACTCAATGTCTCCATAATCTCTTCCTCGCTCTGCATTTTTGTTTTCTTTGGTCATTTCTAACTCATTTTGACTCCACTTTTAGACAAGGTGTCTGGGCTGAATAGTCTTTGAAGCCATTGCATTGTGAAAATTCCCTAATTACTACAGAGACATGGGTTTTTTGTTTGGAATGCACTATAGAAGATTAATAGCTTACATTGTTGAATATTACTATAATGTATTTTATTATGAAGTCTTGGCTAAGAGTGTGACATACAGTTATAGCATCACTTCTCCATTAATTGGCTGTAGATGCTTGGGTTTGTCCCTCCGCTTGTGAGCTAGCAGCTGAGCTTGCTGTAATGTTCTCCCCTCCCACCTCTCTTTGGACTGATCATTCCACCAGCTCTGTTGGCCCCCAGGGAGGCATGGATGTCAATTATTGCTACAGATGAATATTAATGACTCCTTAAATATTTAATTAATGTACTTGGCACTTAGGGAGAGATTGTTGGTAACATCAGAACCAGGCTTTGCTTTCCTCTTTTATGCCTGGTGTGTAGCATGTTTCCGCCGTAACATTGGTTGGGACTGAGCTGCTCTGGGAGTGAGCCAGCTCCCGCTCTCACGCTCGCCTCCAGGCAAGAAACATGGTGCAGAAAGTGATTAGAGATGGATATTTAAAACATTTGCAATTGCATTTGTCAATTTTCTAAACTGCATTGTTGTTGCCCTAGCCGGTTTGGCTCAGTGGATACAGTGTTGGCCTGCGGACCGAAGGGTCCCAGGTTCGATTCCAGTCAAGGGCACGTACCTTGCTTGCAGGCTCCTCCCCGGCCCGGGCCATGGTCGGGGCTCATGTTTCTCTTACATTGATATTTCTGCTGTCTTTCCCTCTCTCTTCCACTCTCCCTAAAAATCAATGGAAAAATATCCTCAGGTGAGTATTAAAAAATAATAATAATAAATAGACTACATTGTTATTGAACACTGATTGCATTATTGGAAGTTTGAAATATTTTCTTACTCCTCTGTATAATGTATTGGTGTCATTAAAACAGTTAGCTCTTAAAGACACTCATTTTTCTTGGCCTTTTATATTATTAAAGCGCTCTGAGAAACGTGGTCACTGGTTAGTTACAAGTGGGCAGGCGTGACTGACGGTTCTCCTGTGGAGCTGGCTCGGCCTCCAGGAGCACAGGGAGGCCCTCCTGCCTGACATGCAGCCGGCGAGCCGGGCCCAGTCCCCGCGACAGCGCAGGTCCTCCCCGGGCGTTGGCGGCCCTCCTCTGTGGGCAGGCCCTGTGACTCCAGCACACACATACCGCCGAGCTTCCCTTCAGTCTGAGAGTTTCTGGCCACTGATATCATGCTTTGCCAAGTCTCCACTTTCACTGAACATGCATCCTAGTCTCATGTTATTCTGAAAAATTCTTTGTTTGTGGCTTTAGCTTTTAAAGTTCTAACTCTATTTGATCACCTTCTTTGTGCTTTTCCCCCTACCTGAAATTAAGAAGAAACAAACAAGCAGAGCTTCTACACGAGTGGGTGGGCAAAGATTTACTCACCCCCGAAACAAAGTGCTGAGGGATGCACTGTGGTGTGGACCTGTGACATGTCTTACAGGCGTGTTTTGAAATCCCTGAGAGTGAGGGCCCAGGGCACCGGCTCTCTTCGTGCACTTAAGACTGGACCAGGTTCGCTCCAATCCCCATCACCTCGCCCAAACCTTTCTGTAACGTCAGTCTCCTTCTCAGTCTTCCCGGATTCTGAAATCGCCAGATTCAATTCCCTGCGGTTTCATTTCGTATTTGTCTTACGCCTTAAGCATCGTTGTATTTAGTCAACAATAAGGAAGGCTTATGTCTTTTTTATTGTCATATCAATGGAGGGATTTCCTTAAGATATGAACTGCTGCAAATAAAGGATAAAATCCAAGTCTTCATGAGCGAAAGAGTAGGTGAAGATCAGTATTCACAGTCAAGGGTAGCCTTGGTGTTTTTAGTCATCACTGTCTTCTGTGAACATAATCAGCATGAAATATTTAAGAATTTATTGACTTTGAAAATTTTAGAGGCTTCCGGATGCGCTGGCTGTGTAGGTAAACACAATACTCGCCACCTCCCACAACCACATCAAAATTTACAACTAAATACAGAACAACCGTCATTCAAAACCACCTGAAATCTAGCTGAACAGAAGTCCTACAACTAGGGAATTAGAGAAGAAGCTCACGGCGACTAGTAGGAGGGGCAGAGACACGGGTGGAATCGAAGAACCGGCTGGACTGACACCCACGTGCAGTGTTTGTTTAATCGGGAGGGATATCTAGGCTGTGGAGGCCCCCCAGAGGAACAGGGGTCCCTGCCTCACACCAGGCCTCCAACCCAGGTTTCCAGTGCTGGGAAGAGAAGTCCCCGTAACTTTGGGCTGTAAAAACCAGCAGGGATTTTGACTGAGTGACACGGAGGCTGTGGAAGTCCCAGGCAGTTCTCTTAAAGGGCCTGTGCATGGACTTACTCAGAACCTGGGATAATCAGGGAGGAACGGAGGAACAGGGGTCCCTGCCTCACACCAGGCCCCCAACCCAGGTTTCCAGTGCTGGGAAGAGAAGTCTTCGTAACTTTGGGCTGTAAAAACCAGCAGGGATTTTGACTGAGTGACACGGAGGCTGTGGAAGTCCCAGGCAGTTCTCTTAAAGGGCCTGTGCATGGACTTACTCAGAACCTGGGATAATCAGGGAGGAACTAACTTGCCTGGAATCAGGGCAAGAGCTGGAGGGGCAGCTTTCCTCAAGACAGAGGCCTGGCAGAGGCCACTGTTCCTTTGCTGAGCCCTCCCTGCCACAGAGCTGACAGGCTGCACCATATCTGAATCTCCATCAATCTGGCTCACACTTTTATCCTTGCCCTGGTGATTCCCTGAGACCCCACCCTTCCCTGCTTGCAGGCTCATCCAAGCAATTTCCAGTGGCTTTTCCATTCAACTGGCCTCTCTTGTATCATCCTTTAGACTTTCCTAAAATCTCTCAAAGAAGCAGCAGCTGGCCTCAGGATGTCCTGTACCTCTCAATAAGTGGCCCCAGGCCCGGCACTAGCTGCAGCCCACCCTGGTTCACAGCTTGGCCTCTCCTGGGCACCACCAAGCTCGACACAAATAGCAGCCATTTGCAGATTGCTTTGTAGCTCATGCTGGGTGCTACCCTGTACCTCTCAATAAGTGGCCCCAGGCCCGGCACTAGCTGCAGCCCACCCTGGTTCACAGCTTGGCCTCTCCTGGGCACCACCAAGCTCGACACAAATAGCAGCCATTTGCAGATTGCTTTGTAGCTCATGCTGGGTTGCTCTGGGCAGGGCATAGGCATAGGCTGACTTTGTACCTCCCAGGAGGCCCCAGAGCCAGTGCACCTAGTGGATAGCTTCACACCACGCCCGATTACAACTCTACACATCCATGAGTGACATACTCAAGGGGAAGACACAGTGAGCACCAAAGCCCCACTGAAGCAAGTCCTGCTCCATAGGAGTGTCTCCTGCACAGCAGCTTTTCAGCTGTAATTGCAGCTGGTCCTCACAACCAATTAGCCTGGGTGTCAATCCCTCCCAGTGATGCCAACATTAATCAAGGCTCAACTACAATAGAACTGTGCACACAGCTCACACAGGGGTGCACCTGGAGTGCCCAGTTCAGGTGACTGGGGAGGCTGAGCCACTGGGCCCTACAGGACACCTACTACACAAGGCCACTTGCTCCATAGGAGTGTCTCCTGCACAGCAGCTTTTCAGATGTAATTGCAGCTGGTCCTCACAACCAGTTAGCCTGTGTGTCAATCCCTCCCAGTGATGCCAACATTAATCAGGGCTCAACTACAATAGAACTGTGCACACAGCTCACACAGGGGTGCACCTGGAGTGCCCAGTTCAGGTGACTGGGGAGGCTGAGCCACTGGGCCCTACAGAACACCTACTACACAAGGCCACTCTACCAATTCCAGGAGATATAGCAGCTCTACCTAATACATAGAAACAAACACAGGGAAGTAGTCAAAATGCGAAGACAAAGAAACATGTCACAAATGAAAGAACAGAAAAAGAACTAAGTGAAATGGAAGCAAGAAAACTACCAGATACAGAGCTCAAACAGTGGTTATAAGGGTTCTCAAGGAACTTAGTGAGAACTTCAAGGAACTTAGAATTTCAAGGAAATTCATAAGAATATCAACAACATAAAAAAGGACCTGTCAGAAATTAAGCATGCACTAATTGAAATAAAGAGTAATTTACAGGGCATCAACAGTAGAGTAAAGGATGCTGAGAATGAAATATAAGGAAGCAAAAAACACCCAATCAGAAGAGCAAAAAGAAAAAGAATAAAACAATATGAAGATAGTGTAAGGAGCCTCTGGGGCAGTTTCAAGTAACAACATTCACATCATGGGGGTACCAGAAGGAGAAGAGAGGGAACAAGATAGTGAAAATCTATTTGAAAAAATAATGACGGAAAACTTCCCCTACCTGGTGAAAGAAATAGACTTACAAGCCCAGGAAGTGCAGAGAGTCCCAAACAAGAGGAAACCAAAGAAGCCCACACCAAGACACGTCATAACTAAAATGCCAAGGGTTAAAGACAAAGACAGAATCTTAAAAGCAGCAAGAGAAAAGCAGTTAGTTACCTACAAGGGAGCACCCATATGACTGTCAGCTGATTTTTCAACAGAAACTTTGCAGGCCAGAAGGGAGTGGCAAGAAATATACAAAGTGATGAAAAGCAAGAACCTACAACCAAGATTAGCAAAGCCATCATTTAGAATTGAAAGTCAGATAAAGAGCTTCACAGACAAGAAAAAGCTAAAGGAGTGCATCATTCCAAACCAGTATTACATGAAATGTTAAAGGGTATTGAAAAAGAAGGAGAAGGAGAAGGTGAAGACGAAACAAAAGGTAAAAAATATGAACAATAGAATGGCAATAAATGTGTATCTATCAACTATTGAATCTAAAAATCAAAATAAACGAACAAGGAATCTAATGAACAATGTAAACTGATGAATAAAGTAGAACCAGAGGCATGGAAACATGGAACAGACTGACCAATCTCAGAGGGAAGGGGGTGGGAGGTGGGAGGAATTAACCAAAGAACCTATATGCACATATGCATTACCTGTGGACATAGACAGTAGGGTTGTGAATGCCTGAGGCAGGGCAGGAACCAAGTGGAGAGGGGCAATAGAAGAGGTGTATCTATAATACTCTAACAATAAAGGCTTAAAATAAATAAAGGAATTTATTGATTTAATTGAGTTTTCGCAGCTGTAGAAAGCAATGATGTTTTAAATTTTTGGATTTTTTTTACAAGTCTTATGCTTTCAAGCCTCCGAAGTTTCTGTTCTCCCGAAAGGCTTCTCTTGTGTTTTATGCTTTTGTCTGCAGAGGACAGAAGATGCATTAATCGTATATTACTCTGTGGTGTCAGGTATTTTATCTGTATGTTGCATTTTTCCCATTTAAACTACACAACCTTCAAGATGACCAGGGAGGGTGGCGTCTGCGGTCTGTGCTGGCGGCCGCCTGCACGTGGTCCTGCAGAACTCACAGGTGTGTGAGTGAGAATTTGTGTTCATTTCACAGGTGGGGAGCATTAAGCGAGACATGACCTTCACGTTTCACCCCGAGGACCTAAAACGGGACTTGAGTAAAAAACTGTCTCATCAGCCCTGGTTCCCCTTGGCCATGGAGGAAGACGTGAAAACCGCCGACACCAGGCCAGCCACCCGAGGCCCGGACCATGACAGGGAAAACGCCCGCTCCATCTGTCTCCTTGAGCAGAAGCGAAAAGTGGTCTCCTCCAGCATCGACGTTCCCCCGGCCAGGTAAGGCCCGCGGGCCCTCCATCTGCTAGGAGCGCGGTGTGAAGTAGAGAAACCTAGGAAAGGTTTTCTCCAAGAACTTCCTTCTGGTGCTTGTGTGAATAGAGCTTTTCAGAACTCCTGTAGTGCTAGAAAAGAAAATTTCATTAGATTTTTGGTGAATGAATAATAAAGAGAAAAAAGGGAGGGGGCCATTGAAGACATGAGATGTAGACTGAGCATAGCTTAACAGTAAGCACGCTGGTCTCGGGTCGGCCGCGGGCCAGGTCTGCCCCTGGCCTTTTTTGTGTGTGGCCTTCGAGGTAAGGGTGGTTTTATGTTTTTTAAAGGGTTGAAAAAATGAAGCATGTGTGACATAAATCAGAGGTGGCCCACAAAGCCTAAAATATTTATGTGTGATGCGTTACAGAAAAGGTTTGGTGCGGTTTATCTCAGGGTAACTCTTTAAACTCAGATCTACCTTGGAACTGGGCCTGAGGTTTGATCTGAAACACCAAACGCTTTGGTCACATTATAATTTTACTTAAGCCCCATTGGTGCCTTTGGACCAACATTGTGGCAGGATGACAGTGGCATGGAGAGGAACACAGGCCGAGACCTTTGCTTATTTTCCTGCTTATCGTTTATCTCACCTGGATTTGGGGGGCATCAGAAAGCTGATGTGTTTATGATAGTAAGGTATTGTAATTCCAGTTTACAAATGAGTAAACAGACTCAGAAATGTGGGGTGATCACCCAGGAGCACACGTGTAACCAGAGGCCCAAGGCTCGGTTACGTTTCTAACCCCAAGTGAGTTTTTTATCCTTGTTCCCGTCATTCGTGTTATGGAAGAGCCTTCATTTGTTGCCATTTACACACCGTGATGCCTTTAAACAGATCGATATTTTTCATATCACTTGCTCTCCAACCTCCCAAAGAAAATAACTCAGACGTTAGGCAAACCTTATTAGACTACCTGTTCATTAGAGCATGGTGTTTGTTATTCTCTTTTGCCAGATATTGGGTTTTTCTGTTGTTTTATTTTTTGTGGTGGGTTTTTTTAAAGTATGGATACTTAAATTGGTTGGATTTCACCCAAATAGCAATTGCAGTTTGATTATGCAAAGTAGTAAGTGTCTTCTAGTTATAACTCTGAGGCTAAAGAAATTATTAGCAAACCAGTAGCAATGGGGATAAAGAAAATGCGGCCTCGAGTACTCCCAGAGCCAGCAGCAGTTTATTAGAAGGCGCCAGATTGTTGTTAGTTTGCTGTTGGCAAAAAGAAAAATGAGCCATACGGCACTGTTTGTTTTGCAGGGTTTAAAAATGCAGTGATGTCATATCTATCACTTGCTGGATACAATGAGATCATGTTTGTCTTATGGGATCCTTCTGGGAATTGTATAGTTTGAATTTCAGAAACTCCCTACCTTTGCATTCAAAATTAGAAAATTACCTGAGCTACAAGCAATATCCTGTATGCACAGTGGAGAACTGTGACTCCACATTTCAATGGTGTTCCCTACACTTCTTCCTTGGTCTGTATATACTGTGCACCTATAGACAAGTCTCCTGTCTCACATTTGAAATTAAGTGAGAGATTAGACAAGATGGGTATCACTGTTACTGAAACTCCAGAAGCCCAGCAGTTCCCGAGCAGATGTTTAACTGCATGCACAGCGCCTGGGGCTGCACTCTGTAACCAATGGGAAACTGCCGAAGGAGGGGGAGTAAAAAGGTGGCTCTAAGCTTATCTTAGTCAACATTAAAAGGTGTGCATTGGGAGAGAATGCCATGTTGGAGAATACTGATGCTGTGTAATTTGTGGACCCCTGTTAGCAACCGAAGCAACCTCCATGAAGCAGCCATCCCGGCACCTTTCCCGGGAAACCTCTGTCCACTTCTATCCTTTTCCATCATGTTAGTGATTCAGGTCACCAAGTAACTGTTGTTCCTGCCTTCTGGCTAAGGTCTGTCTTTGTGACACAGCAGCCAAGCGATCTTTCCAAAGCACAGGCATAGGCGGTGGTCGGAAGGAAGGAGCCAGGAACGTACTGGGACCAGTGTAACTGACATTACGGCCTAATGGAGCACATGGTGCCGTCAGCACACCACCAAGTCCTCTAGCCAGGGATTTGCTGTCTACAGTCCACACAGAAGCCAAGGTTAGGTACAGACAAAAGTATTTTTCACGATGCCTTCGGTCACCTGGGAGACCAGAGCTACATGAAAGACTTGGGCTCTGAAACCAGTTTTAAAAAGACAAGTCTTCTCTCCCTTGCTACGCTGGGGCAACGTTTCATCGAATGGGATGGAGTGGTGGGGTTCCTGTCTGTTGTTTTTAAAAGCAGCTCTTCCTTCCTGCCACGTGCCTGTGGGTGAATTTCTCTAATTTAAATGCACATATACTGCAACCCCCTTTCCTAATACCTACAAAAATGTGGGGGAAGTTAGCAGCTAAGACAGGAAGCCTCTGAGCCACCAGGCCTCCCTCCTGTGCTGCTGCTGATACCAGGGGCCGATGCTGTCGTAATTGTAACTTAGGGAAGTGGGTGTTCTATGACATAAATTTGGCTCAGGGTACATGTATGTGTACATGTGTGTGTGTTTTAAAGAGAACTCTCCACACTTATTTGTGTTGACTTCATGGCATTCAAGATTCATCAATTTCTAATTATTGTGTTTATATCCTTTTACTAGTAGCCCTGCGCATGAATCTGTGTGCCAGTAGCTCTCTGCAGGGCCTGGCCGCTCCATGCCCGCTGCCCAGAGGCTCTCCGCGGACTAGAGGCCCATCCATGGCTGGGGGCAGAACGCTTGCCTCGTTGCTGCGGTGAGGAAGCAAGCATTCCACCAGGTCGCTCACGCTGCCCGCTATCAGCAGCTGCCCCCCTGGGACTGGGGGACTCCGGCAGGGCTGAGAGGACTGGGCGCCACCATCTTTGTGACGGAGTGACAGTCAATTTACATATTACCCTTTTATTATATAGGATTATAAGTACACAATTGCATCAAATTCGAATGTGTCACCTTTCAGAATTGCATTGTGAACTTAGACTTTGGGTCATTCATATGAATTTTTTAAATAATTAATAATTTATGGCACTGCCATTTTCGAAGGATATGCTTCCTGGAGCAGTTGGATAGTTATGAAGTGAAATACTAAATGTGTGACATTCCCACATTTGCAGGGACCACCTGCAAAGAGTCCTGGGGCCATTCATACATGTTCTTTCACGTAAATCCTTTCGGGCAGCAAACTAGACAATGTTTAACCACCGAGACCTCAGGGGGACCTGCCGTACTGCTGCGCTCGATGGACTTCGGCTCTGTGCCAGAGGCTGTGTACCTGGGAATGTTCCAGAATGCTCCAAGAGCTGTCATTCAGTGTCGGTGGCACCCGTGCCGTAGGTCACCTCTCAGAATGGGTTTGCATTTACATTTGATTCAACATCTTTTTTCCTCCCTGTGCCTGTTCACAATTTAAACCATCAGGTGTAGAAATAATTGGACTCCACTGCTTCCCACCACCCCCTCCCTCTGCCAGTAGGAGCCTGGGTCCTGTTTTTATTACAGAAAGGCAAACAATCATTAAAGATGAATAAATAATTCAGAGATGTTGATCACTTGTTTATTTTAAAAGAATAATATTTGAGCAGCACTGTCCAATAGAAATGTAACGTGAGCTCCATGTGTCAGTTTTAAATCTCTAACAGCTAATTAAAAACAGGAAAAAGAGTCCTGGCTGGTGTGGCTCAGTTGACTGGGTGTCCTCCCATGCACTGAGAAGTCCCTGGTTCAATTCCTGGTCCAGGTACATGCCCAGGGTTCAGGCTCTATCCACACTAGGGAGTGTGCAGGAGGCAGCCAAACAGTGGGTCTCTTATTGGTGTTTCTCTCTTCCTTCCTCTCCCTTGCTCCCTCTCTCTCAAATCAATAAAAACATATAAGAAATAGGTGAAAATAATTAGGGTAAAACTACATTATTTAATCTAATATATCCAAATAGCGTTGTTTTCTATGATCAGTATAAAAGGGTATTAGTGAGACGCTTTGCATGCTCTTCCGCACACCAGGCCCTCGAGGTTGTGCACATTTTACTGCTACGGCTCATCTCAACTTGAACGGGGCACTTCAAGAGCTGGAGAGCCACGTGTGGCGAGTGGCCACTGTATTGGGCAGTGCCGCTTCAGGGTCACGCACCAGCCCATTGTACATTTCAGCGCCGCTGTCACTGATCCCTAAGACAGGGGTTGGGGTTCTTTTCCTACTCACACTGACAGGCATGGAGCAGGCGCTCTTTGTGGCCGTCTTCCTCAAGGTGCGGTCCCTGGGAGGAGAGACGCATCAGCGTCTGGCTCAGGAGGCATTTCACGGGGAAAACTCAGCAGCATGATTCCACGGCGCCCCCTAAAGAATGACTCCCAGCTGTGCGTAACTGTGTTTTGTACAATTATAATTCTTTAAAATGTTTAAGTCCCATCTAAGTCAGAGGCAGGTTAAATGATAACATCACAGTTCTGGTTCTTTAAAGACATGAAAGCAGCTTCCCTCTGGGGGCGAGAGCCTGTTTCCTGGTCCCCAGATGCTGTGACTTCCCCAGTGGGCAGCCGGAGCGTGGGCCACCCCAGCCAGCGGGCGGGGCTTGGCTGGGCCCCCACACTGCATGCATTTGATTATGCTTCTTTACATAACGAATAGCTGATCAATGCGTGCCGCATGCAAACTTGGCCATGCAGCAAATATGACAATTTTTTTAAAAAGACTCCTAAGTCGGAAAGGTTTACTTTGTTATTGGCTTAAAATGTTACTGATTCTTTTAAATTTTAATGCCTGTTTTCTCCCTCCTATGAATAGAGGTCTAGGTGGGAAGGTATTGAGGGTTAAGGCTGGAGAGTTGGGCTTACCTTGGAATGCCTTGGGAATTTGATTGTTATGTTAGGTTATAGAGAGCTAGTCAGTGATGCCTTCGAAAAACATCTCAGATCACTTTGGGAATACAGTTTTAAGCAAGAGGAGAATTCTTGAAGAGTGTGTTTTAATACCGTGGGCTCTTGAAATCCCAAACGTGTCAGCTAGAGGAAAGGACTATCCCCTAAAGCACCTGTCACCAACCGGTGGTCCGTGAGGTCCAAAAGGTTGGCAACTGCTGCCCTAAAGGCAAGAGACTGGGACTCTCCCACTCCGCTGGCCGCACACCCTGGACACAACAACCTCCATTTGTCCTGTTTTTACAGATGTTTCAGGCACTTGGACCGGTTGAGCTCGTCTGTCCTGTCCAGCAGGGTCACCAAGAAACATCAGGCTTCATCATCAAACACTGCCTGGTCTCAGGGGTCAGCACCCACCTTTGCATCAGGCCTCCCAGTTAAGCCAAACATCCAATTCAACTCTGAAGCAATTTGTGATTTAATTGAATACTTCAGCCTAATGCATTATTATGATTATTCCTTGCAAGTTTTTATATGTATTCTCAGACAGAATCCTACGACTTGGGATGTTAACAGTACTTCCAGGCTTTGTTTAGTTTCTGGATAAATATCCATTTTTTTTCAAAGAGGCAAATGGTTGCACATTTAAAGGACATAAATTCTACAGCAGTCAAAACCAGTTGTTTTCTATGGGTGATTCATGTCACCACTACCAAGTCCCATTCTACTCACAAGAGGCATTTGCAAATGTCTATGGGGACAATTTTTGTTGCACAAAATAGTCCTGCACAGTAAATATCTATTACCCCAAACGCCAGTTCGCCCTCACTAAGAAATGCGGGTGGGTTTCCTATCCTATATAATAAAAGGCTAATATGCAAATTGTCACCCCAAGAGTTTGACCGACCAGGAGTTCTACTGCTCACTATGACGTGCGATGACCACCAGGGGGTGGCGCAGAATGAAGGAAGGCCCCAGCCGACAGCCAGCAGCTGGGGAAGAAAGGCCCTGATCAGCCCTGATCGCCGGCCAGGCCTAGAGACCCTACCTGTGCACGAATTTTGTGCACTGGGCCTCTAGTTTATGATAAAAAACGGTGGGATCCCAGCTGAACATAACTTGATTATTACGTTAACTGCACACATAGTGTTTATCGATAGCGTTATAAACCACTGGAGATAGGGTAGGGAGCCTCGCACGAGCCTCCCTGAGAATCAGAGCCCTGTTCAGGTTCAGTCTTCTGAGGCCTGGATTGCATTCTCTTAGCTTAACATGATGTAAGAGTGTACTTCCCATGTTCCGATCAGTGCTGGATATATTTGGCTGACAGTGGGAAGAAATAAAATCCTTCTGCAGCCTCTGTTATTGAAATAGAACCCACCACCCCCTCATTTTATTGCCTTCTGTGGAATGTTTCTGAATGACAGTCTAAGTCTTTTAATTGGTCTCCTGCTGATTTAGAACCCCTTGCCTTATGTTTCACATTTTATATCTCAAAAACTGCAAGTTACAGTGCCATTGAAGCAGAGGGAACAGCATTTTTTTTTTTTTTAAGAAAAAAGGCAAGTTCCATTCAGAAACCCAAGGTCATTCGTTTGCATTGTCTCCACATCTCTGGGTGCTGGGGCTTCTGGCCTACCCACCTCCCCCGCCCCCCCAGATATCTCTGCTGGATTCGTGCAGGTCCTCTCTGCATTCCCGACGTGAGCTGTCACTCATCCCCTGGTGTTGAGCCCAGGCTCGCCTAGTTCCGTGTCCACCCTCCGCACGTCTGTCCCAGGCGATGCTTCCCTAAACGTACGCCGTGGCTCTTCACGTCCGTTTCCACAAACTTACGTGGAAAAGTTCCTTGGAATTCTGCTCACTGGGCCATGGACAGACCAGGCAGGGAAAATAATCCTCAAGTTTCCCTCCCACCCTGAGGTTCAAGTCTCGCTGTAGTTTAATCCTTTTACACGTTTACCTGAACAGTTCACCTATTCCAGCGGTTCTCAACCTGTGGGTCGCGACCCCTTTGGGGGTCGAACGACCCTTTCACAGGGATTGCCTAAGACCATCGGAAAACACATATATAATTACTTATTGTTTTTGTGATTAATCACTATGCTTTAATTATGTTCAATTTGTAACAATGAAAATGCATCCTGCATATCAGATATTTACATTACGATTCATAACAGCAGCAAAATTACAGTTATGAAGTAGCAACGAAAATAATGTTATGGTTGGGGGTCACCACAACATGAGGAACTGTATTAAAGGGTCGCGGCATTAGGAAGGTTGAGAACCACTGACCTATTCAAAGCTCAATCACATCCCTTGTTGGCTCGCACAGGCACCGCGTGGTGTGTCCAGACAGAAGTGAGTGCACTTGTTTGCAAAGCCCTCGAATTTCCCTGTTCCGTCTCCTCCTCCAGAGGCTCTGGGGGTCGCGAGGCCTGGCTCCCCGCTGGGACTGGCGAGGCAAAGCGAGTGCACTTGTTTGCAAAGCCTTGTTTGCAAAGCCCTCGCATTTCCCTGTTCCGTCTCCTCCTCCAGAGGCTCTGGGGGTCGCGACGCCTGGCTCCCCGGGGGACTGGGAGGCGTGTTGGGAAATTGCAGCCACTTTTCAGTGTCTGTCGGTGTGACATCCTGCTGCCCGGGGAGCTGATGTGACTGCTGAAGAGAGTTTGGATATTGGGCGGTTGTCTTCTCTGTGGCTGTTTCCTGGAAGGAGTTTCGAAATGTTGAGCTGCAAAAGGAAGAGCAGTTTCGTTGATAGTCAACGTGATCTAATATTTTTCTTAGGTAATTATCACCAGAATCAAAAGCTAAACGATTCTACATGCGTGTATTTCTTCCTAAGACCAAGAGAATGGAGAACCTTGAGCTTTTGCCCTAAAATTACTTATATTCTAAAGAAACAGGTCAGCCAGGCAAAAAAGTCAAAACTCATGAACACAACGTGAAGGTTTCCCTAGCAGTGACGCCGTCTCTCCCTCCCTGATGTGTCTGCATCTCGCTCTGCGCTTGCACTGCCCACACCAGTGGCTCCCAACGTGGGCACATGCCCCACAGGGGCCAATTCGAGAATGGGTTATTAACAGTGAATTTTTTGCATTTCGTATGGTTCTAGGGGCCTCCTATGCATTTCAGTTCTCAATTGTATGTTTTGAAACTTTATTTGCTATTTTTTCATATCACTTCATGTTATTATTTCTTTAACAATTTCTTAGTGGTTTCTTCCTCAGTACTTCAGTGGTCCTTTCATTCTTTTATTTTTCTCCTTCATGGATGCCATGTTCTTTGGAAGCTGGTTTGGACCAAGTTAACGGCCTTTTAGGCTTCCTCCATGTGACTAGGAGTTCACTGTTTGAAAAATAGGAATTCTATGTCACGGGGCTGGTGCCGGGGGGTGGGGGTTGCGCATCAGGATTTTAGAGACACGTAGGTGGGGCGTGGCCAGAAAAAGGCTGGGAACCACTGGCCTCTCATTTTTGTTACTTCGTTACCTCTCAGTTTTGTCCAATTAATGTCCATTTTCTTTTCCAGATGTTGTCTATGTAATGATTTCTATCCATTTGCAACGACTATGATGTCTCTGCAACATGATTCCTTTCATTTCTTTGCTTACGTTGTGTTCCATCCAGGTCATTTAGCAAGTGGGAGCGAATCCCTTCCTTCCTGCCCCTGCTGCAGTGTGCGGGTAGCCTTGCTGCTTTTGCTGGCAGGACAGTCAGATAACTTCTCAGTTTTATGTTAGCACATAGAAGGCACTTGACCAAAAGAATGAGTGAAACCTCCTTGGTTTATTGTGGCTTCTATATTGCTGCTGATTCCTTTTTTGTTTATTGTTCTTTTCCTCTTATTTGTGCATATAACTGTGTTTTTATCATAATGCAGTACACAATCATTGTAAACAATATGCAAGTATAGATAAGCAAAGAAATAAAACAAAAAACACCAGAAGGGCGGTGGTGACTACTATTAGCACCTTGCTATGTATGATTCTACTCACTTCCCTATATTTGCATATATAAAGCATATTTATTCCAGATAATGGTTTTATATGGCACAGAAGGATTTGAACTTTAAAATATATTGTAATCAGTACACTGCAGAATAATTTATAAATACTTGTCTGTTCATCTAGAGCCGTGGTTAGCAAACCGCGGCTCGCGAGCCACATGCAGCTCTTTGGCCCCTTGAGTGTGGCTCTTCCACAAAATACCACATGCGGGCACGCATGTACAATGCGATTGAAACTTCGTGGCCCATGCGCAGAAGTCGGTATTTTGTGGAAGAGCCGGTATTTTGTGGAAGAGCCACAC
>NW_005370042.1:2072109-2083632 GCF_000412655.1 Myotis brandtii
TGTGGCTCGTGAGCTGCGGTTTGCCGAGCCGCAGTTTGCCGACCACTGATCTAGAGCATGATTTTAATGGATGAATTGCATTATATCACATGTGTGTACTGTTTTTACTCAGCCCATATCCTCTTGGGCATTCTGGCTGTTCCCATTGATTTATGTTATCAATAGCCCTGTAGTTGACTGAATTAGTTACCTCTTTCCACCTAACAAATGGCCCCCAGCCTCTGATGTGAAGCATACACATCGGTCTCTTTGGGTCCGAATCCGCGTGGCTTCGCTAGCTCGCCGCAGGCTCTCCCAAGTCTGCAGTTAGGGTGTTAGCAGGGCTGCGTCGCATGTGAAGGCTCAACCAGGGACACACACTTCCCAGTCCACGTGGCTGATGCAGAATTCACTCCTGGTGGGTGGAGAGGCTCTGGTCCGAGGTGGCTGTGGCTGGAGGTGGCTCTCAGTTCCTTGCAAGGGGTCCTCCCAGTGTGCCAACTTGCTTCAGCAACACCAACCCAGCAAGAGGAGCCCTCGTTACCCCTGATATTTTAGGAGAATATTATGCCTTTCCTGTGCCAGGGGCAGAGTCTGCCGGCGAGGCAGAAGTCACAGGTGCTGGAGCCCAGTTGGAGGCGTGCCAGCCCGTCACCTTGGCCACAGTCTGCTTGTCAGAAGCAGGTCCCGGGGCCATCCCACTCAAGGCAGAGGTCACTGGGGGTCCTCTGGCGCAGGCACCCACGCACGTTCTGACCTGTTCCGGATGAGGAACTGAGGAAAGTGTTTCTCACGAGAGGGCATGCGTGCTCTAGGAGGCTTCATGTCTGTCACTGCAGCTCCTCTGCAGGGGGTTCAGCTGCAGCCACCAGGACCCCCGGGACCCCGAGCAAGCCCGTGTGTCACTCGTGAGCTTTGATATAAAAGGCGATGATGCTCGTTTTCAACTGTCCTTGGGGAAAACATTGAGTTACTTTCAGGATCGTCTGTTTGCTCAGTCAGCCAGGACTGTTTTTCTAGTAGAGACCCTTAGGGGGCCTGCTTAGGGTGCAGTGAAGGCCTGGGCCCGGGGATGGGGGGAGCAGGGGGGCGGGGTCAGTGGAGGGGAAAGGGGACGTCTATAATGCTCTCAACAATAAAGATAAATTTAAAAAAAGAATAGTTAAAAATGGGCACTGCTTAGTGTATTGCTTGTTTTTCAGTGGGCATTTTAAAATCCCTTAAGGGTGCTGCACATTATTTTTATCTGTTACAATGAGTTTGGCAACATGCAGCAGGAACCTCACTGAGGGTGGCTTACCCAGGTGAGTGTCCCTCCACGCAAGCAGAGTCCTACGGACACCACTGCGGAGCTGAGACACCAGCAACCTGGGCCCCAGGAGCCTGTGCCCGCCTTCCTCCCCCTTCCTCCCGGCAGCACCCTCCTGGACTAAGATGCTCTCCAGCCCCAGCGTCACTCCCAGGCGGAGACACGGGGAGGGCACAGAGCAGCCGGTGCGGTGGGGCTGCCCTTTTAAGGCGCTTCCCGGGGTTTCCCGTCCCCTAAGGCCACCCTGCGCCTTCCATTACATCTCATTGGACCAATTGTCACCCGGCCACCTCTGCGGCCTGGGAAACATAATTTTTAGCTGATAGCATTGCTGTTCCCAAGCCAGCAGCCGTTCCGGTAGCAGGAAGGAGGGGAGCTGGGGGTAGAGTGGGCGGCCCCTCCATTTCATTGATTATTTTCTTTTTCCTTCGAGACTTGTTAAAAGTTGTGAATTTCATGGCCGTCAAAGACAGGAGTCGTTCACTAGACCACATTGGCTGGATTTTCATGGTGGCGAGTTTGGTTCCGCCGAGGCGAGGCGGTTCCACTCTGGTGGTTCTCCTTTGTCATGTGTACGGAAGCGTTCAGCTGCTTTCCTGGGCCCAACACTTTTTAAAAATCATGTCACTGCATTTGGACAAAATTCTGATCATTGTCAGGCATGGGGTTTTAATGAGAGAAATAAAATGTGTCATAAATTCATGCTGCCTGGTGGTTTGATTTTGGAATTTGAAAATAGCCTTGCAGTCCTGCTAAGATGGGAAAATGGGAACCTGAGGAGTGACTATGGCAAAGACAGTTTCCCTGCTCACCGGAGTGGCGCTCTGAGGTGGAAATTTGCTGTAATTCAGGTTTGATACGAGACAAGCTTTTAAAGTTAGTGCCTCTGTAATTGCTTTCTTCTCTCTTCACAGCACGCTGGTGGTACTTGGTCGTTAGTCACAAGCCCCAGAAAGCGGCGGGAGGGAGGGGTCTGGGCTGCGATGATGTCACCAGAAAATACACTGGGGAGGGGTGAACGTGAGGCAATGAAATTCGCCTGGCTATGAAAAAGAAAGAAAGGAAGGAAGACAGCGAGAGGAATCGAAATGCACCTTTTTCATGTAGATTTCCTACTGTCATTCTGCAGGGTGTGAGACCACGCTCCCTCCAAGGCCCAGGGCTGCCCTCCAAGGCCCAGGGCTGCCCTCCAAGGCGCAGGGCTGTGCTGCTGAAAGCCTGCCACCTCACTGTCCGGGTTCCTACCTGGGGGAGGGGGGAGGAACTCGAGGGTGTGGGGAGGGGGGAGTTGGTGTCGCTATTTTCCTGCTTAGGCACATCTGGGTGGCTGGAGACAGGCTGGTGACAGGATTAGACCTTTCTCAGGTACTGAAGGAGAATGAAGGTGTCTGTGTGCATGCACATGTGCACGGGGGTGTGTTCTGTGTGCGTAACTTTTGAGGAAAAGGAGAGGTAGAGAGAGGAAGATCTGGCAGCATTTCTGAGAAAGGTGTCTGGAATTGCCTGGTGTCCTTGGGGCCCGTCCCAGACCTCCTCGTCAGCCGAGGGAGCCCCTCTGGGGAGGTTTTGCGGTGGCTCAAGTCTTTGCTGTAATCTTAGCAATTCTGGTGCACACTCAGCCACCCTTATTGGTGAGAGCAGGCCTCTTCTGTCTTCAGTGTTTACTCCCGTGTTTCTTTTGTACACTACTAACCAGGAGTCTCATTTACTCATTTATTGATAATAAATCCCAATCTTTGGGCTACAAGCACATGGATTTAGATGACAAGACGGTTTTGTTAAAGCGGCTCTTATTGCAGGTTCAGCCTCTGGCCGAGGAGACCTGCCGAGTGGGCCCGCCCCTGCCCAGGGCAGCACTCCTCCTGCCGCCGGGCCAGCCGAGGCCAGGCGCCCAGCACACGTGTGGACGGGGTTTATGACGTGTCAGCGCCAGCCCATTTCTTTTCACAGTAAAGTTCTGGTCTTTACATCCTTTTTCTTCACGTTCACGTCAAATAGCTGGCGTGTCGGTGTGGTTCTGCCCTGCGGGCAGCCCAGCCCTCCCTTCCCTGTGGCAGCATCACATCCTTCCTGCATGCTGGCTTCCCCGACCAGATCCCCGTGGTGCTGGGCGCCGTTACCTGAGGTCTGCATTCTAGGAGCCCGAGCGCGTAAACGTTTAGGGCTTTGGCCCATTATGCGTTTGTTGTGTAGTTTACCTTCCAAAAGGTGCCGTTTCTCTCATTTCCAAATACTTCCAAGTCCTTCCTCAAAAACATTGCGACAATCCAGCTCCTTCAAATATTCTCAGTAAAATACATTTTCCATCCCTCCTACCCTGGTCCTCCTCCGATCACCGGCTTTCTGCAGGCCTTTCCTATGACCTTGTCTGAACGTCCCTTCTACAGCCTGCAGCCCACAGCTGCCAGAACACCACACGCCCTCTGACTGTTCAGCACACCGGGGACTCTTGTATTTATCTGGACGTCGTAATTGCATTAATGCGGCCAAAAATCACATTAAGGCCGTGAGCAGCCGCATCTCACCGGCCTGAGACTGTGGTTAAGGCCTCCCCGAGGGCTCCGAGGTCCGCCCCACCTTGTGCTTTTAAAACCCGGTCTCTGACCAGGTACATGCAGACCGTGCCGTTCGTCCCGCTTACACTTCACCTGGCTTGAGCCCCGAGTTCAGCTTGTGGAGATGCTGCTGAACCTGGTCTGCGTGGGTCTCTGTGACGCACTCGGGTCTGGCCCAGGCAGAGGAAGCTGCATGTGCCTCTCCCCGCCGGGCCAGGCCGAGCCCGAGGCGCGGACAGGAGGTGGCAAAGACTGCCCTGGAAAGCCACCTTCTCTAGCCCAGTAGTAATGCTGTAACGTGGTGGCGGCTCACCATCCAGCATTGGGAAATACATGGAAAGTCATTTGTTTCCAGTTGCATTTAACACATGGAAATGTATGGAGGAGTTACAAATGGGTGAATGTGAGACTGTTTCACCCCCACCACCACCGCCCATGCTCTGAGACATTCTTAATGGAGAAGTCAGGTGGAATGACACTAGAAACCAGGGTTTGTTATGGCGACTGCAGCCTGCACCAGGGCTGCCCATCACTGCTCCACCCAGGCCCTCTGTCGATTAAGCCGACCTCAGACCTCGGATCCTTTCAGCTGCTCCGGGCAGGGCAGACATTCACCTGCCAGGAATGTCTGGTGCGTCAGATGCCCTGACACCTCCCTCCCTCCGCTTCAAAAGTCTCCACGCCACTGGCTTCAAAGTCTCAGCCCCAGCACTTAAAGCAGCCGTTTGCACAAGGCCTGGAGTCGAAGCGGGGCTGGTAAACCAGATGGCCGTGGACCAAATCTGGTTCGCCACCTGTTCTTGTACATTGTTGAATGGTTGAAGGGAAAAGTGTTCTTTAAAGGAATAACATTTCATGACACGTGAAAATGATGCATGAAATTCAAATTTTAGGATACATAGTAAAATTTTACTGCAAAAACCTCAGATATGGACTCTCTGGCCCTGTATACCCTCATGTTAAAGGACCACTTGGATCAGACTGACTGGGGATGCTGTCGAGGCTGGATGCCTGAGCCCACCCCCGGCCACAGGAACTGGAGTCTGTGCGTCTCATCTCCTGTGGCCAAACCTGGACAGACACTCAGACAAAACGACATCGAGGAGCCCAGGAGATGGGAAGGATGTGGTCCTCACAGCTGCTTCTGCCCAGCGCGCTCTTTCCATGCTGTGAGCAGTGTTCCCCTACACGCGGTGTAAGTGACACTGACCGTGTCCAAGCCCTTCTCCGGCCATCTCTCTTGGGACCTCTTTACTGGACAGCCGGAACGCCGTGTTACCCCGAGGGCGCCGTGACCAAGCATCACACGTGGGCCTTGTGGGACATTTGGTCCATTCCAAAAGGCCTCGGAGTTTGGTCTCATCCAAACCATACATGGAGATGTTTGCTCCAACATTCACCATGGATCACAATGACAATAGCACACGTAAAATGTTTGGGAAGTTAAGTGTTCATAATACTTAAAGAATTAGAGACCCAATATCTCCATGTGTGTTTTGGAGAGGACTGGAATTGGCAAACCGTGGCTCCGCAAACTGCGGCTCGCGAGCCACATGCGGCTCTTTGGCCCCTTGAGTGTGGCTCTTCCACAAAATACCGGCTCTTCCACAAAATACCGACTTCTGCGCATGGGCCACGAAGTTTCAATCGCACTGTACGTGCGCGCCCCCACATGGTATTTTGTGGAAGAGCCACACTGAAGAGGCCAAAGAGCCGCATGTGGCTCGCGAGCCTTGGTTTGCCGACTCTCCTTCCTGGTGGTCACCCGTCCAAGTCAGGTGATTTAGAACAGCAGACATTTCCTCTCTCACAGTCCTGGGGACCTCAGTCCAGCATCTAGCAGGGCCCCGGTCCCTCCTGGGAGAGAGTCTGTTCTTTGCCTCTTGTGGCGTCTGGTGGCTGCTGGCATTCTTTCACTGGCAGCCTCATCGCTTCGTCTCTGCCTCCGTGGCCACATTGCCTCCTCCTCTCTCCGTCTTCTCTTCTTCTGTGTCCCATCTCCTTCCACCTTTCTCCAATGAGGACACTTGCCATTGGATTGAGGGCCCCGCCAATATGATCTCATCTCAAGATCCTTAGCTTAATTGCATCTACAAAGACCTTTTCCACATAAGGTCCGTGCGCAGTTTGCAAGGATGAGGACAGGGACCTATCTTTGGGGCGGCCCCGTGTGTTAATCAGATGCTTTCATTCCTTCTGGACTCAGTTTCCAAGTCTTCACAGTTCTGTGCCCTGCCCTCTGGTGCTCCTGGTACCACTGGTGTCATTCTGTCCAGGTCCCTTACGTAGAAATGTATGATGGTGTCCTGCTCTCGGGAAAACTGAGAGCGCACTTCCAGGCCTGGCAGGGGCCTTTCCACAGTGATGTTGCCAGTGGTATTTTCTACTCCCTTCTCCTTCTTCCTCTCTCCGTGCCCCTCACCTCCCGGTCACCTGACCCTGACCAGCTCCTGCCCCTCACCTCCCAGTCACCTGTCCCTGCCCAGCTCCTGCCTTCCTCCTGAGCTCTACACTGTTCTTCCTGGATGGCTAGCTCTTCCTCCATCCTCGTCACCACCAGCCCTACCCTGCATCACCCAGGACCCGTTGAGGCCCCACCTCCCCACGGAAGTTCTGCGGCTCCTTCACACCAGAGATACATCTCTGAGCCTCTGCACCTTTAGGGGTGCTCCCTTCCCCCTCCCCCCATCTTACTGTCATGATGTCTGTACTTGCATGCTCACAGCCCTGACAGTTAATGTCCTCGCGTCAGGGACTGGGAGAGACAAGATTGCACAGAGAGTGGGAACCAGGGCTCTGCGTCACGCCACCCACACAACACCAGTCATTTACCAGCCTTGTATGCTGGGGCAGGTTATTTGCCATCTCAAGCCTACAGTGTTCTCATAGATGGGGATAATAATAATAATAATAATATCTCCTTCCTGGGGTTGTTGGGAGGATCAGATGAAATAATAATGCATGTAAAAGGGGCTGAAAGGGACCAATATGGCGGCATAGGTAAACGCCAGTCCTTGCCACCTCCCACAACCACATCAAAATTACAACTAAAATAGCCTGACCGATGTGGCTCAGTGGTTGAGCATCAACCTATGAACCAGGATATCAGGGTTCGATTCCCAGTCAGGGTACATGCCTGGGTTGGGTGCTCATTCCCAGTGGGGGCGTGCAGGAGGCAGCCAATCAGTGATTCTCTCTCATCATTGTTTCTCTCTTCCCCTCTCCCTTCCTCTCTGAAAATCAATAAAAATATATTTTTTAAAAATTATAACTAAAATACAGAACAACCATCATTCAGAAATGCCTAAAATCTGGCTGAATGCATCATTGTTCTCTTCCCCTCTCCCTTCCTCTCTGAAAATCAATAAAAATATATTTTTTAAAAATTATAACTAAAATACAGAACAACCATCATTCAGAAATGCCTAAAATCTGGCTGAATGGAAATCCTACAAAAGTAAAGAAGAAAGCACATTGAAACTGGTAGGAGAGATGAAGGTGTGGACCAGGTTGGCATATTTTTAATCAGGAGGAATATCTGTGGTGTGGAGGCCTCCCATGAGGAGCAAGGGGTCCCAGCCCTACACCAGACCCCCTGCCAAAGGTTCCAGAGCTGGGAAGAGAAGTACTCTAACTTTGGGCTATAAAAACCAGCAGGGACTGTGGCTGAGTGACATAGAGCCTGCTGGAGACCCAGGCAGTTCCTCTTAAAGGGCTGATGCACGGGTTTACATGAACTTGCTCCCTCTGAGCTCCAGCACTGGAGCAATGGCTTGGAGGGATCCAAGGGCATATGGGGAGGAACTGAATTGTCTGGCATCAGAGCACAAACTCGGGGGTGGCTTTCTCCCAGACAGGGATGCTCACAGGGGCCATTGTTCCAATGCTGAGACCTCCCCTGTCGCAGAGCTGACTAGCAGCTATATCTGAGTCTACATCAGCTTGGCTCACACTGTTCGCTTCACCCTGGTGATTCCCTGAGGCCCTGACCCATCTAATTTGCAGCTCCACCCAAGCTGTTTGCAGCAGCTTTTCCATATGAATGTCCTGTCCTGGCTCAGGCATCAGACTTTCCTAAAATCTCTCAAACAAGCTGCAGCTGGCGTCAGCAAGACCCGGCACTAGCAGCAGCCTGCCTTGCCTCACAGCTTGGCCTCACTTGGGGACTTCTAAGCCCAACAGAAGTAGCAGCCATCTGCAGATTGCTCTGTAGCTCCTGCCGGGTGGCCCCAGGCAGTGGCAGTGGCTGACTTTCACCTCCCTCAAGGCCCCAGAGCCAGTGCTCCTGGTGGATGGCTTCAGACCATATCAGATTACAACTTAACACACTCAAGGGGAAAACTCAGTAAGCACCACTGAAGCAAGTCCTCCTCCATTGGGGTGTCTCCTGCACAGCAGCTCTTCCACTATAGTCGCAGCTGGTCCTCACAGCTAATTGGCCTGGAGGTCAATTCCTCCCAGGGATGCCAACAGCAATCAAGGCTCAACTACAATAAGATCGTGCACTAGCCCACATAGGGGCACACCTAGAGCGCCCAGCTCAGGTGACTGGGGAGGCTAAGCAACTGGGCCATACAGGACACCTACTACACAAGGCCACTCTACCAATTCCAGGAGACATAGCAGCTCTACATAATACATAGAAACAAACACAGGGAAGGAGCCAAAATATGGAGACCAAGAAATAAGTCACAAATGAAAGAATAAAAGAAATCTCCAGAAATAAAACACCACACAAAAAAATGAAATGGAAGCAAGTAAACTACTATATATGGAATTAAAAAACAATGGTTATAATTTTGCTCTTAATGAGAGTTTCAAGGGACTTAGTGATACTTTTAAGCATCTTAGTAAGAACATCAAAGATATGAAAAAGGACCAGTTAAAAATTAAGCATACACTAACTGAAATAAAGAATAATTTACAGGGATTCAACAGTAGAGCAGAGGATTCTGAGAATCAAATCAATGATTTGGAATATGAGGAAGCGAAACCTCTCAGTAAGAACAGCAAAAAGAAAAAAAGGATCCAAACATAGAAAGATAGTGTAAGTAGGCTCTGGGACATTCACATTATGGGGTGCCAGAAGGAGAAGATAGGTAACAAGATATTGAAAACCTATTTGAAGAAATAATGACAGAAAACTTCCCCTACCTGGTGAAAGAAATAGACTTACAAGTCCAGAAAGTGCAGAGTCCCAAACAAGAGGCACCCAAAGAGGACCACACCAAGACACATCATAACTAAAATGCCAAGGGCTAAAGACAAAGAGAGAATCTTAAAAGCTGCAGGAGAAAAGCAGTTAGTTACCTACAAAGGGAGCACCCATATGACTATCAGCTGATTTCTCAAAAGAATTTCAGGCCAGAAAGGAGTGGCAAGAAATATTCAAAGTGATGAATAGCAAGAACTATAACTAAGATTACAGTATCCATCAAAACTATCATTTGGAGTTGAAAGTCAGATAAAGAGCTTCACAGACAAGAAAAAGCTCAAGGAGTTCATCACCACCAAACCAGTATTACAAGAAATGTTGAAGGGATCTCTAAGAAGAGGAAGAAGAAGAAAAAAAGAAAAAAATATGAACAATAAAATGGCAATGAATACATATCTATCAACAATTGAATCTAAAAATCAAAATAAACAAACAAGGAATCTAATGAACAAAATAAACTGGTGAATAAAATAGAACCAGGCATGGAAATATGGAACAGACTGACGAATCTCAGAGGAAGGCGGGTGGGGGATGGGAAGAGATTAGCCGAAGAACTTATATGCATACTAGAGGCCCGATACACGAAATTCGTGCACTGGGGGGAGGGGGGTATCCCTCAGCCCAGCTTGCATCCTCTCCAATCTGGGACCCCTTGAGGGGGGTTGGACATCCTTCTCACAATTTGGGAATGCTGGCTCCCAACCACTAGCCTGCCTGCCTGCCTGATTGCCCCTAGTTGCTTCTGCCTGCAGCCCGATCACCCCCTAACCACTCCCCTGCCAGCCTGATCGACACCTAACTGCTCCCCTGCTGACCCAATTGCCCCCAACTGCCCTCCCCTGCCAGCCCGGTCACCCCTAACCAACCACCCTCCCCTGCTGGCCTGGTCGCCTCCAACTGCCCTTCCCTGCCGGCCTTGTCACCTCCACCTGCCCTCCCCTGTGGATGCCACCATCTTTGATGGTGGGGCAGTCAATTAGCATATTCCCTCCTTATTGGCTGTGGGTGCCACCATCTTTGCAATGGCATGAAGGTCAAGTAGCATATTCCCTCTTTATTAGATAGGATATGCATTACCTTTGGACACAGACAGTGGGAGGTGAAGGCCTGGGTGGGCTAGGAACCAGGTGGAGGTGGCAATGGGGTGAACAAAGAGGGGCATCTGTAATATTCTCAACAATGAAGATTTTTTAAAAAAATAATGCATGTAACATAGCTAGAATATAGGAAGCATACAATATTTAGCTGTTACTATTATTTTATCTCTATTTCCTGATGACTAATATAGGACTTCGAGAAGTAGGCACTAAATCATCAGCTCAGTACGGAGCCCAGAAGCAGGGGCCTGAGTTCTGTTTGGATCCATGTCTAACAGTTCTAGGTATGACGTATCTTTAGCCAGAACCAACATAAATAAACCAACTTTTCCCCTTTTGCTGGGTGTGAGTAATGTTAGAAATCATGCTGTAATATTTTTTATACTACGGTATTTATTTTCATCAAGTGGAGTGTTGGTGGTTAAATATGCTTTCATTTTTTAGTGATTTCTATCATACAGCATAGCTTATAGTCAAACCCCCAATAGCCCGAAGTCGCCAAAGAGGAAGGTCGTTCATTGCGATGAAGTCCATCGATAGAAGCAAGTGCCTGGGCAGGACAGGCACCGCGGGCTCGGCCACCTGCCAGGACCAGTAGCGTGTGGATCCCTTTTCAGACCACAGTGACGCTCCTGAGGAGGAGCCTGCCACGCGAGCCTAGGAGACGGCACTCACTTCAGGATTCATGACCTAACGGACTGCGCTGTGGGGCTGGGGGTCCAGGCAGAAATCACGCTCAGTGGCTCCCAGGGCCCCGCTCAGGCGACCCTGAGACAGGACCGGTGTAGCAGACGGTGGTCTGGCAGCTTCTTAGCCCAGTGGGTGGGCTGGGCTGCACCCACATTTACAAGCTTTAGGACCGCAGCTCCGGTCACGGCAGGAGGCAGTCAAGGAGGGTGAGCAGAGCTCTGGGCTAGAGGCACATGCCAGGCCGACTCGGAGGAGTTGCTGTGATGGCGGAGCCTGGCCGCACCGAGGGTTGTGGTGCAGATGGCTCTGCCCGGCGCAGCGGCTGCGTTTCCTAAGGGCGGCCTGTGATGGGCGCTGCTCTGCTGCCCGGCTTTCCGGCCTCTCAGGCTCCAGACCTTGGGAAGTCCCAGGGAATCGCCCGCGCCCTGTTCAGGCGGCTCGGGTGTTGGCGCGCCTCCTCCAGGACGCACAGCGCCCACAAGCGTGTGCCTGTTTGTGACTCCTTTATCCAGGAGTCGGTCTGCCTTTTCCCTGTGGAAGCACAATTATGAAGTTGACCTCAAAGGATAATTTTTTAAAGCAAATGTAACCTATGCTGTAGCCACATGTAATACATTAGCAATGAGAAAACTATTCTTAAAAACCTCCTGGTTACCCATCTCTGCCCCATCCCCGCTC
>NW_005370042.1:2083722-2099812 GCF_000412655.1 Myotis brandtii
CCCACACACACAGAACACCCTTCCTGGAAGGACCAGCAGGGCATAGCTGAGCCTCATCTCTCTCCTGGGCTCTCTTGACGTAGGTGTGGGAAGTCTGCTCTGCAGGCTGAAGCGTCTGGGTTACGGGCTCGGACAGAGGGCAGTCTCCTTCGCAAGGGGCCAAGTGTGTGCCCAGGTCTCTCGTATATGGAGGTTCTCATTCAGTCCACACGGGGCCTCTCTGGTGCCTGCGGAGTAATAACTTTAGAGATTTTAGCGATAACTGTGGCATGTACAGCACTTACTATACACGGAGCAGCGTTCCATGCTTCATATTTATAGGACTTTATTTAATCCGCCCAGCAAGCCAGCAGATGTGTTATCACCATTTCCCAGATAAGGGAAACCGAAGCACTGGAGGGGTTAAGACGGAGAAAGACAAATTCCACATGGTTTCACTTATATGTGGAATCTAATGAACAACATAAATGAACAAACTAAATAGAGACAGACTCATAGACACAAAGAGCAGCCTGATGGTTGCTGGGGGGACGAAGGGCCTCAGGGGACTGGGGGACACGGTGAAGGGACTGAGGAGTACAGATCGGTAGTTACAGTCACGGATGTAAAGTACAGCATAGGGAACGTAGTCAATAGTATTGTAATATCCATGTCAGTGCCAGGTGGGCACTGGAAATAGCGGGGACACTTTGTAAAGCGTATGGTTACCTAACCACTGTGCTGTACACTGAAACTAATACAAAGTAATATTGAATGTAAACCGTAATTAAAAATTCTTTAATTAAAAAATAATAAAATAAAATGTGTATATTCATTTTTTAAAAAAAAAGAAAGGAAGGAAGGAAGCAGAGAGACCCAGGACCCCACCCCAGGTGGCCTGTCCCAGTGCCAGCCCAGACCCTGAAAGTCAGGGAAGGAAGATGGGACTGGGCCTGAGATCGGTCCAAAACGTATTAAGAATAACACACAAGTGGGGGAAGCGGCAGAGAAATCCAAATGTAAAAGTAGATGTGAAGTTATTCAAAATAAAATTTGGGGGTGGGGGGGAATGGAGGATAACAAAGATGAGAAAGAATATTAAGGATATTTCTAAAAAATGAGTTCTGAGGGCCACCAGCACTGCCGTGTCCGGAAGTCGCGGGACAGTGGTTGCGAGCATGTGCCACGCTCTGTCTGACACAGCGGTGGGAATTGTCCTGGGCAGGGGCTACGCGGCACCGAGGGGGAAACAGGCCACGTGCCTGCATGACCACGAGTTTCTCACAGGATGGCCAGTGGGGAAGGGGGGGCTGCTAATGAAATCATATCGGGATAGATTCTTAGCAGTTTTGGGGGGGGGCGGGAATCAAAATCAACTCTACCCTTCCTCCTCGACACTGAACTAAATTATATTGGTTAGAAAGTAAAAAACATAACGAAAAATAGAATTACATCAAATGGCATTCTAATACTATAATAAACTGAACAAATCACAAAGAAAAGAATCAGAAATTTTAACTATCTAAAAGTGAAAACCTTATTACATTAAAGGATATTAAAAGACCAGTTTGGAAAACAATTTGCAGTTTAACATTTTTATTATTGTAAACAATTCATTCAAATTGATTTTTTTTTTAAATCCCAAATCCCAGGAAATGCATAGCAAAGGTCACCCACAGACAAAAGAAGTAGTTGAGCGTTGTCCTGTGCACTGAAAGGTCGCCAGTTCAATTCCATCGGGGCACATGCCCAGGTTTTGTACTCGATCCCTGGTAGGGAGAGTGCAGAGGCAGCCGATTGATGATGTTTCTCTCTCATCAATGTTTCTCTCTCTCTTCCTCTCCCTACCTGTCTCTCTAAAATCCATAAAAATGTATTTTAAAAATAATAAAAACAGTGACTTGCTGGAGAAGGTGCAGACAGGCCTCTGATCACATGCCAACGCTATCCAGTTCTGTGATGAAATCAGTTCACGGTTCTTTCTATGAGTCATGGAAATCATCCTACCATTGATTTAGCAACTCTATTTCACAGGCTCTAGCTTTAGTAAAGAATCCAAAGTAGTGGATAGTGGATAGGGTGAAAGGTATGTGTGCAAACATATCATTCACCCTATATAATAAAGAGGTAATATGCAAATTGACCATCACTCCAACACACAATATGGCCGCCCCCATGTGGTCAAAGATGGCCTGCAGGGCAGGGCAGTTAGGGGTGACCAGGCCTGCAGGGGAGGGCAGTTAGGGGTGACCAGGTCTGCAGGGGAGGGCAGTTGGGGGGACCAGGCCTGCAGGGGAGGGCAGTTGGGGGTGACCAGGTCGGAAGGGGAGGGCAGTTGGGGGGACCAGGCCTGCAGGGGAGGGCAGTTGGGGGCGACCAGGCCTGCAGGGGAGGGCAGTTGTGGGGACCAGGCCTGCAGGGGAGGGCAGTTGGGGGTGACCAGGCCTGCAGGGGAGGGCAGTTGGGGGCGACCAGGCCTGCAGGGGAGGGCAGTTGTGGGGACCAGGCCTGCAGGGGAGGGCAGTTGTGGGGACCAGGCCTGCAGGGGAGGGCAGTTGTGGGGACCAGGCCTGCAGGGGAGGGCAGTTGTGGGGACCAGGCCTGCAGGGGAGGGCAGTTGTGGGGACCAGGCCTGCAGGGGAGGGCAGTTGTGGGGACCAGGCCTGCAGGGGAGGGCAGTTGTGGGGACCAGGCCTGCAGGGGAGGGCAGTTGTGGGGACCAGGCCTGCAGGGGAGGGCAGTTGTGGGGACCAGGCCTGCAGGGGAGGGCAGTTGTGGGGACCAGGCCTGCAGGGGAGGGCAGTTGTGGGGACCAGGCCTGCAGGGGAGGGCAGTTGTGGGGACCAGGCCTGCAGGGGAGGGCAGTTGTGGGGACCAGGCCTGCAGGGGAGGGCAGTTGTGGGGACCAGGCCTGCAGGGGAGGGCAGTTGTGGGGACCAGGCCTGCAGGGGAGGGCAGTTGTGGGGACCAGGCCTGCAGGGGAGGGCAGTTGTGGGGACCAGGCCTGCAGGGGAGGGCAGTTGGGGGCAACCAGGCCTGCAGGGGAGGGCAGTTAGGGGTGACCGGGCTCAGTGCGTCTGTGTCCAGGGCTCTGCCCCTGTCACTTCCCCTCCTGGTGAAGAGCCTGATGTTCCCAAATGCCAAGTGTTTCTCCTGGTCCTGCGGTGCGGGGTGGGGAGGCGGGCCATCCAGCCTGTGCGGTTCAGTCCCAGCCACCACACGGTTTTGGCGTAACTTTTCTCAGGGGTGGTCGACAGTCCCAGCATGGCTGGTGCTACTTAACATTCCAAAACATCCTGGTCTTTGCCTAGAAATTTGCTTCACTGCTCCCTTCATTACAAAATGCCCTTTAGGGGGACATGTTGCCCCTAGAGAAGCAGGGGGAACGTCCTGCAGAGCTGCGTCCGCGGCTGCTCTAAAGCAGGAGGGACCTCTGACCGAAGTGCATCGGGAGGCCGCGCTGCATGCTTGCTGTTTGGGTCAGCACTGCGACCCAACCTGCTTTACTTATCCCTTTTTTTGTCTGAGTGGCAGGAAGCCCAGAAATATAAGTTTGCGTGCCAAGAGATGGCTCTAAATATAGTGCTCAGTGGGCAGGAAGGTTTGCTCATGAGTGAAACTGCTGTGTGCAGGCACTCGCGGCCACCCTGCGGCAGGAAGGGCGCGCTGGGCTCAGCCGGCCTCCACCACAGGCGCTCAGCGGGAGGTGCAGAAACAGAGCTGGGCAGGGACGCTGCACGCTCCCGTCTCCTGCCAAGATACGCAGCTCAGACTGCGGGCACAGGGCTGGCTGCTTTTCTCTTCAGGATTTAGGAATGAAGTGAAGCATGACAGCCAGCTTAGAGACCGGGAGCCAGCCTTGCGCACGCGTCCTGTGCACACGCGGTGTTTGTAAGAGATGGAGAAGCCCGCCTGCCGCTCGGAGAGCCAGGACGTGGCTGGGTCCGGCCTCCCGGCCAGATTTGGAACCTGGCTGCTGTCCCTCATTCTCCGGGCGTTTTTTTTCTCTCTCCTACCCACTCACTCTTGATACCGTTCAAAGGAGACAAAGCTAGATTAGTAGACCAGCTGGAAACTACTAACTTTAAAAGGTCATCTGTCCGTTTCCACCTAAAGAGCTCAGCTCAAAACCGCCCACCGTCTCTTGCCCTCAGCAATTAAATAGAACATCCTCTGGGAGCAAGGCTGGCGAATGAGATCGCCCCAGAATGGAGAGACGGTGTGCTTGTCCTTTGGGTCCAATTCCCTAATAAAGGTTTCCTTGACCTCACTGTTTTTTTCTTTTTGTCGTGACAGTGGACATACAGTGATGGCTTTGTAGGTAAACGTTGATGTGTGTTTTGTGGGAAAAGCCCAAGGAGACACTAACGGAGCCGTGCGTGTTGTGTGCGCAGTCAGCGGTGCTGGATGTATTTCCTTGAACAGTGGCCGCAGCGCACAGCGGGAGACCGTGAGCTCAGGAAAGGAGGGGAGGGGGCTCGGGTGGTCGGGAGCATCCTGCTGACAGCGACCAGCCTCTGCGGAGACAGACTGGTGACCACAGTGACCAGCTGGGCACCAGTGACTGTGATACGGAAGGACCCACGGCCGCATCCAGCAACTCCCCAACCCCTGTGTGTGCTTTCCCACTGGTTGGGAGAATGCAAGGGAGAGAGAACTAGTCATCCATCCATGTTTTTACATTAGCTTTTATTTTGCTCATTGTGATCCCTTCCATGCGTATGTGGGAGACAGAGGCAGCCCTGAACAGTGCTGCTCATCATTAGCAGCCATAGGTTTCGACCACTGGAAAGTAAACCTTCCGTCCGCGGACAGTGTGGGCGTCCACGCAGACCGACATAACCTTCAGGGCCCACAGGTGGGAAACGAAGGGGTGTCTGGTCCGGCCTCTTTCTAGGGTCCTTGTCTTCCCGCTGCAAACAGGCCAGTTTAGAAGCAGCGGCTGACCCCACGGTCTTCCTATGGTCACGGCAGGACGCCCCGACCTCGAGAAGCGTCTCGCCGCCCACTTCCCCCTGTGGTGACACATTCCTGTGATTGCGGCCGCGAGTTTAAAAACGTCCTCACTGCATGGGTGTGTCCAGGTTTTAGGGTTCTGGTGGCCACAGAGGAGCAGCACTGTCCTCATTAACCACCTTCTGTTACAAGGTAGTAACCTAAGTTGCAAGGAGAAACATTTTCCCACGCAGAACTGATTAGAGCTCTTAGTTTGCAAGCATGTTTGATTTTTCCTAAAATGATCTTTGTGCAAAGAGACTTATCTTGACACAGCGACTCCACGATGTCCTCAGAGAGTTCACGAGTCACGGAGCCTCGCCCTCGGAGCAGGGCCCGGAGCCCTGTGGCTGCTGAGCGTCAGAGACCAGGCTGGTCGGCGCTGACGTGCGCTCTCAGTGTGAAGTGCACAGTGGGTTTGGAAGTCTTTTGTTTTGTTTTGTTTTCCGGTTAATCCTCACCCGAGGATATTTTTTCCATAAATTTTTTTAGAGAGAGTAGGCGGGAGAGAGACACAGAGAGAAACATCGATGTGAGAGAGACACATCGATTGGTTGCCTCTCGCATGTGCCTCAACCGGGGCCCGGGATCGAACCTGCAATCTAGATACGTGCCCTTGACCGGAATCGAACCCGGGACTCTTCAGTCTGCAGACTGACGCTCTATTCACTGAGCCAGACTGGCCAGGGTGGTTTGGAAGACTTTGTATGAGAAAAAGGGTGTAAAATTTCTCATTAGTAATGTTCATATTGATTACATGTTGAAAGGATAATATTTTTATGTTGTGCTAAATGACACAGATTATTAAAATTAATATCTCCTTTTCTTTTCTGTAACGCGGCTACTAGAAAATTCAGAATGACACGTGTAGCTTGCCTGGTACTTCCCGGGACTGTGCTGCCTTAGACTTGGAGACCCCACGCTTCAGAGTCAGTGGCAGTGGCAGGGGCTCTGCCCTCCCAGGAGTAGCTGGGTTGTCTGAGAGGCCTGGGGGCAGGGGGCGGTGGTTGAGAAGGAAAGCAGGCAGTCTGGGCTGAGTGGGGAGCAGTTCTCCAAACTCCTGCCTCACCGTGCTCCTGCCCAGGAGTTCTTGATGGGCTTAAGGGACAGTTGTAGAAGCTTCCAAGGCACTGCACCCAACTCAAGCCAGAGTGACGGTGGTTCTGTGAGGACAACACCTTGAAGGGGTGGCCACAGTGCAGGAGGGAGCACTCAAGCCTGGCCGGCTGAGCTCCAGCATCCGCTCTGGCAAAGGGGCAAGGCAGGAGGGAGGGGCTCATGCCTGGGCAGGATGCTGACACTCAGGGGGGGTCGCAGGTGCCCGCCTTTGCTGCTGTCTACAGGGACCTCAGAAGGTACGGACTGGATGCGAATTGCACACTTATTACATGCCAGCTGTCCACCAGGCACGGGGCTTTTGTCTGTGCATTAAAAGAATAAATAAGAGAGTAAGGTATGGCCCCTGGCCTCGGGGAGGTGGTCAGCTACTAGACGGTGAAGGCTGGCTGGTTGTCCTTTGCAGATGGTTAAAGTCGGATATTTCTCAACAGTGGACGGGCAGCGGGTCTGAACACCCCCCTCGCGCACTGGGAGTGGCCACGGCCAACAGCAACTTCAGATCTTCCCCCGGAGCCCAAGTCCATGGAGCAGATCTCTGTTTCTGTTTGTTCACTGCTGACACCCGGCACCGAGGCAGTGGCTGGCACATGCTGTGCTGAGTGGATCACTGTAAAGTGAACCATGGATGGATGAACGCCCATTCCTCTCGGGAAGACAGGCCCAGGAGGCTTGGAAGGTGGAGAAGGTGTCTCCACACCAGTCAGCTTCCTCCCTCCCCACCTTCCTCCCTTTTCTTTCCTTCCCAACTTCCTTCCAAAAGTTGGTGCCTTTTCTGATACGAAGCCAGGCCTCCCTGCCCAAATCAGTCTTTCTCTTTCCCAAACTTCCTCCTACTCTTTCCTCTTCCCACCAAAACCCAGTGGCTTTTTCTCCTGCCGGTTCCTGCAGTCACCACCCTTCCTCTACTGTTTCCCTAATTACAGGGGTGGGGAACGTCCGGCCTCCGTAGAAGGCCCTCGATAGCATTTGGTCTGGCCCTGCCAAGGCTTTAGGGGTGACTTAAATGTTTGACCAAATAGAGCAGGCTGTTTAAGCTGATACTTCTGTATGGCCCGCGAATGATGCTAAATGCCCAGCTGGCCCTTGGCAGAAACATGGATCCCACCTTGAGGATGAGGATGTTGTGAGCAGCTTATGAACCACAGTGGTGTTGCTGGTGCCCTGGTTTGGGCCGCAGGCTCTGAGGGGATCTGGTGACACCCCCAGGGCAGCAGCCTGTTGCTGTAAATACCATGCATCGATGCCAGGTGGGCAGGACTGGGTGGTGGCCTTAGCCCAGAGCTGTGGGCACCTCTGTTGTTGGCCAGCTTGTCCTTTCTCTCGTTCTTATTTCATCATCCGTACTTGCCCTGCTCACAGGAGAGGACTGTGGAGTGCCCAGCTTGGGGGCAGGATGCCACTTGACTTCATTTCTGGGGATATACTTGCTGTTGTTTTTGGAAGTGGCATCTCTATGTCACGACTTCTCTTTTCCAACAACCTAGAAAACATCTCCAACATCCAACGTATGTTTCTGAAGGCAGATTATAACATTTCCATAAACCCTTGTCATGACTAGGAATATTGCTCTTTTTAGCAACCTTGCCAGCTCCCAATAGGAAAAAGAAGTGCTTTAAGCATTTTTAAAAACCTACTTAAATGGTCTGGGTTCATGCGTGGAGTGGTTTTCATCTCATGCTGCTGCAGGACGAAGGACATGCCTGCCTGGGCGCACGCATGCAGCGAGGATGCAGGATGCAGGCGTTTCACCAGTGGCTCCTTCATCCAAGTTCATGTTCGTGCCACGCTGCTTGGAAAAGTAGTTTCCTTGGTCCTTGTCCTCAGTCCTGCCTCCTGCTTCCTTTCGTCAGACGTTTGTGTAGCACATAAAGCAAACAGCAAGTGGGGGCATGCTTTCCAGCAGAGTTGGGGGGTTTTGTACCACTTTATAGTTTGGGGTGTTTGTGGCATAAACTGTATGTAAGTCCCATAAACAGAGCCTTTCAGTTAAATTGTAAAGAACTGTTAAGTGCTCGGTGGGTTCCGGAAGATTCAGGATCTCGGCCGTTCCAGAAGCCTCTCTCGAGCGTCGAGGCCACGAGCCACAGCACGGGCTGCGCAGTTAGCAAACCCAGAAACCGGACTGGAGGTCAGAGCCGGGCTGTGGGTAATGCAGTTTACTCCATGGCCCGGTTTCTCAGGCGGAGAGCTGGGCATGCTGGGATCTGGAAGACAGGAAAGCCCAGCGCAAGCAGCTGTTCGGAAGACAACACATTGTCAGAGTCTAAACTGGGTGCAGGGCCACCCAGCAACTTCCTGCTGTAGCTCTCAAATGGAACTAGGACTGCTCCGCCTTATAAACCATGCAGTCTGTACTATGTGCAAAAACATGAAAGGAGGTAGAAATATCCTATCTAATAAAGAGGGAATATGCTAATTAACCCTCACACCATTGCAAAGATGGCGGTACCCACAGCCAATAAGGAGGGAGTATGCTAATTGACTGTCCCGGCCTCAAAGATGGCGGTGCCCACAGCCAATAAGGCGGGAATATGCTAATTGACTGTCCCACCCTCAAAAGATGACAATGCCCACAGCCAATAAGGAAGGAATATGCTAATTGACTGTCCCCGCCTCAAAGATGGCAGCGCCCACAGCCAATAAGGAGGGAATATGCTAATTGACTGCCATGCCCTCAAAGATAGCGGTGCCCACAGCCACAAGATAGCCAGCAGGGGAGGTCAGTTGTGGGCGATCAGGCCAGCAGGGGAGGGCAGTTGGGGGCAATCAGGCCGGCAGGGGAGGACAGTTGGGGGTGACCGGGCCGGCAGGGGAGTGGTTAGGGGGCGATTAGGCAGGCAGGCAGGCAAGTAGTTGGGAGCCAGCAGTCCCGGATTATGAGAGGGATGTCCGACTGCCTGTGGGATCAGGCCTATACCGGCAGTCAGACATCCCCCAAGGGGGCCCAGATTGCCAGAGGGTGCAGGCTAGGCTGAGAGACACCCCCTCCCATGTACAAATTTTGTGCACTGGGCCACTAGTTATTTAATAAGCTCCCACCTCGTGCCTGGCTCTGTGCAAGTCACTTCCATGCACACGATCTCCTTCATCTCTGCGATATTTGGGTTCATTCTGTAGGAGGTTGTGTTGCTCCTGGGTAAATACCTACAAGTAGAGGGTAGATACTTGTTTAATTTTATAAGAAACCATCAAGCAGCTCTCCGAAGAGATGGTACCGTTTTGCAGTCCTGCAAAGTCCAGGTTGTTCTGGGAAATCGAACCTTTCCCTCGACAGGAATGTGCCGTCCGCTCAGAGTGAAGTACGGGAGGTGGTGTGGGCGCTGCCCTCTCCTGCCAGGCCTGCTATTCCCGGGCACACACCCTCCGCCCCCAGCACCTGCCTGCTGCCCACCGCCCTGCCACTTCACTTCGAAGCAGGTGTTCTGTCAGCTGTAACCTGTGATGAGATTTGGCTCCTGAACAGGGACCAGTGTTCTAGGATGCGAAAGCACTTCCAACATTATAGAGAGGAATTGCAAGTAATGTTATTGAATAAATTCAGCATGTCACACTGTATAAGGTTAAGGGATACTTCGAGGCATTTGGGTATCAAATTGAAGCCTATCAAGTTGAAGCATTTCCTTTGATACGTTTATATATTATAATACGATTGCCCATGTAGCAGCATTTATCACATTACATTATACTACAGTGTTACTGTCTATATTCATTAGACTGTACTTTAGATTTCCATGGTACTTTTTATTACGAGTGTGTTCCTGCAAAGTGATTTTTTAATAGACACACTGATGTATAGGAGTTCTTCCTGCTGTGATATACACATTCTCTAGCAAAATAGATTGTAAATTCTATAGAGTATCTATTCTATCTACTATAAGTTTAAGTTATCTCCCTTATTTAAAAAATTGGGGGTAGAGCTCTTAAGGTACTGTACATGTTCAACACGCAGTGTAATTTCTCCTGGAAAACGTCACTCCTTCCTGTCGTAACATTTTCCTGTAGAGCCTTTTTTCTGGAACTTAGCTGCATAATTGCCAAAGCCCTGTCTTGACTATCTTTAAAGGCTCATACAGTATATGATAGCATTGCAGAGGTAGGGACTGCCAGAAGAAATATACTGCAGCATAGCTTTGAAATTCCATCAGTCCTCAAAAAGAAGTAAAATTAGTTCATTTCTTAACTATGCATTTGGGAATTTCAGGTTTTTTCTGTCAGTATATTGAGATGGTACCTATTAGGGAAAGCTAAGGAAATGCTGCGTGATGCGGCTGGCATGGAGGGATGGGTCTCCTCTCACTGCTTATCCTTGAGTTCAGCGATTTTTAAATCCACCCCATGGCACACATTAACTAATCACTAAAATTCTGCGACACACCAAGAAATACGTTTTCTGCCGATATGACAAAAAAAGGAAAGTACAGTGGGGCCTTGACTTACGAGTGTCCCGACTAACGAGTTTTTTGAGATACCAGCTGTCTCTCGGCCGATTTTTTGCATTGAGTTGACAGAGTAATTTGAGTTAACGAGCTCCTTAACGAGCTCCCTAACGAGCTCGGTCTCGGAACGAATTAAACTCGTAAGTCAAGGCCCCACTGTAGATCGAATTTTGATTCATTCACACCGGACAGCTCTTATTGTGTTGGCTCGTCATTTTATTGTTTGATAATCCAAGAGGGAAGCGGTCGCTGCCCCTGACTAAATAGTCAGGTGTCACCTGTTTTACGTGGAAATCGCTGTGCTAGTTTAAATAGACCGTGTAATTAGCTATTTGACTATTTGCTATTGGTTGGTTCAGGGGTGTCTTCCCATTACTTCTGGCCTCCCCAGTGGAAAGCGTCAGCCCATTAGCTAAGCCAGGGGTGGGCAAACTTTTTGACTCGAGGGCCACAATGGGTTCTTAAACTGGACCGGAGGGCCGGAACAAAAGCATGGATGGAGTGTTTGTGTGAACTAATATAAATTCAAAGTAAACATCATTACATAAAAGGGTACAGTCTTTTTTTTTTTTAGTTTTATTCATTTCAAACCGGCTGGATCCGGCCCGCGGGCCGTAGTTTGCCCACGGCTGAGCTAAGCACATGGTTTTAAGCAAAGGTCACCCTTCCCCAAGCTCTGTGCGTCAGCCCGTGTATTTGTGGATTGTGATAAAAATGTCATGCACTAACCTGCAGCCGGAGGAGACTGTGGTGGATGCAGCAGGGAGGAAGAGGAGATCGCTGAATGGACATTTGAACTCTCCATGTGACTGCGCAGGGCAGCAGGGGAGGCTGGTTAACCGTGCGGCTAGCGGTCTGTGACATCTTTGGCTGTGTTCTTCCCTTGAGATCCTGCTGCTTTTATGCAGCACCTGAGGGAGACGCCTTACCTCTGTCATGGTCCCCGGATGGAGCGCAATGGACTTCTCCCTGTGACCTCAGTGTTCTAGAATAGCATGGGCCAAAAAAGTACAGAGCGAGACATCTAAGGAGTGTTGTTTTCAGGAGCCACACTTCCAAAGGGGAGACGAGGCAGATGAAGTTAACTTTAATAAAACATTTTATCCAACCCAACACGCCCAAGGTGTTATATCAACAAGTATGTAATCAATATTTTAACACTATTAATGAGATATTGTAGATTCTTTCTTCAAAATAAGTATCCCAAGTCTGGCATGTCTGTCACGCTTACAACACATTCAACTCAGACGAGCCACACTTCAAGTCTCGAGGTGTCTCCCTATCTCAGGCTCGAAGACCACTCACGTGGTTTTGCCGTGAAAATTCTTGACTGTTTTTCTTAACTTGGAGTGACATTTCACTATCCTCCGGTCTTCAGATTATTGGAAAGGGAAGTTTGGTCATTAGAAAAGCCAGTATGTCCTCCGCTGTGCTAACAATCATGTTCCACTAACTCATCTCATTAATGCTCACGACCCTGAGCAAGTAGGCAAAGCAGCCCTGTTACCCATGGAAATGGAGATACGGACAGATAGGCTCACCTGTGAGGCCTCGTGGGGAGGCCTGGACCTCCTCCCGCCCCTCCCCCTGTCCCGCCCTCGGGGCACCAGAGACTCCAGGCTGACTGAGCATCCGTTCATATTTATTTGGTGGGGACGTGTGAGGATATTTACCCACTAACGACACAGAGACATCTGTAAGCGTGTTTATAACTTGGAGTCCTTCCTCCCCATAGGGTTTGATGGGGAGGCTGAGCCAGCTGCGGACATAGGTGAGGGACCAACCTCCCCCTTCTCCGCTGCTCCGGGCGGAGCTGTGAACGCGGAGAGGAAAAGCAGACGCGAATTCCCGATGTCCTCTCCAGCTAAAGGCTGAAGAAGGGCGATGTTCTGCAGGAGCCGATCTGATGAAGTATTGTCTTGTAGATTCTGTTGGCACGTGGACCATATCCGAGCCAGCTCTTGCCTTTGAACTGCTTGCTGCCTCTGTCCATTCCCACAGCAAACGGACAGGCCGGGAGGGGTGGAGAGCGGGCTCGAGGCGTTCCTCTCCCAGGCCACTCCTGAGTGTTCCAGTTAAAGCAGAGTGCGGGACCCCTACCCCTCCTCCCACCCAGCCATCTGGGTGTCTGCCATGCAAGAAAGGACTGACTCTCTGCCTTGGGGAAAATGTGTTGTGAAGAAAAAGATTCAAAAACTGTTCACTGAAGTATTGCAGGATTATATAGCCTCCTTCGGAGGGACCGAAGCATCTTCCACCTCCAGGAGTTTATCAGCTCGGCAGCGAGCCCCATGGCAGCAAAGCACGCTCTTCGTGGCCTGCGATCCAGGCGCTGATATCTCCTTGGTGCACGGGCTGAGCTGGAGCCCTTCCCTGTTGGATCTCCTGTTCTCCGGCAAGTGTAAGCACCGAAGCCACATTGCTGCATATGCACTAAGAGCATTGTCTGCTTAAGGCATCTGGGCCAAATAAACTACCCATTTAAAAAAAATACGTTTTTATTGATTTCAGAGAGGAAGGGAGAGGGAGAGAGAGATAGAAACATCAACGATGACAGAGAATCATTGATTGGCTGCCTCCTGCACGCCCCACACTGGGGATCGAGCCTGCAACCCAGGCATGTGCCCTTGGCTGAAAGGAACCTGGGACCCTTCAGTCTGCAGACCGACGCTCTAGCCACTGAGCCTAACCAGCTAGGGCCCCTTGGGTTTAAATAAGCTTTATTTCACCAACACAGACTGACGCTCTAGCCACTGAGCCTAACCAGTTAGGGCCCCTTGGGTTTAAATAAGCTTTATTTCACCAAAAGAAAGGTCTGCCTCCTTTGAGCCTGTGATGAGCGTGGAGGGGTTGTCCTGTCCCCTGCGTGACCCAGGGCAGGGGTTAACCTCCGGAGCCGGTCTCTCCCGGGGTGGGCTGTGGCGCGTGGCTCGCATCGCCATAGCCATCGGGGCGGCTCAGCGGGAAACGAAGGAGCTGCCCCCCGGGCACAGTGGGCACAGCACCGTCCACGAAGGCTTGGTTCCTGACTTTGGACTCCAGGGTGACTGGGTTTGATGGGCATCGTCGGGCACGGCTTTTGTGATCGTCCCCTTGGCAGACGGAACGCACCCCTGGGGCAGCACCACTGAGAGCTGGGTGGCCAGTGGACTGCGGAGGTTTGCGTTTTTAACCCTGCTCTCTGGACGCCAGTCCCCCCTCCACATGCTCACCAACCGAAGCCAGCTCTCCCACATTTGGGGGATTTTTATAGAGCTTCCCGCATAGGCAGGGTCAGTCATGGCCTCCATTGCTAGGCCTGTTCCCCGCTGGGCAGACTGGGGATGGGGCTGAAAATCTCACCCTTCTTTCCTGCGACGGACCCATATAGGAGCCCCCCTCCAGAGCCCCCCGCTCCCCCTCAGCCCACCCAGAACCACTCATTAGGCAGAAGGAGCTCCTGTCGGGAAGGAAATTCCAAGGGTGCCAGGATCAGAGACCAAATATTAGAACAAACGCTGCTCTTACCACCTAGGAAGTCCCCACTGTAGGAACTGGGGCCGAAACCAGTCTGCAGCTCTTCTATCATTTCACCACAGGTTCTTAATAAACACTGCTCTCCACGCCCCTTCCCTCTACAAGATGGGGGTCTAGTGAGGCGAGAGACGCCAGGTGTGGCCCATAGCCCAGCTTTGGTGCTGAGGTTTCTTGGTGGGAACAGCCCTGGTCTGTGTTCTTTTGAGTCCTTACTGAGCTGGCCGTCCCTCTGGCGCAGAGCTCTCCCGTGGTCTCAGAGCGACGCAGACCAGTGCCTGCCAGTGTGGGCTTTGCTGCTGTCTGACCTTGCAAATGACCTCTCTCAGGCCCCAGCTTCCTCACTGGAAGAGTGTGTATGTGTGTGCGTGTCGGGGAGAGGTGATGCCTATTTTGCAAGGTTGTAATAGGGATTACATAAGATAATATATGCAAAAACATTTAGCGTAATTCCTAGCACACAGTAAGAGCTAAAGAAATAATAGTAATTATTGTCATGGTGGGTCTTTTATATACTCTTGGGCTAAACTACTTTGAAGTCACACACACACACACACACACACACACACCAGCTCTTGCCATTCTAATGGGCCTGTTGATAAGGGCGGTAATCAGTGACTATTCACTGATAAGCTCTGTTTGCCTTTCCCGCAGCAGCTGATAGCGGGCAGGCACCCTGTTACATTTCCCAGCCCTGTGAATAGCGCGCACTATTCGAGAACAGCTAGAAATAGCCAGGCTGATTTTCCCTGCTCCACTGCAGCGGCTGGAGGGCCGCATGATGTCACCGTGGGTGCACTGCCAGGGGTGAGCTCATGGGGCGGGGCGGCTGCAGCTGCGCCAGCCCCTCCCGGGAGCCGTGCATCCTCCAACTCCCCTGCCCCTGCCCCCCACCCGCCCCGGCCCTGCACCCCGCTGAGCTCTGCCCATGAATGACTGGCAAGTGGCATGGGGAAGCCCCCGTGCGTGTTAGTGCTGGGGCTGCTAAGAATCGGTAGGCAGCGCACAGCCCCTGTGGTCGCTGAGCAGCCTTCGGCTCGCTGCCATCCTCGTCTGGGAGCAGCTTCCCCTTTCCTGCTCGGACCACAGCTCCATGGGCCTGAGCCGGTGGGTGGGCCTGACCCAGTGGGTCTGAGCTGACCTCGGGCTGGCCCTGAGCCGGGGCTGGGGCAAGAGAGAGCGTGTGACAGTCCCCACATTATTTTCCTGATAGTCTGTGTTGTCTACATGGCCGGATCAGAAATGGTTAAACACATGGACTTTAAGAGTCTGGGTCCTGATGCAGACACGTGTGCAATCTTCATGACGCTGAGAATTGCACCATAAGGCTCGTTTCCCACCTGTAAAGTGGGGGTGGGAAGCCCAAATCGAAAGAGGGTTGCAAACATTAAATCAATATTGGATGGTAATGCTAAGCACAGTGCCTGGTCCATAAATGTGAGCGATATGAAAAGATACACACACTCAACTGCTTTATGAACCAGTCACAGCAAGAGAATATAGGTTATATGTAGATGTAAATATATATGTATTTTTAAATGTGAATTGGATGGAGAATGTATATGTTATATATAATACTAGAGGCCTGGTGCACAGATTCATGCACTGGTGGGGTCCCTCAGCCTGGTCTGTGCCCTCTCGCAATCCGGGACCCCTTGGGGGATGTCAGAGCCCTAGTGCATGGATTCGACCTGAGGGACCCCAGCGGTGCACGAATCCATGCACTGGGCTGGTTTTGACCCGATCCCCGCAGGCCAGTCAAGATACCCCACAGGTGCATGAATTTGTGCACCAGGCCTCTAGTATGCATATAAGATCTTTGGTTAATCTCTTCTTGCCCCCCCCCCTCCCCACTCCCCTCTGAGATTCATCAGTCTGTTCCATGTTTCCATGCCTGTGCATTGAGCATCTGCCCCCTGGTGGTCAGTGTGTGTCATAGCTACCAGTCGAACGGTTGAACAGTCAAAAGGTTGCTTAGGCTTTTATATATATATATACTAGGGGCCCGGGGCCCCAAAATTTTTGCACTTTGGGGGGGGGGGAGGGCC
>NW_005370042.1:2099968-2103504 GCF_000412655.1 Myotis brandtii
CCTAAGCTGCAGTCGGACATCCTTAGCGCTGCTGAGGAGGCAGGAGAGGCTCCCACCACCACCGCTGTACTGGCAGCCATCAGCCTGGCTTGTGGCTGAGCAGAGCTCCCCCATGAGGGAGCACACTGACCATCAGAGGGCAGCTCCTGCATTGAGCATCTGCCCCCTGGTGGTCAGTGTGTGTCATAGTGACCAGTCATTCCCAGTCTTTCTGCTGTTAGGGTCAATTTGCATATTACCCTTTCACTATATAGGATAGAGGCCTGGTACACGGGTGGGGGCCGGCTGGTTTGCCCTGAATGGTATCCCGAATCAGGGAGGGGGTCCCGCTTGGGTGCCTGGCCAGCCTGGGTGAGGGGCTGATGGCTGTTTGCAGCTGGTCACACCGCCTTCAGGGTGGGGGTCCCCACTGGGGTGCCTGGCCAGCCTGGATGAGGGGCTGATGGCTGTTTTCAGGCGGGCCAAGCCTGCAACTGCAGCTCCCAGTCTCTCCTTTTTTTCTTTTTCTTTTTTTTATTCTGGGATTTATTTACCTTCTGTAATTGAAACTTTGTTGCGGCTCCAGCTCAGAGGCCGGCTGGCTGAAAGCAGGTATCTGGGGTTTGTTTAGCTTCTATAATTGCAACATTGTTGCTTAGACTGGAGCTCAGAGCTGGGCTGCAGCAAGCAGGGAACCTTGGCTTCCTCCATCACTGGAGCAAGCAAGCCTCCTGTTCGCTTCTGCTGCCTGGCTGCCGGCCGCCATCTTTATTGGCAGTTAATTTGCATATCGCCCTGATTAGCCAATGGGAAGCGTAGTGGAGGTATGGTTAATTACCATGTTTGTCTATTATTAGATAGGACTAGAGGCCCGGTGCACAAAATTTGTGCACAGCTGGGGGGGTTGTCCCTCAGCCCAGCCTGCGCCCTCTCGCAATATGGGATCCCTCGGGTAGGGTTCCTAGGCCTGGCCAGCGATCAGGGTCTATTGGGGTTTTCTTTCCCCTGGCTGCCAGCAGCTGGCCCTGCCCCACCACTGCCACTGCTTGCCATCTGTGCGGCGCTGCCCCTCCTCCCCCACCACCAGTCACCTCCCTCTGCGGGAGACAGGTGTGGGGTGCGATCGCTTGACTGGCCAGCCCTGTACACTTGCCACAGCATCACTGGCCAGTGGCCTGGGCCTCCCTCTATTGGATGATCGATTGCGGGGCTCCGTGATCAATTGCCGTGCAGAGGGAGGCCACACCCACCTGGCTGGGGCTCCGCGATCGATCGCTGCACAGAGGGTGGCCTGGGCTTCCCTCTTTGGGACAATCGATCACGGAGCCCCCACATCAATTGCCCCGCAGAGCGTAGCCTGGGCCTCCCTCTGCAGGGCAATCATGGGGCGATGACCAATCACATCACACCTGCCTTGGCTGGCCTGGCGCCAGTGTGTGTCATAGCGTGGTCATCCGGAAGGTCATCCCGATGGTCATTCTGCTGTTTGGTCATTTGTTTGATTTGCATATTATGCTTTTATTATTATAGATAGATACTTTCAAGGAAATTATTTACTCATGAAAAAGGCCTGTTTGAGTTTTACTTTTATTATGGACATTTTTAAACATACACTGAAGTAGAATCATATACTGAAGCCCCCATGTACCCATCACCCACTTCAACAATCATCAGCATTTGAGCAACTTTTGTTTCATTTACTCCCCCCCACCCCCCTTTTCTGGAGTTTAGAGGCAAATTCCACACATTGCATCATTGCACCCATAATCCTCAGTATGTACCTAAAACAGAAAAGGATTTTATTTTTAATTCAACCACAGTTATTATTCTATATCTATAAAAGGCTAAGTTGACTCGCGCATGCACGTTACATATAAAGCTCTTGCTGGTGCCAATCTCATGTGTGTGTTTTGATCTGTCATTGTCGATCGTGAATATGGTTGACACTTCTATTATAGAGAAAGGGCGAATAGTGATATTAAAATATTTTTTCTAATTAATTTCCTTTCAATGTGCACAAATTCGTGCACTGGGCCACTAGTACCTTATAACATATACAGATACATAATAAGCCTTAAAAAATACCTGAGAGGTGTTGCCTGGGGGTTGCCTGCTTCTACACAGGGATGTAAATAATCCTTTAGAGATCAGCAGCACTGTTAGAATGGGTACAAATGAGAATCCTGCTGAAATAAATGGTGCAAATAAAAAGAATGATAAAACACAAAACTATTCAAGCAGTATAATACCAAAAAAAGAAAAAAAGCAGTGGCCATCTGTAAAATAATTCCTTATTAAAAGAATTCCTTATAACCTCCAACCCATACTCAAATTTCCCCAATTGTTCAATAATAACTTTTTATACTTTTTTAAATTGCAGAAAATATTTTCCAATGCTTAGCATTTTTTAAAAAAGGGATTTCTAAATATTTCATATCAATTCTTGCTTTTTCAGAGATAAATTTTAAACATTAAAAAACACATATTGATTTGCCGAAACCGGTTTGGCTCAGTGGATAGAGCGTCGGCCTTCGGACTGAAAGGTCCCAGGTTCGATTCCGGTCAAGGGCATGTACCTGGGTTGCGGGCACATCCCCAGTAGGAGATGTGCAGGAGGCAGCTGATCGATGTTTCTCTCTCATCGATGTTTCTAACTCTCTATCTCTCTCCCTTCCTCTCTGTAAAAAATCAATAAAATATATATTAAAAAAACATATTGATATTTATGCAGTAGGAAAAAACAGATTGCTAATTTGTTTTTGTCAATTGCTAATCTGAATGATTTATTTTAAAGTAAGAGGTTTTGTACTGGCTAGGCTAACTAAATAATAAGTGTGTTATTTTTTTATCATTAATTTCATATCTGATTCAGATGGCCAGTATATTTATGTGCTCATTATCTAAACATATGATTTTAAAATCTTATTTATCTGTGCTTGGTTGTATGTAAACATTTAACTTTCAAAAAAAAACTTCCTATTTAAGGACAAGCTCTGAATGGCTCCCAATGTGTTTAGCACTCATAAAATCAGCGTTACACTAAGTCCCCAGGGAGGTCTGATTTATGTCCATAAAACCTATGTGTACACTCTATTTTTCATAAAGGATTTAGTCTCTGTTTCATTGCTGAACTTAAGTTCCCAGGATGACCTCATATTCTTTGACAAGCCAAGGTCATTTAAAGCCTCTGTGATCGGGGCCCCATTGCTTACCTCCCAGTACCCCCCCCCCACTTCCTCTTTCCCCCAAATTTGGTAAGTAAAAATACGGGAGGCCCCATTAAATTTGCATTTCAGATGAGCACTGGATACATATTTAGTATCAGTATATCCCAAATCTGGCATGGGACATACTTATACAAAAATGTTATTCTTAGTTTATCTGAAATGCCAGTTTAACTGGGAGTCCTGGGTCTTATCTGGCAATGAAACCTCCAAGGCGTGGCTCTTCTTCCAGGGAGCCCTCCGGCTTCCCTCCACCCACCCTGCTACCACGGCATTTTGCTGGAACCTCTAATCAGATACATAAGCACCCCAATATTTTTAAGATAGTCATAT
>NW_005370042.1:2103586-2104200 GCF_000412655.1 Myotis brandtii
CAAACACCACATCTTATTCCTAGAGTTCTGATTTAGCGTTTGCACCCACTCCCCAGCCCCCTGCAGGGCCATCACCACCCTTTCCCCAGGGGATCTGCGGGTTTGGTTTTGGTTTTGGTTTTCCAGGGACGTGGGCCCGAAGGATTTACTAGTACATGGTTGCTAGCACCGCACGCGGCACTGTGATACGCGTGGAGGTGAGGAGAGGCCTGAGACGAGTTTCTGCCATCAGGAACTCAGCGCGTGGTCTGGAGATAGAAGCATAACTAGGTAGGTATTTGGGGAGGTGTGACTTATTTGATAAACATTTATTAAACGCCCACCGTATGCCAGGCACTGATCTAGGCACGGAGCGTGCAGCCAGGCCCAGGGAAGCCGTACCTCCTGGGGTGCGTTTCCTAAAGAAGGAATGCCAGCTGCCCGGTGAGGGACAAGATGTTTGGGGAGCAGGCTGAGGGCTGAGGTGAGTGGGCTTGCGGACAGGTGAGGTGGGGAACGGCACTCCAGGCAGGGAGGGACAGGTGCAGGGGTGACCTGTGAGGCAGGGGCTGTCACACCTGCCGCTGGGCCCGGGCGTGGGCTGCCTGGTGCCGAGAAGCTGGATGGAGAGCTGA
>NW_005370042.1:2104239-2106789 GCF_000412655.1 Myotis brandtii
GCCGAGGTGAGGCAGGCGGGTGGTGGTGGTCTCAGTGGCCAGATTCCCCTCCCCGGGAAGAGGGCGCTTGGAGGGCAGGTGAGGACGGCCATGCCCGGAGGCGGCTGCAGGGGCCGTCGGGCTGTTGTCCTGGGAGGATGGACTCAGCGAGAGGAAGCCGGGCCGGAGTTAGCCGTGGTGGTCAGGTCGGAGGGGAGAGGGGCTCTAGGTTATTTCTGAGTAAAATCAACCGAACTTTGGATCAGTTGTGCATCGGAGGTGGAGAGGGATGCGGCCTGGGCACGCCGGGTTTCTGGCCTTTCCAGCAGCTTGGACCACGGTGCCCAGTGGCTGGGGGGATCTGTGTGTGGAGGTCTGGACTGGAGAGATGCTTGGGGGGCAGCAGTGAGGACTGATGTGCAGGCTGTGACGGTAGAGGAAGCCAGCCCAGCAGAGTGTGTAGAATCATCCAGAGGGGAGAAGAGGAGAATCAAGATGGCGGCATAGGTAAACACCGGAGACTGCTGTTGCAAACAACCACTTCAAAAATACAACTAAAAGACGGAATGGACATCACCCAGAACCACAGGAAGGCTGGCTGAGGAGAGACTCTTCAACTAGAAGGAAAAATAACAGCACACCGAGGCTCAGAGGAGGCGCAGTGTGGAAAAAACTCAGGTGCGGAGGTGCGCGCGCAAAGCGGGCTGGTGGCTGAGAGCGCGGTTGTCGTTTTCGGTCAGGGGGGAGTCTCAGACTCTGAGCTCCAGATACGGGCGAATCGCTGGGGACTCGGACCCAAACGGGAGAAGCGGGAGTGTCTGGCATCAGTTGGAAGGCAGCTTTCCCTCCGAGGTTTGCAGCGGTTCCGGGGGTTCTGAGAAGCAGAGCCTCTGGGAACAGGACTGAGGGCACCATAACGGCTCCCTCCGCCCGCCCTGTTGAGCCCGCCCCGCCCAAGCCCTGCGCAGAGCCATTTGCCGGATCGCCTCAGGCAAAGGCTAGATTAGCACCTCCCCAGAGGACAGAAGTTTTCCGCGGCAGACACAGCTGATTCACACAGCCAGTCGGCCTGGTGGTCAAATCCCTCTAGTATTAACTACAACAATCAAGGCTCAACTAGAACAAGACTGCGCACAAAGACCACTAGAGGGTGCACCAAGAAAGCATAAAAAATGCGGAGACAAAAAAACATGACAGAAATGGAGGATATAGAGCTAAAAATCGCAATTTTGAGGGCTTGCAAAAATGTGCTAGAAGCTGTCAATAAACTTGAGGAGAGAGTCACGAAAACTAATGAGACCCTCGATGCTATGATAAAGAACCAACTAGAAATTAAGCATACACGGACTGAAATAAAGAATATTATACAGACACCCAATAGCAGACCAGAGGAGCGCAAGAATCAAGTCAAAGATTTGAAATGCGAAGAAGCAAAAAACACCCAACCGGAAAAGCAAAATGAAAAAAGAATCCGAAAATACGAAGATAGTGTAAGGAGCCTCTGGGACAGCTTCAAGCGTACCAACATCAGAATAATAGGGGTGCCAGAAGATGAGAGACAGCAAGATATTGAAAACCTATTTGAAGAAATAATGGCAGAAAACTTCCCCCACCTGGTGAAAGAAATGGACTTACAGGTCCAAGAAGCGCAGAGAACCCCAAACAAAAGGAATCCAAAGAGGACCACACCAAGACACATCATAATTAAAATGCCAAGAGCAAAAGACAAAGAGAGAATCTTAAAAGCAGCAAGAGAAAGAGACTCAATTACCTACAAGGGAATACCCATACGACTGTCAGCTGATTTCTCAACAGAAACTTTGCAGGCCAGAAGGGAATGGCAAGAAATATTCAAAGTGATGAATACCAAGAACCTACAACCAAGATTACTTTATCCAGCAAAGCTATCATTCAGAATTGAAGGTCAGATAAAGAGCTTCACAGATAAGGAAAAGCTAAAGGAGTTCATCACCACTAAACCAGTATTATACGAAATGCTGAAAGGTATCCTTTAAGAAGAGGAAGAAGAAAAAGGTAAAGATACAAATTGTGAACAACAAACATGCATCTATCAACAAGTGAATCTAAGAATCAAGTGAATAAATAATCTGATGTACAGAATGAACTGGTGATTATAATGAATCAGGGACATAGAAAGGGAATGGACTGACTATTCTTGGGGGGGAAAGGGGAATGGGAGATGCGGGAAGAAACTGGACAAAAATCGTGCACCTATGGATGAGGACAGTGGGTGGGGAGTGAGGGCGGAGGGTGGGGCGGGAACTGGGAGGAGGGGAGTTATGGGGGGAAAAAAAAAAGAGGAACAAATGTAATCTGAACAATAAAGATTTTATAAAAAAAATAAATAAAAAATAAAAAAATAAAAATTAAAAAAAAGAATCATCCAGAGGGGCCCAGAAGTGCCATATGCAGATGTATCTGTATCTGTCACTTGCGCATGTGCACATCTGTCCTGTGCACGTGTAAATGTAAGAGTTCCCGCGTGGTGAGGAGCCCAAACATCAGCCTGAGCTTAGAAGAGCAGTGCGGCCGCGGCGGCCCTGCCAGTCG